>NW_027362772.1:91605122-92205122 GCF_046119375.1 Phyllobates terribilis
AGATGTGAAGCAGCTCTAAAAAACTGTGGGTAACAACTAAATATTAGGTTAGTGATTCACAGGAATGCTAAATCCTCAAAAAAAGAAGAGTACATATTGTGAGTTTGTAAAAACTGCTGACACTGCTATTTTTTAGAACAGCCCAATGTTAATTTTTTATTTTCTGTAAAGTAGTTAAAATTTATACTCTTCACTTCATGTTTTGAATTAGAAAACAGTGAGTAATGTTATTATTATTATTTATTATTATAGTGCCATTTATTCCATGGCACTTTACATGTGAAGAAGGGGTATACATACAAGAACAATTACAATAATCTTGAACACAATGTGACGGCGACTTGTACAGGAGGAGCGAGGACCCTGCCCGTGAGGGCTCACAATCTACAGGGGATGGGTGAGGATACAGTAGGTGAGGATAGAGCTGATCGTGCAGCAGTATGGTGAAGCGAGGACCCTGCCCGCGAGGGCTCACAGTCTACAAGGGATGGGTGAGGATATAGTAGGTAAGGGTAGAGCTGGTCGTGCAGCGGTATGGTGGAGCGAGGACCCTGCCCGCGAGGGCTCACAGTCTACAGGGGATGGGTGAGGATACAGTAGGTGAGGGTAGAGCTGGTCGTGCAGCGGTATGGTGGAGCGAGGACCCTGCCCGCGAGGGCTCACAATCTACAAAGGATGGGTGAGGATACAGTAGGTGAGGGTAGAGCTGGTCGTGCAGCAGTATGGTGGAGCGAGGACCCTGCCCTCGAGGGCTCACATTCTACAAGGGATGGGTGAGGATACAGTAGATGTGGGTAGAGCTGGTCGTGCAGCGGTATGGTGGAGCGAGGACCCTGCCCGCGAGGGCTCACAGTCTACAGGTGATGGGTGAGGATACAGTAGGTGAGGGTAGAGCTGGTCGTGCAGCATTATTTGTGGAGTGGTGGTTACTGCAGGTTGTAAGCTTGTTGGAAGAGGTGGGTCTTCAGGTTCCTTTTGAAGGTTTCCACGGTCGACGAGAATCTGATGTGTTGGGGTAGAGAGTTCCAGAGTAGGGGGGAAGCACGGGAGAAATCTTGTATGCGATTGTGGGAGGAGATTAGAGAAGGAGATCTTGTGAGGATCGGAGGCTGCGTGCAGGTATGTAGCGGGAGACTAGGTCACAGATATATGGAGGAGACAGGTTGTGGATGGCTTTGTATGCCGTGGTTAGGGTTTTGAACTGGAGTCTCTGGGCAATGAGGAGCCAGTGAAGAGATTGACAGAGGGGAGAGGCCGGGGAATAGCGGGGGGACAGGTGGATTAGTCGGGCAGCAGAGTTTAGGATAGATTGGAGGGGTGCAAGAGTGTTGGAAGGGAGGCCACAGAGCAGGAGGTTGCAGTAGTCGAGGCGGGAGATGATGAGGGCATGCACTAGTGTTTTTGCAGATTGGTGGTTGAGGAATGTGCGGATCCGGGAGATATTTTTGAGTTGGAGTTGGCAGGAAGTGGAAAGGGCTTGGATATGTGGTTTGAAGGAGAGTCCAGGGTTACCCCAAGGCAGCGAGCTTGAGGGACTGGGAAGAGTGGGCAGCCATTGACGTTGATGGATAGGTCAGGTGGGGGATATGAATGAGATGGCGGAATGATGAATTCTGTTTTGTCCATGTTAAGTTTTAGGAATCTAGCAGAGAAGAAGGATGAAATAGCGGACAGACATTGTGGGATTCTGGTTAGTAGGGAGGAGATATCGGGTCCAGAGAGGTAGATCTGTGTGTCATCAGCATAGAGGTGATACTGAAAGCCATGAGACTATGAGCTGTCCCAGGCCTAAGGTGTAGATGGAGAAGAGCAGGGGTCCTAGAACTGAACCTTGGGGGGACACCGACTGATAGGGGGCAAGATGAGGAGGAGGTGGTGTGTGAGTGGGAGACGCTGAATGTCCGGTCTGTTAGGTATGAGGAGATCCAGGATAGGGCCAAGTCTGTGATGCCGAGAGATGAGAGAGTTTGTAGTAAGAGGGAATGGTCCACTGTGTCGAAGGCAGATGACTGGAGGAGGACAGAGTAGTGTCGCTTAGATTTGGTGGTTAGTAGGTCGTTGGTGACTTTGGTCAGGGCAGTTTCAGTAGAATGGTGCGGTCAGAAGCCAGATTGTAGGCGGTCGAAGAGGGAGCAGGAGGAGAGGTGGGAGGACAGCTCAGAGTGGACGTGGTGTTCCAGTAGTTTTGAGGCAAAGGGGAGAAGTGATATGGGGCGATAGCTAGTCAGAGAGGATGGGTCAAGGGAGGGCTTTTTGAGGATGGGTGTGATGGAGGCATGCTTGAAGCATGAGGGGGAAGACACCAGTTGTTAGTGCCAGGTTGAAGAGGTGGGTTAGGGTTGGGATGAAGACTGTGGTAAGGTTTGGGATGAGGTGGGACAGGATTGGGTCAAGCTCACAGGTGATGAGATGTGATTTGGAGAGTGAAGAGGAAAGTTGATCTTCCGTAATGGTGGAGAATGTGGTAATGTTCCTAATGCTGGAAATAAAAACTAGTAGAAAGATTCTGTGCTTAACTCATGTTTTTAAAACACACTGCTATTATTATCTACTATATAATCGGCTTATCCCGTCTGTCTGTCCGTCCAGGAAATCCCGCGTCGCTGATTGGTCCGGCTGCGGCTAATCAGCGACGCGCGATTTCAGAACAAGATGGCGGCCGTTAGCGGCTCATCTGCCTCACGGAGGTCAGCGGCGATGCAGCCGGGAGATGACCGGCTGCTCGCTGAAGTACCCCGACCAGGGGCCTAGGCGGCGCCGCTCCCCGGTCCTCCCTTCACACTTGCCGTTGGGAGATCAGCGGCCCTAGCTCGCAGCGGAAGTACCCGCACAGGCCGCCGGCCGCGACCAATCAGCGATATTTGCGCCAAATTTAAACACCACTCTGCTGATTGGTCGCGGCCGCCCTAGAATACCCGATGCGTTAGAATCGGGCCACCATCTAGTTTTGAATACTGCTGTACATCTTTTCCGGGTTTCCCAATCACCTGTTGTGTAGCAGCGTCTCGCACTCATCGTCCGCTCCCTCAGGAACATGTGACCCCCTACACCATTATGTCTTACATGAATGGATGAGGCCAACATTGGGCAACTAATGTTATCCTCTCTACAGGGAGGAGAAGGCGGACGGCCACTGGAATGTCTGGAGATGGGACTAGGAAAGAGGCCGATGGAGGTGAGGAGTCCAGTGGGAGAAGACGCTCTGGTCAATGACCGTCATGCCGCAGAAGTTCTGTGATTCTGCTGGGCCAAGTAGGTGCAACTCTAGTGGCCAAAGGTTAATGGGGGCCTAGGGTCTGCCGAATCTGTTGTCCCCTATCACCCCCACCAGCAATGGCCTCTAGTCCAGTAGATGCTGTAGAACGTGTTTTCCTTTATCACACTGGAGTAATATTCTTCACCTTATCCCCTTACACTCCACTGCTACTGCAGAACCTCTTTCAAAAACCACCCAGGGAGTATAATTTTACAGAATATCATGATTTGCTTTCTTCCATCTTGCAGGCATTTTGGATCTAGCCACAGTGTTCCCCGCCCATGTACACCCCAATACTGTGCACCCAGACACTGGCCATATAGTTGTGCTAGCCGGTTAGTTCTGCATGTGTTTGATTGGGGTCTACTGAGCCCACCCGTCAACTATACATAATGTTTGTCGTTTATTACGGTGCTTGTGTAAGATCCACAATGAGGTGAACTCCCCGATCAAGTAATTTACCCTGGAGAAGTGAATGCTGGGCCTCAGGACTTATTAATAAGAAGCTGGTGACCCCAGGAATTACCCAATGTACCAGTGCCACGTGAATATAGGTGCACCCCCAAGCCATCGTCACATTGTGTCAGGTCCGGATGATGGTGGTGGTAGTTCGAGGACACCCTGTACTCCGAATCAGACGACAAGCGTGTTTCATTCCAAAGATTTTATTATGGCGGTTAGTAATAACACACAAGGATCGTGACGTGAATCATGGGGGGAGTCTGATAAGGCACTGACGGTGATACAGAGCAATACCTAGGGCAATGGACGAGCCGGCCATGGTCTGGTCTGTGACCATTTTCATTCTTTGAAGACCCCCTATCTTGTTCTCTCTGTAGTGGTCCGTATATTTTATAAGAGGATATAGAATCTGCATTCACACGTCTCCTTTCCTAAAATCTGCTGCCCCCCGGGTTGTAGGCAACCATTACAGAGGTGCAACAGGAGCACGAAATACGGGAACCGTCATGGCCGATTACGAGGGAGGAATCATTACTGAACCACAAGGCAACTCCGTGTCGCCCTCTACTGAGTGACGCAGTGTGTGCAGGCTGCCAGGTGGAGCAAGAGGAAGGAAGACTACTTCCATTCCGTCATTGCTCATCTCTCGGTCTTTACACCGCCCCCCTACAGACATGATCTGGGAGAAGCGTTCGTTTAGCCCATTAACGAGAGGAAACGCGAGGAGAATCGACATAAAACTCATCAGAAGTAAGAAACGTTGGAAAAAAGATATTAGTGTAAAAAAAAAAATCATCGTAATCATCACATCCCACTACAGGCAACGCTGCGAGTCCCAACACATAAAACAGAAAATCCAGGGAATATATCGATATATGAATCTGCGGCCATCACTCATCATCCTCTGGTCGGCGTGCGGCAATCACCTCTGTCCTTACTCCGCCTGGCAAGAAGGTGGTGGGACCAGCCTGTAATAACGTATAATAAGTGAGATCCGTGAATAACAAGGCTCTTCATCGTGAGGTCGATCTCCCGGGATCCTGTGCCGCATCGCAAGCTAGTAGACTTTCCTATACGATTTATTTATTAAAGATGGTGGTCTATCACTGGACTTTCATCATAGGTCGGGGGGAGAGTATATATTAGCCCTGACCCGGCTACACAACACTAAACCCTCAGAGGACTGGAGCTCAGGAGGAGACTGCCGAGGATGAGGAGGGGTCCAGGCCGCCTCCGATCACTAGGGCTCCTCCATCTGCCACCACTTGAAGGTGAATGGCTTCCGGCGCACGTTTGTGCCACAGTGCACCTCGCCCAGCTTCTTGTGGTACGACACCACATCGTCGATGAACGTGCATCTCAGCTCTAAGGGCTTGAGCTGCTCAATGACGTAATCCTCCAGGCAGCACGTCTCCTTGATGACGGGCCCGTAGGGTTTGGGAATTCCTAGGTCTTTCCCCAGAACGATCATATTCACCTGGAGGAAACATAGATAAAGAGAAGTTTGAAACGTCTGTAATCAGTGAGATGTCAGTGCGGGGTGTCGTGGCACAGTACTCACCATGTTGGGGAAGAAAGCCACAGCCTTGTCCTGGTGCAGCCGGAATAGTGCCGGTACATCGATGATGTCCTCCTCCGTCAGGCCAAGCTCCGTCTTCAGGATATCCCTGTTCCAGTCGATGCAGTGCTGCAAGAGGATAAGCGGCGGTAACCTCCTGCTCTCACGTACCTGACCGCTGCCCTTTATGCTATGGGGCATGGCTGTGGCTTACCTGGGCATAAGAGTTCTCCTGGACGATGACATCCGTGGAGAGGATCTTGGTCACGGTCCATCGTTTGGTTTCTAATCCTGCAGGAGGAAGATGAGAATAAAGACGGACATCCCTTATAATAAGCGCGATGCTCTGCAGGACGGAGCTGCGCTGCCGCTCTCACCCTGGAACATGATGACGTCTCCGTGGCCTTCCTGCTTCTTGTCTTGTAGGATCCTAAGGCAGGTGGCTGGACTGGCCAGGAGCAAGCGGAAGCCCTAAAGATAGAAACATTCACTTATCGGCTGTGGATCTGCACACTGGATCCATCGATCCCCCCACCCCCCATGACTGGTCCCTGGAGGACTCATCTGGAGTCTGTGCTGATAATGCGATCATTACTCGCGACGTCCAGCAGGTGGCAGCAGCTCATTACTGAACGGCACCAGGTATATAGGATCGGATAAAATCCCAAATTAGGGAAATAATAATGGTTGTGGTGACTGTATATCATCCCCATTGTGGGGTGATAAGTGATCACCTGTATCCCCGAAACAACTGTGTAAACTGCACACGATACCTTCTGATCCGGTGCCGGCACAAAAGTCATGAATTCATCCACGTGACCCACAAATAGCCAATCAGTGAACAGCTCGATGGGCGACTGCACCCTCTGGGCGTTCAGAAAATCCCGCACGACTTTGGTCATTCTTCTACCAGACGAGCTGTGAAGAGAGGAGACGGTGGGCAAGGAACCTGCGGCACAGACAGATCCGCGCATAAAATATGCTGATCAGCGGGAATAAGATGGGAGGACAGCAGAGCTTACGATCTACAGGGAGAAGGCTTGTGCTGACAGACGAGGGCCCCTGAACCCACAGACACATCCCCAGGATCCTGCTGACATCATGTAATCCAGATCCGCGGGCTCACATGAGCGCTGTGCGTGCCCTGGCACCACTGGCAGGGTTACAGAGGTGAGCACAGTGAGGTGCCCACACAAATAACTCTGCCAACTCAGCAAAGCAGCAGAAAGGTGTTTATTGCCACTCGTGTGACAGCTGAGGGTAATTATAGGAGAGGGTGCGAGAGGACACAAGAGACAGCACATGTGCCGCACTGGCCGCTGCAGGACAGTAAGTGGTAATATTACACAGATACAGTGTGTTTGCCACGGCCCCGGCGTCCCCACCAGGCAGCTGCAGAACAGGAGGAAGGTATATCACACAGATACAGAGTGCTCACCACTGCACCAGCGCCCCCACCAGGCAGCTGCAGACCAGCAAGCCGGTATATTACACAGATACAGAATGCCCACCAGGAAGCTGCAGACCAGCAAGCAGGTATATCACACAGATACAGAGTGCCCACCACTGCACCAGCGCCCCACCAGGAAGATGCAGTCCAACAAGCAGTCATATTACACAGATACAGAGTGCCCAACACTGCACCAGCGCCCCACCAGACAGCTGCAGACCAGCAAGCAGGTATATTACACAGATACAGAGTGCCCACCACTGCACCAGCGCCCCACCAGGAAGCTGCAGACCAGCAAGCAGGTATATTACACAGATACAGAGTGCCCACCACTACACCAGCGCCCCACCAGGAAGCTGCACACCAGCAAGCAGGTATATTACACAGATACAGAGTGCCCACCACTACACCAGCGCACAGATACAGAGTGCCCACCAGGAAGCTGCAGACCAGCAAGCAGGTATATCACACAGATACAGAGTGCCCACCACTGCACCAGCGCCCCACCAGGAAGCTGCAGACCAGCAAGCAGGTATATTACACAGATACAGAGTACCCACCACTACACCAGCGCCCCACCAGACAGCTGCAGACCAGCAAGCAGGTATATTACACAGATACAGAGTGCCCACCACTACACCAGCGCCCCACCAGGAAGCTGCAGACCAGCAAGCAGGTATATTACACAGATACAGAGTGCCCACCAGGAAGCAGCAGACCAGCAAGCAGGTATATCACACAGATACAGAATGCCCACCACTGCACCAGCGCCCCACCAGGAAGCTGCAGAACAGCGAGCAGTCATATTACACAGATACAGAGTGCCCACCACTACACCAGCGCCCCACCAGGAAGCTGCAGACCAGCAAGCAGGTATATTACACAGATACAGAGTGCCCACCACTACACCAGCGCCCCACCAGGAAGCTGCAGACCAGCAAGCAGGTATATTACACAGATACAGAGTGCCCACCACTGCACCAGCGCCCCACCAGGAAGCTGCAGACCAGCAAGCAGGTATATCACACAGATACAGAGTGCCCACCACTGCACCAGCGCCCCACCAGGAAGCTGCAGACCAGCAAGCAGGTATATCACACAGATACAGAGTGCCCACCAGGAAGCTGCAGACCAGCAAGCAGGTATATCACACAGATACAGAGTGCCCACCACTGCACCAGCGCCCCACCAGGAAGCTGCAGACCAGCAAGCAGGTATATCACACAGATACAGAGTGCCCACCACTACACCAGCGCCCCACCAGGAAGCTGCACACCAGCAAGCAGGTATATTACACAGATACAGAGTGCCCACCAGGAAGCTGCAGACCAGCAAGCAGGTATATCACACAGATACAGAGTGCCCACCACTGCACAAGCGCCCCACCAGGAAGCTGCAGACCAGCAAGCAGGTATATCACACAGATACAGAGTGCCCACCACTGCACCAGCGCCCCACCAGGAAGCTGCAGACCAGCAAGCAGGTATATCACACAGATACAGAGTGCCCACCACTGCACCAGCGCCCCACCAGGAAGCTGCAGACCAGCAAGCAGGTATATCACACAGATACAGAGTGCCCACCACTGCACCAGCGCCCCACCAGGAAGCTGCAGACCAGCAAGCAGGTATATCACACAGATACAGAGTGCCCACCACTGCACCAGCGCCCCACCAGGAAGCTGCAGACCAGCAAGCAGGTATATTACACAGATACAGAGTACCCACCACTACACCAGCGCCCCACCAGACAGCTGCAGACCAGCAAGCAGGTATATTACACAGATACAGAGTGCCCACCACTACACCAGCGCCCCACCAGGAAGCTGCAGACCAGCAAGCAGGTATATTACACAGATACAGAGTGCCCACCAGGAAGCAGCAGACCAGCAAGCAGGTATATCACACAGATACAGAATGCCCACCACTGCACCAGCGCCCCACCAGGAAGCTGCAGAACAGCGAGCAGTCATATTACACAGATACAGAGTGCCCACCACTACACCAGCGCCCCACCAGGAAGCTGCAGACCAGCAAGCAGGTATATTACACAGATACAGAGTGCCCACCACTACACCAGCGCCCCACCAGGAAGCTGCAGACCAGCAAGCAGGTATATTACACAGATACAGAGTGCCCACCACTGCACCAGCGCCCCACCAGGAAGCTGCAGACCAGCAAGCAGGTATATCACACAGATACAGAGTGCCCACCACTGCACCAGCGCCCCACCAGGAAGCTGCAGACCAGCAAGCAGGTATATCACACAGATACAGAGTGCCCACCAGGAAGCTGCAGACCAGCAAGCAGGTATATCACACAGATACAGAGTGCCCACCACTACACCAGCGCCCCACCAGGAAGCTGCACACCAGCAAGCAGGTATATTACACAGATACAGAGTGCCCACCAGGAAGCTGCAGACCAGCAAGCAGGTATATCACACAGATACAGAGTGCCCACCACTGCACAAGCGCCCCACCAGGAAGCTGCAGACCAGCAAGCAGGTATATCACACAGATACAGAGTGCCCACCACTGCACCAGCGCCCCACCAGGAAGCTGCAGACCAGCAAGCAGGTATATCACACAGATACAGAGTGCCCACCACTGCACCAGCGCCCCACCAGGAAGCTGCAGACCAGCAAGCAGGTATATCACACAGATACAGAGTGCCCACCACTGCACCAGCGCCCCACCAGGAAGCTGCAGACCAGCAAGCAGGTATATCACACAGATACAGAGTGCCCACCACTGCACCAGCGCCCCACCAGGAAGCTGCAGACCAGCAAGCAGGTATATTACACAGATACAGAGTGCCCACCACTGCACCAGCGCCCCACCAGGAAGCTGCAGACCAGCAAGCAGGTATATCACACAGATACAGAGTGCCCACCACTACACCAGCGCCCCACCAGGAAGCTGCACACCAGCAAGCAGGTATATTACACAGATACAGAGTGCCCACCAGGAAGCTGCAGACCAGCAAGCAGGTATATCACACAGATACAGAGTGCCCACCACTGCACAAGCGCCCCACCAGGAAGCTGCAGACCAGCAAGCAGGTATATCACACAGATACAGAGTGCCCACCACTGCACCAGCGCCCCACCAGGAAGCTGCAGACCAGCAAGCAGGTATATCACACAGATACAGAGTGCCCACCACTGCACCAGCGCCCCACCAGGAAGCTGCAGACCAGCAAGCAGGTATATCACACAGATACAGAGTGCCCACCACTGCACCAGCGCCCCACCAGGAAGCTGCAGACCAGCAAGCAGGTATATTACACAGATACAGAGTGCCCACCACTGCACCAGCGCCCCACCAGGAAGCTGCACACCAGCAAGCAGGTATATTACACAGATACAGAGTGCCCACCAGGAAGCAGCAGACCAGCAAGCAGGTATATCACACAGATACAGAATGCCCACCACTGCACCAGCGCCCCACCAGGAAGCTGCAGAACAGCGAGCAGTCATATTACACAGATACAGAGTGCCCACCACTGCACCAGCGCCCCCACCAGGAAGCTGCAGACCAGCAAGCAGGTATATTACCGATTGGAGGTCTCCGATACGTATAGCCCATCGCTTCACCATATGTCCGCCCGCTTTACGTCCTTACCTGGGGAAGCTGCTCCCGATCAGAATCCGGCCCAGCGGGTACTTCTTCCCTGCGGCCATCACTGGAGGGCTCACTTCAAGGTTTCCAAAGGAGTCCAGGCTTGTGACCTCCGTGGAAGCTGCAACTCTTGTAACATAGCCAAAATCTGGTCCCTGGAAATGCACAGAGACCATCAGCAACACACAGATATCAAGTCTTATACTCCAGTCACATCAGAGCAGTGCATGGTGGGCGCTCCGCTGACAGTCACATGACCCACTAAACCATTGTCGCTTCTAATGAAAACCAGCAAAATTTACGATGTTTCACCCATAAAGTCCAGAAGCAGAGACTGACGGGGAGCCCTGGGAACTCCACACAAATCCAGAGCGGCCGCTAGGGCCGGTAAGATGAGAGCAGCCCCGGGATAACTCAATCACGATCCATCATGCTCAATATGGCAGCTGCTAAGCCCAAAGTTCTGCTGCGGGGGAAGAAAAGTTGTCTCCTGGCCCCGGACCCGGGATCGACACCCGAGACAACTTTCCATTACAGATTGAGATTAATTGACCATCAGCTTCCATTGAACTGTAAGACAACCTGCAAAATACCCGGGACGCGTGCCCAGAAAACTCCCGGCTACCAGATCCCGCACAGAATGCCGGGGGACACCTGACACGATAGAGACTCATGGCCTAATGTACCGCGTCTATGAAACCCAATGTGAGGGATAAGCGGCAATAACCGAGCGTTCATCATGGGACCCCAATGGAAGCTAGCCATAACTGAATAGGCGGCATTCTCAGTGATGTCACCGCTGATCTCTAGTGATGGATAGGCGGCATTCTCAGTGATGTCACCGCTGATCTCTAGTGATGGATAGGAGGCATTCTCAGTGATGTCACCGCTGATCTCTGGTGATGGATAGGAGGCATTCTCAGTGATGTCACCTCTGATCTCTAGTGATGGATAGGCGGCATTCTCAGTGATGTCACCTCTGATCTCTAGTGATGGATAGGAGGCATTCTCAGTGATGTCACCGCTGATCTCTGGTGATGGATAGGCGGCATTCTCAGTGATGTCACCGCTGATCTCTAGTGATGGATAGGAGGCATTCTCAGTGATGTCACCTCTGATCTCTAGTGATGGATAGGAGGCATTCTCAGTGATGTCACCTCTGATCTCTGGTGATGGATAGGAGGCATTCTCAGTGATGTCACTGCTGATCTCTAGTGATGGATAGGAGGCATTCTCAGTGATGTCACCGCTGATCTCTAGTGATGGATAGGCGGCATTCTCAGTGATGTCACCGCTGATCTCTAGTGATGGATAGGAGGCATTCTCAGTGATGTCACCGCTGATCTCTGGTGATGGATAGGAGGCATTCTCAGTGATGTCACCGCTGATCTCTGGTGATGGATAGGCGGCATTCTCAGTGATGTCACCGCTGATCTCTGGTGATGGATAGGCGGCATTCTCAGTGATGTCACCGCTGATCTCTGGTGATGGATAGGCGGCATTCTCAGTGATGTCACCGCTGATCTCTGGTGATGGATAGGCGGCATTCTCAGTGATGTCACCGCTGATCTCTGGTGATGGATAGGCGGCATTCTCAGTGATGTCACCGCTGATCTCTGGTGATGGATAGGAGGCATTCTCAGTGATGTCACCTCTGGTGATGGATAGGAGGCATTCTCAGTGATGTCACCTCTGATCTCTAGTGATGGATAGGCGGCATTCTCAGTGATGTCACCGCTGATCTCTGGTGATGGATAGGCGGCATTCTCAGTGATGTCACCTCTGATCTCTGGTGATGGATAGGCGGCATTCTCAGTGATGTCACCGCTGATCTCTGGTGATGGATAGGCGGCATTCTCAGTGATGTCACCGCTGATCTCTGGTGATGGATAGGCGGCATTCTCAGTGATGTCACCTCTGATCTCTGGTGATGGATAGGCGGCATTCTCAGTGATGTCACCGCTCATCTCTGGTGATGGATAGGCGGCATTCTCAGTGATGTCACCGCTCATCTCTGGTGATGGATAGGAGGCATTCTCAGTGATGTCACCGCTGATCTCTAGTGATGGATAGGAGGCATTCTCAGTGATGTCACCGCTGATCTCTGGTGATGGATAGGCGGCATTCTCAGTGATGTCACCGCTGATCTCTAGTGATGGATAGGCGGCATTCTCAGTGATGTCACTGCTGATCTCTAGTGATGGATAGGAGGCATTCTCAGTGATGTCACCTCTGATCTCTAGTGATGGATAGGCGGCATTCTCAGTGATGTCACCGCTGATCTCTGGTGATGGATAGGAGGCATTCTCAGTGATGTCACCGCTGATCTCTGGTGATGGATAGGCGGCATTCTCAGTGATGTCACCGCTCATCTCTGGTGATGGATAGGCGGCATTCTCAGTGATGTCACCGCTGATCTCTAGTGATGGATAGGAGGCATTCTCAGTGATGTCACCGCTGATCTCTGATGATGGATAGGAGGCATTCTCAGTGATGTCACCGCTGATCTCTGGTGATGGATAGGAGGCATTCTCAGTGATGTCACCGCTGATCTCTGATGATGGATAGGAGGCATTCTCAGTGATGTCACCGCTGATCTCTGGTGATGGATAGGAGGCATTCTCAGTGATGTCACCGCTGATCTCTGATGATGGATAGGAGGCATTCTCAGTGATGTCACCGCTGATCTCTGGTGATGGATAGGAGGCATTCTCAGTGATGTCACCGCTGATCTCTGGTGATGGATAGGCGGCATTCTCAGTGATGTCACCGCTGATCTCTAGTGATGGATAGGAGGCATTCTCAGTGATGTCACCGCTGATCTCTGGTGATGGATAGGCGGCATTCTCAGTGATGTCACCGCTGATCTCTGGTGATGGATAGGCGGCATTCTCAGTGATGTCACCGCTGATCTCTGGTGATGGATAGGCGGCATTCTCAGTGATGTCACCGCTGATCTCTGGTGATGGATAGGCGGCATTCTCAGTGATGTCACCGCTGATCTCTGGTGATGGATAGGCGGCATTCTCAGTGATGTCACCGCTGATCTCTGGTGATGGATAGGAGGCATTCTCAGTGATGTCACCTCTGATCTCTAGTGATGGATAGGCGGCATTCTCAGTGATGTCACCGCTGATCTCTGGTGATGGATAGGCGGCATTCTCAGTGATGTCACCTCTGATCTCTGGTGATGGATAGGCGGCATTCTCAGTGATGTCACCGCTGATCTCTGGTGATGGATAGGCGGCATTCTCAGTGATGTCACCGCTGATCTCTGGTGATGGATAGGCGGCATTCTCAGTGATGTCACCTCTGATCTCTGGTGATGGATAGGCGGCATTCTCAGTGATGTCACCGCTCATCTCTGGTGATGGATAGGCGGCATTCTCAGTGATGTCACCGCTCATCTCTGGTGATGGATAGGAGGCATTCTCAGTGATGTCACCGCTGATCTCTAGTGATGGATAGGAGGCATTCTCAGTGATGTCACCGCTGATCTCTGGTGATGGATAGGCGGCATTCTCAGTGATGTCACCGCTGATCTCTAGTGATGGATAGGCGGCATTCTCAGTGATGTCACTGCTGATCTCTAGTGATGGATAGGAGGCATTCTCAGTGATGTCACCTCTGATCTCTAGTGATGGATAGGAGGCATTCTCAGTGATGTCACCGCTGATCTCTGGTGATGGATAGGAGGCATTCTCAGTGATATCACTGCTGATCTCTAGTGATGGATAGGCGGCATTCTCAGTGATGTCACCGCTCATCTCTGGTGATGGATAGGCGGCATTCTCAGTGATGTCACCGCTGATCTCTAGTGATGGATAGGAGGCATTCTCAGTGATGTCACCGCTGATCTCTGGTGATGGATAGGAGGCATTCTCAGTGATGTCACCGCTGATCTCTGGTGATGGATAGGCGGCATTCTCAGTGATGTCACCGCTGATCTCTAGTGATGGATAGGAGGCATTCTCAGTGATGTCACCGCTGATCTCTGGTGATGGATAGGAGGCATTCTCAGTGATGTCACCGCTGATCTCTGATGATGGATAGGAGGCATTCTCAGTGATGTCACCGCTGATCTCTGATGATGGATAGGAGGCATTCTCAGTGATGTCACCGCTGATCTCTGGTGATGGATAGGAGGCATTCTCAGTGATGTCACCTCTGATCTCTAGTGATGGATAGGAGGCATTCTCAGTGATGTCACCGCTGATCTCTGGTGATGGATAGGAGGCATTCTCAGTGATGTCACCGCTGATCTCTGGTGATGGATAGGCGGCATTCTCAGTGATGTCACCGCTGATCTCTGGTGATGGATAGGCGGCATTCTCAGTGATGTCACCGCTGATCTCTAGTGATGGATAGGAGGCATTCTCAGTGATGTCACCGCTGATCTCTAGTGATGGATAGGAGACATTCTCAGTGATGTCACCTCTGATCTCTAGTGATGGATAGGTGGCATTCTCAGTGATGTCACCTCTGGTGATGGATAGGCGGCATTCTCAGTGATGTCACCGCTGATCTCTAGTGATGGATAGGAGGCATTCTCAGTGATGTCACCTCTGATCTCTAGTGATGGATAGGAGGCATTCTCAGTGATGTCACCTCTGATCTCTAGTGATGGATAGGCGGCATTCTCAGTGATGTCACCGCTGATCTCTAGTGATGGATAGGAGGCATTCTCAGTGATGTCACCTCTGATCTCTAGTGATGGATAGGAGGCATTCTCAGTGATGTCACCGCTGATCTCTGGTGATGGATAGGAGGCATTCTCAGTGATGTCACCACTGATCTCTAGTGATGGATAGGAGGCATTCTCAGTGATGTCACCGCTGATCTCTGGTGATGGATAGGAGGCATTCTCAGTGATGTCACCACTGATCTCTAGTGATGGATAGGAGGCATTCTCAGTGATGTCACCGCTGATCTCTGATGATGGATAGGAGGCATTCTCAGTGATGTCACCGCTGATCTCTAGTGATGGATAGGAGGCATTCTCAGTGATGTCACCGCTGATCTCTGGTGATGGATAGGAGGCATTCTCAGTGATGTCACCGCTGATCTCTGGTGATGGATAGGAGGCATTCTCAGTGATGTCACCACTGATCTCTAGTGATGGATGGGCGGCATTCTCAGTGATGTCACCTCTGATCTCTAGTGATGGATAGGAGGCATTCTCAGTGATGTCACCACTGATCTCTGGTGATGGATAGGCGGCATTCTCAGTGATGTCACCTCTGATCTCTAGTGATGGATAGGAGGCATTCTCAGTGATGTCACCTCTGATCTCTGGTGATGGATAGGAGGCATTCTCAGTGATGTCACCGCTGATCTCTAGTGATGGATAGGAGGCATTCTCAGTGATGTCACCGCTGATCTCTGGTGATGGATAGGAGGCATTCTCAGTGATGTCACCACTGATCTCTAGTGATGGATAGGAGGCATTCTCAGTGATGTCACCACTGATCTCTAGTGATGGATAGGCGGCATTCTCAGTGATGTCACCTCTGATCTCTAGTGATGGATAGGAGGCATTCTCAGTGATGTCACCGCTGATCTCTAGTGATGGATAGGAGGCATTCTCAGTGATGTCACCTCTGATCTCTGGTGATGGATAGGAGGCATTCTCAGTGATGTCACCGCTGATCTCTAGTGATAGATAGGAGGCATTCTCAGTGATGTCACCTCTGATCTCTAGTGATGGATAGGCGGCATTCTCAGTGATGTCACCGCTGATCTCTAGTGATGGATAGGAGGCATTCTCAGTGATGTCACCGCTGATCTCTAGTGATGGATGGGCGGCATTCTCAGTGATGTCCCCTCTGATCTCTAGTGATGGATAGGAGGCATTCTCAGTGATGTCACCGCTGATCTCTAGTGATGGATAGGAGGCATTCTCAGTGATGTCACCGCTGATCTCTAGTGATGGATAGGAGGCATTCTCAGTGATGTCACCGCTGATCTCTAGTGATGGATAGGAGGCATTCTCAGTGATGTCACTGCTGATCTCTAGTGATGGATAGGAGGCATTCTCAGTGATGTCACCGCTGATCTCTGGTGATGGATAGGAGGCATTCTCAGTGATGTCACCGCTGATCTCTAGTGATGGATAGGCGGCATTCTCAGTGATGTCACTGCTGATCTCTAGTGATGGATAGGCGGCATTCTCAGTGATGTCACCTCTGATCTCTAGTGATGGATAGGAGGCATTCTCAGTGATGTCACCGCTGATCTCTAGTGATGGATAGGCGGCATTCTCAGTGATGTCACCGCTGATCTCTAGTGATGGATAGGAGGCATTCTCAGTGATGTCACCGCTGATCTCTAGTGATGGATAGGCAGCATTCTCAGTGATGTCACCGCTGATCTCTAGTGATGGATAGGCAGCATTCTCAGTGATGTCACCGCTGATCTCTAGTGATGGATAGGCAGCATTCTCAGTGATGTCACCTCTGATCTCTGGTGATGGATAGGCGGCATTCTCAGTGATGTCACCGCTGATCTCTAGTGATGGATAGGCGGCATTCTCAGTGATGTCACCGCTGATCTCTAGTGATGGATAGGAGGCATTCTCAGTGATGTCACTGCTGATCTCTGGTGATGGATAGGAGGCATTCTCAGTGATGTCACCTCTGATCTCTAGTGATGGATAGGCGGCATTCTCAGTGATGTCACCTCTGATCTCTGGTGATGGATAGGAGGCATTCTCAGTGATGTCACCGCTGATCTCTGGTGATGGATAGGCGGCATTCTCAGTGATGTCACCGCTGATCTCTAGTGATGGATAGGCGGCATTCTCAGTGATGTCACTGCTGATCTCTAGTGATGGATAGGCGGCATTCTCAGTGATGTCACCGCTGATCTCTGGTGATGGATAGGAGGCATTCTCAGTGATGTCACCGCTGATCTCTAGTGATGGATAGGCGGCATTCTCAGTAATGTCACTGCTGATCTCTGGTGATGGATAGGCGGCATTCTCAGTGATGTCACCGCTGATCTCTAGTGATGGATAGGAGGCATTCTCAGTGATGTCACCGCTGATCTCTAGTGATGGATAGGCGGCATTCTCAGTAATGTCACTGCTGATCTCTGGTGATGGATAGGCGGCATTCTCAGTGATGTCACCGCTGATCTCTGGTGATGGATAGGCGGCATTCTCAGTGATGTCACCGCTGATCTCTGGTGATGGATAGGCGGCATTCTCAGTAATGTCACTGCTGATCTCTGGTGATGGATAGGCGGCATTCTCAGTGATGTCACCGCTGATCTCTAGTGATGGATAGGCGGCATTCTCAGTGATGTCACCGCTGATCTCTGGTGATGGATAGGCGGCATTCTCAGTGATGTCACCGCTGATCTCACTGAACTTACCAGCAGTTCCCGTATAGGAAAGTCCTTCAGTTCTCCGTCTCGGGGAGAATCCAGCACGACCGGGAAGCTTTTATGTGGAGCGTGAATGTATCCGAATTCCATCTCGTCCTGTGAGGAGACACATTGTATTACATATTACCGCCACACTGACCCCTGTGCCCCTGGGATCGACGTCACGGACCTGCATCCAGCGATCCCCTCGGTTCACGTACTCGAAGCAGATCTGGATCTTGTAATTGGCTTCGCTCACCAGGTTCTTAATCTCCTTCAGGAAGAGGTAGTTGTCCTTCACACTGCAGAGAGAAAGTGGACACAATGTTGGGGAGTCCTTAATCCGGGAACCGGAGCCCATCTATGAGAGGCGCCGCTCGTTACCTGCATACATAAACCTCCACGGGCTCCAGCGTGTTGGGCGTTACGATAAGAGGTGCTATGCGGAACGTCACCACGTCTGTGAATATGGGGGTCTGAGGGATTCCCTGCAAGCAAATCAGAACAGAGGATGGGGGTCCCGTACCATGGCCAGGCCCCTCTGATGCAGGACCTGCTCATCCCGAACCTCCTTGTTCATGGACAGAATGACAAAGTCAGATGTGCAGAGAGGTGGGCGATACTTTTGGATCCCGTTTCTGAGAGCCCCCCCACCCTCTCTGTAAGAAGCGGAGATCCTGGCACGGCCGCTGATGATGTTGTTAGCACCATTAGAAACAGAAGGGAAACTTAAGCCGGGGATCAGGAAACTGAATCTGACCGGTTACAGGACCCGAGCGGCCACCATCAGCTTCTATATATGGAGGGGTAACTGACGGGAGACGCCCCCCACCATAGCAGGCACATGGCACTTCCATTGTGCCCGTCTAGTCATATATGTGGACACTACCAATATACGAGACCATGGTGCCAACCCCCCCGGGGCATGGAACCACTCCAGAACCGGGTGCAGTGTGTAAATGGTACAAGCTATTGTACAGGGTTAATGGTCAGTGGCACAGCGTTACCTCCACCTGGCTTTCCAGCAGACTGGCTCTGACGGTCACCAGTCCGTTAAATCCCACGTCTGGGAAGCGCAGTCCTTCCACGTACAACTCCAGCTCCCTGGTGCCCGTGTACCGCACCTTGTAGAAGAGCTTCTGTCTGCCCAGGACGTGTGTGTACACTTTATCTGCCCGGAGAAACACAGGAGTCAAGGAAGGCAAAAAGGACGACCCCCGAGGGTCCGACAGGACATTACACAGACACCACCATGGGGGCAGGTGTCATCCAGCGTGTGATACATGTACAGCGAGTCTTCTACAATCACACCACCCGGCAGCTTATTGGCAGCAATGGAATACGGACAAAAAGCTTGGTGCATTTTCTTTTGTCCAGTGATTACATTTAGGCCGGATGAGAACCAGAAAGCGTAAACCTCGCAATAAATGAGGCGGAAGTCATGAAAGAGATTGCTGGAAAGTGATTGGCTGGATTTCTCGGACTATAAGTCGCTCCCCCATGTTTCCTACTAATTCAAACGTCTCTGGCGATGTAAAGAAAGGAGGATCCATATCAGTAATGATAGTGCAGCAAGGAGGAGGAAAGAGGGAATAATCCCACTGCTAGTGTTTCTCTGCAGCATATGGGTTATTATAGAATGCGCACACACGCACAGCCGTGCTCTACACACACACACACACACACACAGCCATGCTCCACACACGCACAGCCGTGCTCTACACACACACACAGCCATGCTCCACACACACACAGCCGTGCTCTACACACGCACAGCCGTGCTCCACACACACACACACACAGCCATGCTCCACACACACACAGCCGTGCTCCACACACACACACACACAGCCATGCTCTACACACACACAGCCGTGCTCTACACACACACACACACACAGCCGTGCTCCACACACACACAGCCATGCTCTACACACACACAGCCGTGCTCTACACACACACACACACACACACAGCCGTGCTCCACACACACACAGCCGTGCTCTACACACACACACAGCCGTGCTCTACACACACACACAGCCGTGCTCTACACACACACACAGCCGTGCTCTACACACACACACAGCCGTGCTCTACACACACACACAGCCGTGCTCTACACACACACACAGCCGTGCTCTACACACACAGCCGTGCTCTACACACACAGCCGTGCTCTACACACACAGCCGTGCTCTACACACACACACAGCCGTGCTCTACACACACACAGCCGTGCTCCACACACACACACACAGCCGTGCTCTACACACACACACAGCCGTGCTCTACACACACACACAGCCGTGCTCTACACACACACACAGCCGTGCTCCACACACACACAGACACACACACAGCCGTGCTCTATACACACACAGCCGTGCTCCACATACACACACACAGCCGTGCTCCACACACACACACACACAGCCGTGCTCCACACACACACAGCCATGCTCCACACACACACACACACAGCCATGCTCTACACACACACACACACAGCCGTGCTCTACACACACACACATAGCCGTGCTCTACACACACACAGCCGTGCTCTACACACACACACACATAGCCGTGCTCTACACACACACAGCCGTGCTCTACACACACACACACACACACACACACACAGCCGTGCTCCACACACACAGCTGTGCTCTACACACACACACACAGCTGTGCTCCACACACACACAGCCGTGCTCCACACCCACACACATAGCCGTGCTCTACACACACACACATAGCCGTGCTCTACACACACACAGCCGTGCTCTACACACACACAGCCGTGCTCTACACACACACACACAGCCGTGCTCCACACACACAGCTGTGCTCTACACACACACACACAGCTGTGCTCCACACACACACAGCCGTGCTCCACACCCACACACAGCCGTGCTCCACACCCACACACACAGCCGTGCTCCACACCCACACACACAGCTGTGCTCCACACCCACACACACAGCTGTGCTCCACACCCACACACACAGCTGTGCTCTACACACACACACAGCCGTGCTCTACACACACACACAGCCGTGCTCTACACACACACACAGCCGTGCTCTACACACACACACACAGCCGTGCTCTACACACACACACACACAGCCGTGCTCTACACACACACACACACAGCCGTGCTCTACACACACACACACAGCCGTGCTCTACACACACACACACAGCCGTGCTCTACACACACACACACAGCCGTGCTCTACACACACACACACAGCCGTGCTCTACACACACACACACAGCCGTGCTCTACACACACACACACAGCCGTGCTCTACACACACACAGCCGTGCTCTACACACACACAGCCGTGCTCTACACACACACACAGCCGTGCTCTACACACACAGCCGTGCTCTACACACACAGCCGTGCTCTACACACACAGCCGTGCTCTACACACACACAGCCGTGCTCTACACACACACACAGCCGTGCTCTACACACACACAGCCGTGCTCTACACACACACACAGCTGTGCTCTACACACACACAGCTGTGCTCTACACACACACACAGCCGTGCTCTACACACACGCAGCCGTGCTCCACACACACACACACAGCCGTGCTCCACACACACACACACAGCCGTGCTCCACACACACAGCCGTGCTCTACACACACACACAGCCGTGCTCTACACACACACACAGCCGTGCTCTACACACACACACAGCCGTGCTCTACACACACACACAGCCGTGCTCTACACACACACACAGCCGTGCTCCACACACACACAGCCGTGCTCCACACACACACAGCCGTGCTCCACACACACACAGCCGTGCTCCACACACACACACAGCCGTGCTCCACACACACACAGCCGTGCTCCACACACACACACACAGCCGTGCTCTACACACACACACAGCCGTGCTCCACACACACACACAGACACACACACAGCCGTGCTCTATACACACACAGCCGTGCTCCACACACACACACACAGCCGTGCTCCACACACACACACAGCCGTGCTCCACACACACACAGCCGTGCTCCACACACACACAGCCGTGCTCCACACACACACACAGCCGTGCTCTACACACACACAGCCGTGCTCTACACACACACACATAGCCGTGCTGTACACACACACAGCCGTGCTCTACACACACACACAGCCATGCTCTACACACACACACATAGCCGTGCTCTACACACACACACATAGCCGTGCTGTACACACACACATAGCCGTGCTGTACACACACACAGCCGTGCTGTACACACACACAGCCGTGCTCTACACACACACAGCCGTGCTCTACACACACACAGCCGTGCTCTACACACACACAGCCGTGCTCTACACACACACACACAGCCGTGCTCTACACACACACACACAGCCGTGCTCTACACACACACACACAGCCGTGCTCTACACACACACACACAGCCGTGCTCTACACACACACACACAGCCGTGCTCTATACACACACACACACACACACACAGCCGTGCTCTACACACACACACACAGCCGTGCTCTACACACACACACACAGCCGTGCTCTACACACACACACACACACACACACAGCCGTGCTCTACACACACACAGCCGTGCTCTACACACACACACACAGCCGTGCTCCACACACACACAGCCGTGCTCCACACACACACACACACACAGCTGTGCTCTACACACACACACAGCCGTGCTCCACACACACACAGCCGTGCTCCACACACACACACACACAGCTGTGCTCTACACACACACACAGCCGTGCTCCACACACACAGCCGTGCTCTACACACACAGCCGTGCTCTACACACACACACAGCCGTGCTCTACACACACAGCCGTGCTCTACACACACACACACAGCCGTGATCTACACACACACACACAGCCGTGCTCTACACACACACAGCCGTGCTCCACACACACACACAGCCGTGCTCCACACACACACACAGCTGTGCTCCACACACACACACACACACACACAGCTGGTGCTCTACACACATACAGCCGTGCTCTACACACACGCACGCAGCCGTGCTCCACACACACGCACGCAGCCGTGCTCCACACACACACGCAGCCGTGCTCCACACACACACGCACGCAGCTGGTGCTCTACACACACACACACAGCTGCGCTCTACACACACACAGCCGTGCTCCACACACACACGCACGCAGCCGTGCTCTACACACACACACACACAGCCGTGCTCCACACACACACACACACAGCCGTGCTCCACACACACACACAGCCGTGCTCCACACACACACACACAGCCGTGCTCCACACACACACACACAGCCGTGCTCCACACACACACACACAGCCGTGCTCCACACACACACACACAGCCGTGCTCCACACACACACACACAGCCGTGCTCTACACACACACAGCCGTGCTCTACACACACACACACAGCTGGTGCTCTACACACACACACACACAGCCGTGCTCTACACACACACGCACGCAGCCGTGCTCCACACACACACACACAGCTGGTGCTCTACACGCACGCAGCCGTGCTCTACACACACACACACACACAGCTGGTGCTCTACACGCACGCAGCCGTGCTCCACACACACACACACACACACAGCTCTGCACACAGCCTGCTCAGGATGTGATGTGGCAATCTGATGTTACAATGTATGGAGTCCAGGATGCGCCGTGTACACTGGACACATGGTCACTATACGCCGATCACGGCAGTCACCCGGCGTCCTGATCGGCGGCTCGCCTCTCTAATGCGCACTGTGCTAATAGCTCATTAGTTCAGCCTTTGTGACAAGTGTGAGGGCACTAATATACATTCCTGCCCCTCCGCCCGCGCTGCCCGCCAGCAGCCACTTGTTGTACTAGGATCGGATGTCCAGAGCGGCAGCAATGAATGTCCGCAGCCTCTCGGGGGGATCAGTTTCAAGAGCTCCGGATTTCTGGAGAAGCCACTTCAAGAGGCGCAGAAATTTGTCATTGACAATTGGGAGCTGCAGTCACCATTCTGCTGTTACATCAGGTCTTATTCTCCAGTCACCTCCAGAGCTGCACTCACCATTCTGCTGTTACATCATGTCTTATCCTCCAGTCACATCCAAAGCTGCATCCACACAGTAATTACATGATGTCACTCGGCAGCACTAAGGTTTCGGTTTATGGTGTAGGTGCCACGGTCGGCGCAGTCTTACCGTGAAGGTAGAAGACGCCCAGGTTCGGGGCATCAGTAGCAGAGATGTACAGCAGCAGGTGGTATCCTGTGGGCAGTTTTTCTGGCCCCTGGATTCGGAGCACCATCTTCGACATGTCCAGGAGATCTGTAGGGGACACAGGAGCCGGGTCAGCGCTGCACCTCCTCTGCGCACACAACGGCCCAGGATGTCACTCACCCGTCTTGGACAGCACAATGTTATCTCCTCCATCCACCGTGCGGGAGAACATGCTGTCCTTGTCACAGTTCACCAGCAGGATGGCGCCCTGACCCTCCGGACCCCAGGTCCAGGCAGCCTGCAAGAGGGCACATGGTGTTATACAGGGCGGGCGGGGGGGGGCTCAGTAACAATGGGGTCCGAACTGCGGAGAAAAGGTGGCCAGATCATCACATCATAGTAGTGATATCACTCCCTGTTATCAGCCATTACTGGGGAAGGTGACTGTAGGACAGGAGACTACAATCAGTAACTCCCTGCTGAGAGTAGCAGCGGTCTGTGGAGCTCCAGCACTTCCAGGAGGAGGGTCGTCGTCTGCCTCTCTTCTCCCCAGGGAGAGGCAGGCTTACTGGGAGGCCGGCATGGCTTCCCAGCCTCCTATACCCCGGTCTATGCCAGCGGGGGACAAGGAGCCACAACAACCGGCCCAGGAGGGAGTGAGGAGATCGGGAAGGGTGAAGAAGAACATACCCACCTACTCCAACCCCGAGACGGTTCATCGCCCGCCCAGAGAGGGAGACCGGGCCACCCCAGGCCCCAGGAACAAGAGCCCAGTAAGATCCTGGGGGGAGATGAGCTCCAGTGAGTCCACAAGTTCCTTCTCCTCCCGAGTGGTCGCCACGTTACGCCATGTTGCGCCTGCCACCTTCTGTTTAAACCCCACCAAACCTAAAGGCACGGGCTCTGCAGTGGGCTCGAGGCAGGGGCAAGGTGGGGAGAGGAGGAGGACGTCCGGCGATGCTGCCATCTGTGCGGGGAACAGTGCAGGGGGCGAGGCAGTGGAGGTACTCACAGCGCCGGACATAGGGAGTTCTGTGGAGTTTCCCACCCTGCCCTCTGCGGCTAAGCCGGTTATCACCGGGGCCGGGGGAGCAGGGAAGGATGTGAAAAAAACACCTGTGAGTAACACAGAGCACACTGCTGCGACAGGGGGGCAGTGTGCCCCAGCGCCCAAAAAGGACACCAAGGCCCCAATATCTGTGGGTGCAGGGAGGGCAGCAGTGCCCAGGAAACAGTCTGCACAGAACAAGGACCAAAATGCTGCAGTAGGGGGGCGGGGCGCTCCAGCAGACGACCTGCAGAAAGCCAGCAGCAACCAAAGGGAAACGGGTGTGGTGCTGCAGGGAAAGGAGTCTCTGGGAGTGCTCCCCTCCCCCGGCCCAGCAGGTGTGAGTGCAGAGACACCAGACACAAGGGAGGAAGGAATGGAGGTGACTGTGGAAGGTGCAGAGAACAGCAGAGGTAATGGGGTGACAAGTAAAGGGAATGGGAGTAGTGATGCAGCAAATGGTGGGAGGAGTAGTGGAGTGAATGATGGGAGCAGCACTGGTGTTGGTGGGGGGGGAAGTAGGCGCTGGTCCCGCAGCCCAAAGCTATTCAGAAGCTGTCAGTGCTGGGGGTAGTAGTGCGCCCTCGTCTGGTGTCCCTGGGGATGGTAACTTGCAACAGCAGCTCCTGGACGCCCTGAGGAGAGGGGAGAGCTCCATCACTGTAGAGGGGAGGGAGGTTGATCTGTCTTTCTGGATAGAGAGACATGGTCTTTCAGCCTTCCGAGATAGAGGGGTAGAGACTGTCTGGTCTCTGCCGACAACGGGGCAGAGGAGTAACCGTAGGAACGTGGTCCGTCTCCAGTGGGTAAGCAAGGATGCCTGTCCTGATAGGTCGAAGGTGGTTGAGCTCCTGCTGGGGATGGGCTTTGCGGCATATGACATCTTTGCCTTGATCCATCCCTACGGGACCTCCTACTTCGATGTCAGCTTCGTGAGACCGGAGGGCCTTGAGCTTTTCTGGTCTCTCCATGAGCTGGCTCGGAGTCGCCCCGAATGGCATGGTCTCTTTCCCCTGGCAATAACCCGCCAAGATTCAGTCAGGAAAGTGACCTTTTTGACTAGTAACGAGTCGCTTTCCTGTATGGACATTACCACCTGGGTGAGTCGATACGGAGAGGTCACCAATATTCCCGAAAAGAATCTGGATGACCATGGTATCTGGTCAGGGGCCTGGACCTTCATGGTGAGATTGAAGGTTTCGGGAAACACTGTTACCCATATCCCCTCCTCAACCTTTTTGGGGAGGGATAGGATCTTGCTTTTCTACCGGGGGTAGCCTAAGGTCTGTCACAGGTGCGGTAGTCCCACACACTTCAGTGCGCAGTGTACCACCCAGAAATGCGCACTGTGTGGGGACCTCGGTCATCTTGCTGCTGCCTGTCGCAGGATTAGGTGTAACTTGTGTGGTGACCTCGGTCACCCGTTCAGTCGCTGTCCACGTTCCTTCGCCAATGCGGTCCTGAAAGTGGCGAGTGCGGGAGAGGCGAAAGCCGGGACTAATCTTGCCGGTGAAGGGACCAGTAGGGGCGGGGGAGGCAGGGATCCGGTGAGGAGCAAGCTGCCGCCATCCACCATCAGGCGGCAGGAGAAGCGCCGTGGGGACAGGGGGCAGGGAGTAATGTCCCTAAACTCTGACCCAGGTACTTCACTTGCAGCTGAGGATCCTAAAGACAGTGAATTGAGCGAGGAAGTCAAGAGACTTGAAAGGGAAGAGCGAGAGGACGCCACGTCTTCCCAGGAACCCTCTTCTGGTGACAGTCTAGATGAGGGAGAGGGGGAGTGGTCACAGAAAAAGAAAAAGGGTAACAGGAAAACGGCCAGAGGTAGGAGGGGGACCAGGTCTCGAGCTGCCTCTTTGGAGTGCGACCCCTCTGACTCTCTGGCCGTGATCCAAGCGCCATTGGAGGGTTCAGCCGCCCCCCCTCTGGTGGATCTCTCCAACCGGTTCGGGGCTCTCCAGGACCTCCCTCTGGAGGGGGGAAGTGGGGACCCGGGGCCGGAGGTTGCGGACAAGGTGGTTGGGGCTCAGGAGATGGCTGGGTCTTCCTCTCGGGGGGCAAATACAAAGCCCTCTGGGGGGATGACTAACCCAGGACCACCAGACGAGGGCAAGAATCTATGTAAGGAGAGAATGGATGAATCTGTTTGTCTTAAGCGTACTAAAAACCCGTCATTATCAGAGGAAGAGGTTGGGACTGTCAGTGGTGGGAAGAAAAAGGCTATCTAATTCAATCAATCATGATGGCGGCACCCACCCCGTTGACGCTGGCAACTATTAATGTTTGCAGCATAAAGTCAGATGCGGCAAGGTACACGGCCTTTCATTTTCTCGGCCAACTTGACGCCGACATTTTGTTTTTGCAGGAGACCAGGTTGACAGATATATCAACCTGGCATAAAGCAAGGCGGGAGTGGAGGCATGGGCCCTCCTACTGGTCTCTTGCGGCCGAGCCGTATAGCGGGGTGGCGGTCCTTTTTAAGACCGCAGCGGTTGAATGCAGACGAGTGATCGAATTAGAAATGGGGAGATGCTTGATCCTAGATGTCTCCATGGGAGGACAAGAGCTTCGGCTCATTAACATCTATGGTTCCCAGTCCAAGTGGGACCGCAAATGTCTCTTCCTGAAGATCAAACCTTTTTTATTTTCGAGTCGGCAGGTGGTCTTCGGAGGGGATTTCAACAATGTCACGAGATCCTGTGATAGAGGAGGTTCCAGAGACCGGCTGGCTTATGACTGCGTCGCGTTAAACAGGATAGTGAGTGAGGCTCGCCTGGTGGATGTCCACATCCGGCACAACCCGGGCGACACGGGATTCACCTTTTTTAGAGGTAGTCAGTGCAGGTCTAGGCTAGACAGGTTATATTTGAAGGAGGAGGCCGTCTCTTCACCGTTGTCGGTTGTGGAGGTGGAGTTCTCTGATCACTGTTTGATTATGTTTTCTCTGAACGTTACAGAGACTCCTCGGATGGGAAGAGGCTATTGGAAGCTGAATTCATCACTCCTTGAGGAAGAAGCTGTGAGACGGTCTTTTGAGGAATTCTTTCAGAGCCAGGTACCATTGCTGGGCCTAAGTAACACTAAGTCGGAGTGGTGGGAGATGTTCAAACATTGGGTGGTGAGATTCTTCCGGCAGCTCTCGAACCTCAGAAGCCTGAACAGGGATCGCCTGTATCAGAGCCTGAGGAGGAAACTCGAGGAGATCTCCAGAGTGAAGTCCTTGCTGAAGAGGTGTCAGTACGATAGGCACGCATCTTTGGTTTTCGAGAGGGACTACGGGAAGTACTGCTCGCCCGACCCTTACAGAAACTGTAAGATGTCAGTGAATAGTAAGATAGTGACGGGGCTGGTGGACAGTACGGGGTCCCTGAGAAGGTCCAGATCAGGGATCTTGGAGGTTGTCAGTTCCTACTACTCGCACCTCTTGGGAAGGAGGGAGCTTGATCGTGACGGGATGTCGGCTTTCCTGGCTGAATCTGTTCCTGAGCCAGGGGCTGACCTCTCGCTGGGCGATTTGGCAGAAGCGATCAAAGAAGAGGAAGTGAGACTGGCGATCGATGGGCTTAGGCCCAAAAAGTCGCCAGGTCCGGATGGCTTAACATCCGAGTTCTTTAGGACCTTTAGGGACTCTTTGGTCCCCCTCTTGACTCAGGTGTTTAACGAGTGTCTCTCCTCGGGCACTCTGCCGAGATCATTAAGGAGGTCAGCTTTGATCATTTTGTCAAAGGGTAAGGATCCGTCACGCATTGAGAACTGGCGTCCCATAGCACTTCTCAATGTGGACAGGAAGATTTTGGCTAACAGGCTGGTGAAGTTTGCACCCCGGCTCCTTTCGGAGGTTCAGCACTGTTGCGTTCCTGGCCGTAGCACTTTTAGTGCTGTTCTAGGTGTCCGAGAGGCCGTGGAGCAAGGCAGCGCGGGCCTTTGGAAGGGATTCTTGCTGACCCTGGATCAGCCAAAAGCCTTTGATCGGGTTAACCACGAGTACCTCTGGTCCACTCTTTTAAGGTATGGTCTGCCTGGAGGGTTTGTGGACTGGCTTAAGAGCTTGTATGCAGGGGCTGAGACTTTCCCTCTGGTGAATGGGTGGATTGGACGACCTTTCGGGGTAGGATCTGGTGTCCGTCAGGGCTGTCCTCTTAGCCCTTTGCTTTACGCGTTTGCGATCGATCCCTTCCTCAGAAGGATCGATTGTGGACCGTTGGCAGGGGTGCGGATGGGCGGGGTGGCACCGGAGGCTATCCTGAGGGTGGTGGCCAACGCGGACGATGTCACCGTCTTTGTTTCTTCGCAAGGATAGGCAGCGGCGGTGATGTCAGAAGTGGAGCGCTACTCTGAGGCATCCGGGTCCAAGGTCAACCAGGATAAGTGTGAGAGTCTCTGGCTGGGAGGCGGAGATCCCGGGTTTGATCTTCCGGACACCCTCCCCGAACCCCCAAGAACATGCCAAAGTCCTGGGCATCGAATTCGGCCAGGGTGATTACCCCACGAAAAACTGGGAAGGCAGAATCAAAGGTGTCGCCCAAAGAGTGGACCAATGGAGGGGTTGGTCTTTGACCCTGAGGGAAAGGGTTGGCCTGTGCAAAGCTTTCCTGCTCCCCTTGCTAATCTACCTGGGCAGCGTCTGTGTCTTGCCAGAGCCTCTCTGGACACGGGTCTACAGTCTGTTCTTCCAGATGTTATGGGGGAACAGACTGAACCTAGTCAAGCGGGAGGTCACTTACCGCACGAGGAAACTAGGGGGTTTGAATATGGTGAACCCCGTGGTGTTCCTAGTGAACACCTTCTTGAAGGTGAACGTGGCAAACCTCTGGAAAGAGAGGGCTCCTCCGTGGGTATTCTCCTGCAAGGGATGGTTTCAGCCTTTCTTCCAGGAATGGGAGACAGGGGGAAGATTGAAGGATCTCCGCACACCACACGGGCATCTCCCGGCTTATGTTACCCCGGTTCTGAAAATGATCCGCCGGTGGGGTCTGGGAATGTGGGAGGTGAGGTCCCTCCCGAGGAAACTCCTCGATATGAGGGTCTTGCTTTCTCATTTTCAGAGTCCATTGGCCCTCAAAGACTGCCCAAGTCGGGATCTGGAGGTTGGGTTGAGTTGGTTAAATTCTAGCAGGATCCCCGAGAAGTACTGGGACTTGACTTGGCGCTGCTTCCATGGTAAGCTGTATGTGAGGGACAATTTGAAGTACAGGAGCTCCGAGGACAGGAATTGCCCCCATGAGGCTTGTGCTAACGTGCTGGAAAGCATGGAGCACTTCCTGCTTCATTGTCCCTTTAATACAGAGGTGTACAACAGGGTGGGGGCTTCCATTGGTTGGCCGCGGCTGGCTACTCTGTCCTACGCCGGGTGGGCCTATGGAGCGTTCAGAGACCTTGGGAGAAGGGACCGAGACACTTTATTCATAGTCAGTGCAGTGGTGAGGTATTTCACGTGGAACGCACGAGTTTTAGTCTCGACGCAGAGTAAAATCCTCCATGTAGATGAAGTCTGTAGGAACATCCTAGGTGACCTGGTGAAGGTACGTTCTCTGGAGTATGAAAGACTGGGTGCCCGGAGGGCGGCCCGTCTCTGGAGGGGCTTTTCCTTCAGGGTGCCTTAGTCCGGTAGTACCCCTATATCCTGGTGGTGGGCCGATGTCTTCACCCTAGATTTTTGTTTTGTATTTCTGTCTCCTGGATAGAAGGTTTGCCGGCATCGAACTTGAGCCTTGGATGGTGAGTGTGTAGGTGGTGTTCTGTATATATTGTATATAATGTATAATAGGGGGTTTTAGTTAGGTTGGGTGGGGGATTTGGGGGGGTCTTCATCGGCGGTGATAAGAGGACTGATCTGGCCTGGTCCAGGCCCCGCCTGGGGAAAAACTTTGGGGCCTGATCCTAGCTCGGAGTAATCCTGAACTTTGTGGCCAGAGCTGGATCAGGGGTGGCGGGATAGTTAGTGTAGGTCTGTGTTTTATATATATATTAAAAAATTACAAACTATACAAAATAAATATATATATATATATATACACATACACAAAAAAAAAAAGGTTTAAAATTGTTCATGTCACTATTGTATATATGGTTATTTTTGGTTTTCTGTGGTGTGAATGAGGTGCGGTAAGGGGGTGACTGTAAGGTCAGGCAGTGGGACCAGTAGGTTAGTGTTAGTTTCCGGTTGTATATACGTTATATTAGGTTTAGTGTTTTATTGTATATAATCTTGTATATAGGACGGTGTTTTATGTGTATATAGGACGGTGTGAGTGTTGTGTGGGATTGTATATAGTAGTATGAATGAAGCTGGGCCGGGGGTCTTATAGGTTTTATAATAGTTATTTCCTGTATATATATATATATTCCTGCGGTGATTTATTTTGTTTCTATTTTCTGTGATTTGTCGTCTTGTTTTGTTCTTATGTTCGGTGCCCTGTAATGTATTATTGTTCTGTCATGTACTGTACTTATTCTATCAATAAAAAAAAGACCTACAATCTATTACTCCCTGTTATCAGCTATTTTACAGATATAACAAGCCGATAGCATCCTTGAATCAAAAGTGACAGATCCTAAATCTCCAAACATGTCCGTTTTTTTTCAGCAGAGGATCAGACCGGACCCTCTGGCCCCCCCATCGTCCTCGCCCCTCGCCATTTACCTTCTTTGGGTTGTTTTTTTCTACTTTTCCATCCCGGTCGGCATCGACATCCAGGGACATCTCTGATGAGAGAACGGGACAGAGGTTAGAGAGCAGCGGGGGCGACCGAGGGTCTGAGACTAAGATTGAGAATCTCGGAATCTGATAATCCGGCATATTAAGAGTTTATTCCGGGCCTCCCTAATAATCCAGCACCTGTTAAGTCTTATGTAGTCTAACCATCCTCCTGTCAGTGGAGGGTTCGTGTCACCTGCAGTACAAGTGCTTCTCACTAAATCAGAGTATCAAAAAGTATCAAAAGTCAGCAGTTCTTCCCCATGATTGTGGAGCCTACTGAAACAGACTAAGGGACCTTTTTAAACGCTTAGGAAGCCTTTGCAGGTATTTTTTGTTAATTATTCTAATTTACTGAGATAATGACTTTGGCGTTTTCATTGACTATAAGCCATAATCCTCAACAGTGACAGAAATAAACACGTTAAATAGATCCCTCTAAATAGATCCTATAATATAGGAGTTTCACTTCTTACATTGAGGAACTGAAATAAAGTAACTTGTTGATGATATTCTCATTTAGTGAGAAGCACCTGTATGTATAACCTGAACTCTCCCAAAAGTCCTACAGCAAGAAAAAAAATGTCTCTTGTCCTGGGAGCAATGGTGACGGCGTCCTGATGTGGCGCGTACACGTCTCATCACTGGGGTGAGACGCCGCATCCTCCCCTCCCCCAGCGGAGGATGTATTCTCAGGTATCCGGGTCACCACGGTCGTGGCGTATTCTACGTTTGCAGCGAGTTCAGCTCTGCAGCAGATACATTACACGGATCTATATTTATACTCCAGTGTGACTGGCCCTTTAAATCACCCGTTTCTGGTATGGGGGTCAGGTGCTGGCGCTCATTCCGGTGATGTCAGAGAATTCCCTCCTTGTCCTGGGATATTCCGGTCTGACACTGATTTATAGTTCACTGGAAGCCGCCGGTATGAGGACATTGCTGCCCGCGGCGTGCTGTGATCACAACCCCAGAAATATCCACAAACCTGCCATCAGCACCCGATGACCCCGGCGTCCGCCATTGTGGAGGCTCTAACAACAGACAATAAGTGATCACATGACCCAACCAGAAACATGGCGTCCAGGAGTCACCAACCACTTTAGAGACGCAAATCTCCGAAACTCAAGGTAAAGCAGACACCGGCGATGGGGGAAGGGCCCAACGCTGAACTAGGGAGGCATCGCACAGATTTGGCTGAACTTCCCCTTTAAATGGAAAAGAAGACGTACCGATCCCGGTCAGGTAAACTCCGGCTTTGTCCACCGGCGCGTCCGACCCCTTCCCATAATAAGCGAATGTGATCTGCAAAGAAAACAAGACGGCAGAAAGGAGCCACAAAATCAACGATCAAGAGATTATAGGATGTAACGCAGGATCAGCAGTGAGCGCAGCTCTGGAGGATAATACAGGATCAGTAATGTAATGTATGTACACAGTGACTGCACCAGCAGAATAGTGAGTGCAGCTCTGGGGTATAATACAGGAGGTAACTCAGGATCAGTAATGTATGTACACAGTGACTGCACCAGCAGAATAGTGAGTGCAGCTCTGGAGTATAATACAGGATGTAACTCAGGATCAGTAATGTAATGTATGTACACAGTGACTGCACCAGCAGAATAGTGAGCACAGCTCTGGAGTATAATACAGGATGTAACTCAGGATTAGTAATGTAATGTATGTACACAGTGACTGCACCAGCAGAATAGTGAGTGCAGCTCTGGGGTATAATACAGGAGGTAACTCAGGATCAGTAATGTAATGTATGTACACAGTGACTGCACCAGCAGAATAGTGAGTGCAGCTCTGGAGTATAATACAGGAGGTAACTCAGGATCAGTCATGTAATGTATATACACAGTGACTGCACCAGCAGAATAGTGAGTGCAGCTCTGGAGTATAATACAGGAGGTAACTCAGGATCAGTAATGTATGTACACAGTGACTGCACCAGCAGAATAGGGAGTGCAGCTCTGGAGTATAATACAGGATGTAACTCAGGATCAGTCATGTAATGTATATACACAGTGACTGCACCAGCAGAATAGTGAGTGCAGCTCTGGAGTATAATACAGGAGGTAACTCAGGATCAGTAATGTATGTACACAGTGACTGCACCAGCAGAATAGTGAGTGCAGCTCTGGAGTATAATACAGGAGGTAACTCAGGATCAGTAATGTAATGTATGTACACAGTGACTGCACCAGCAGAATAGTGAGTGCAGCTCTGAAGTATAATACAGGAGGTAACTCAGGATCAGTAATGTAATGTATGTACACAGTGACTGCACCAGCAGAATAGGGAGTGCAGCTCTGGAGTATAATACAGGATGTAACTCAGGATCAGTCATGTAATGTATATACACAGTGACTGCACCAGCAGAATAGTGAGTGCAGCTCTGGAGTATAATACAGGAGGTAACTCAGGATCAGTAATGTATGTACACAGTGACTGCACCAGCAGAATAGTGAGTGCAGCTCTGGAGTATAATACAGGATGTAACTCAGGATCAGTAATGTAATGTATGTACACAGTGACTGCACCAGCAGAATAGTGAGTGCAGCTCTGGAGTATAATACAGGAGGTAACTCAGGATCAGTAATGTAATGTATGTACACAGTGACTGCACCAGCAGAATAGTGAGTGCAGCTCTGGAGTATAATACAGGAGGTAACTCAGGATCAGTAATGTAATGTATGTACACAGTGACTGCACCAGCAGAATAGTGAGTGCAGCTCTGGAGTATAATACAGGATGTAACTCAGGATCAGTAATGTAATGTATGTACACACTGACTGCACCAGCAGAATAGTGAGTGCAGCTCTGGGGTATAATACAGGATGTAACTCCGGATCAGTAATGTAATGTATGTACACAGTGACTGCACCAGCAGAATAGTGAGTGCAGCTCTGGAGTATAATACAGGAGGTAACTCAGGATCAGTAATGTATGTACACAGTGACTGCACCAGCAGAATAGTGAGTGCAGCTCTGGAGTATAATACAGGAGGTAACTCAGGATCAGTAATGTAATGTATGTACACAGTGACTGCACCAGCAGAATAGTGAGTGCAGCTCTGGAGGATAATACAGGAGGTAACTCAGGATCAGTAATGTAATGTATGTACACAGTGACTGCACCAGCAGAATAGTGAGTGCAGCTCTGGAGGATAATACAGAAGGTAACTCAGGATCAGTAATGTAATGTATGTACACAGTGACTGCACCAGAAGAATAGTGAGTGCAGCTCTGAAGTATAATACAGGATGTAACTCAGGATCAGTAATGTAATGTATGTACACAGTGACTGCACCAGCAGAATAGTGAGTGCAGCTCTGGAGTATAATACAGGATGTAACTCAAGATCAGTAATGTAATGTATGTACACAGTGACTGCACCAGCAGAATAGTGAGTGCAGCTCTGGGGTATAATACAGGAGGTAACTCAGGATCAGTAATGTAATGTATGTACACAGTGACTGCACCAGCAGAATAGTGAGTGCAGCTCTGGAGTATAATACAGGAGGTAACTCAGGATCAGTCATGTAATGTATATACACAGTGACTGCACCAGCAGAATAGTGAGTGCAGCTCTGGAGTATAATACAGGAGGTAACTCCGGATCAGTAATGTATGTACACAGTGACTGCACCAGCAGAATAGGGAGTGCAGCTCTGGAGTATAATACAGGATGTAACTCAGGATCAGTAATGTAATGTATGTACACAGTGACTGCACCAGCAGAATAGTGAGTGCAGCTCTGGAGTATAATACAGGAGGTAACTCAGGATCAGTAATGTATGTACACAGTGACTGCACCAGCAGAATAGTGAGTGCAGCTCTGGAGTATAATACAGGAGGTAACTCAGGATCAGTAATGTAATGTATGTACACAGTGACTGCACCAGCAGAATAGTGAGTGCAGCTCTGAAGTATAATACAGGAGGTAACTCAGGATCAGTAATGTAATGTATGTACACAGTGACTGCACCAGCAAAATAGTGAGTGCAGCTCTGGAGTATAATACAGGAGGTAACTCAGGATCAGTAATGTAATGTATGTACACAGTGACTGCACCAGCAGAATAGTGAGTGCAGCTCTGGAGTATAATACAGGAGGTAACTCAGGATCAGTAATGTAATGTATGTACACAGTGACTGCACCAGCAGAATAGTGAGTGCAGCTCTGGAGTATAATACAGGATGTAACTCAGGATCAGTAATGTAATGTATGTACACACTGACTGCACCAGCAGAATAGTGAGTGCAGCTCTGGGGTATAATACAGGATGTAACTCCGGATCAGTAATGTAATGTATGTACACAGTGACTGCACCAGCAGAATAGTGAGTGCAGCTCTGGAGTATAATACAGGATGTAACTCAGGATCAGTAATGTAATGTATGTACACAGTGACTGCACCAGCAGAATAGTGAGTGCAGCTCTGGAGTATAATACAGGATGTAACTCAGGATCAGTAATGTAATGTATGTACACAGTGACTGCGCCAGCAGAATAGTGAGTGCAGCTCTGGAGTATAATACAGGATGTAACTCAGGATCAGTAATGTAATGTATGTACACAGTGACTGCACCAGCAGAATAGTGAGTGCAGCTCTGGAGTATAGTACAGGATGTAACTCAGTATCAGTAATGTAATGTATGTACACAGTGACTGCACCAGTAGAATAGTGAGTGCAGCTCTGGAGTATAATACTGGATGTAACTCAGGATCAGTAATGTATATACACAGTGACTGCACCAGCAGAATAGTGAGTGCAGCTCTGGAGTATAATACAGGAGGTAACTCAGGATCAGTAATGTAATGTATGTATACAGTGACTGCACCAGTAGAATAGTGAGTGCAGCTCTGGAGTATAATACAGGATGTAACTCAGGATCAGTAATGTAATGTATGTACACAGTGACTGCACCAGCAGTATAGTGAGTGCAGCTCTGGAGTATAATACAGGAGGTAACTCAGGATCAGTAATGTAATGTATGTACACAGTGACTGCACCAGCAGAATAGTGAGTGCAGCTCTGGAGTATAATACAGGATGTAACTCAGGATCAGTAATGTAATGTATGTACACAGTGACTGCACCAGCAGAATAGTGAGTGCAGCTCTGGAGTATAATACAGGAGGTAACTCAGGATCAGTAATGCAACGTATGTACACAATGACTGCACCAGCAGAATAGTGAATGCAGCTCTGTAGGATAATACAGGATCAGTAATGTATGTACACAATGACTGCACCAGCAGAATAGTGAGTGCAGCTCTGGAGTATAATACAGGAGGTAACTCCGGATCAGTAATGTAATGTATGTACACAGTGACTGCACCAGCAGTATAGTGAGTGCAGCTCTGGAGTATAATACAGGAGGTAACTCAGGATCAGTAATGTAATGTATGTACACAGTGACTGCACCAGCAGAATAGTGAGTGCAGCTCTGGAGTATAATACAGGATGTAACTCAGGATTAGTAATGTAATGTATGTACACAGTGACTGCACCAGCAGAATAGTGAGTGCAGGTCTGGAGGATAATACAGGATCAGTAATGTATGTACACAATGACTGCACCAGCAGAATAGTGAGTGCAGCTCTGGAGTATAATACAGGAGGTAACTCCGGATCAGTAATGTAATGTATGTACACAGTGACTGCACCAGCAGAATAGTGAGTGCAGCTCTGGAGGATAATACAGGATCAGTAATGTATGTACACAATGACTGCACCAGCAGAATAGTGAATGCAGCTCTGGAGGATAATACAGGATCAGTAATGTATGTACACAATGACTGCACCAGCAGAATAGTGAGTGCAGCTCTGGAGTATAATACAGGAGGTAACTCCGGATCAGTAATGTAATGTATGTACACAGTGACTGCACCAGCAGAATAGTGAGTGCAGCTCTGGGGTATAATACAGGGTGTAACTCAGGATCAGTAATATATGTACACAGTGACTGCACCAGCAGAATAGTGAGTGCAGCTCTGGAGCACCATACAGGACACCGTGGTGAAGGGTAGAGCTCACCTTGCCATCGTTGGTCTCGGTACTCGGCTCCGTCATTGTGAACTCCACCATCGTCCTCTGGGAGAGCGGCCATAGTTTCTCCCCATTAACCACTTTCTGTTGGGTTGGGTCGCTGTTCTTGACTTCAATCTCAATATTGGGGGAGTTACGGAAGCTGAACCACTTACACTCTGAAGGAGCCCCCCTGTACAGAGAAGAGACGTTGTGTGAGAGGCGATGTGCAGCCCCCCATAATACTCTGCTATAATCCCAGACCAGGTACCTACAGAGACCCTCTTACATGGGGCCTGTTCAGCAGGTGGAGGGCGCTGCACCTTATAACTATGGCGTCCCATCATGACAGTCACCGGCGGATCCTGCACACGGATGGGGGAGGACGAGCGCTGATCGCACAGTGTCTGCAGCTCATGCACGGTCACATTGGAGCGGCCATGTTTCCGGATCTCTGCTTGCGGTCAGTGACTCGATGGCAGATAGTTGTGGGGGTCGCACAGTGGTCACCAGCCGCAGGATTTGCTTGGTGTCACACTTTGGATGTAGGCAACTGTTTGGTCACTTAGAGCAAGCAGAGGTTTTGGAGGAGAGGAGCAGAACGTCTGATCCTATTAGGACGCTCCTGCACAGATCCGTCATTTCTTACATTCCTCGTGCGTTAGACCTGGATGTAGATGCGCAGATCATCGCGGTGATACTTGGGGTCCCGGTCCCCGCGCTCCTGCACCACGGCTGTGATTCCCAGCAATTTGGAGAAAGCGATAAACCATATTTGCAGATTAGTGAAGGGATGGGAGATGGTCAGTCCACACGACCCGGATCCTGCACCTTGTCCCCAAATATAGTTATCTCGTACCCATCAATCACACTGGGCCCATCCAGGGGAGCATGACTCCAGGTCGGGGGGCCGCGCACACCACATGCAACATACAGGCTACAGCACCTCCAAGATAGCAAGGAGTTACGGCCGTGTCCGGAGCGACAAGTCCGCCATATTCCCATTGCGGGAGGCTGATCTTATCAGGGCGATGGATGAGGACTATTCGGGACGGCCATATTGGTTGTCACAACTCTCCCAGCACCAGATTTGGCCGAGACCGCGCAGGCAGGTCCACTCAGCATACCCCACTATTCCGTTATCAGGGGAACTCCAGAAACGTATGGAAGTGTTAGTCTGCATACAGGTGTGCTGCAATGCTTCACGGCGCCATCACTGGTGGACAGCAGACACGACTGCCAACATGGTGAATACTATTAGTCATATGCTGTTCTCCAGGCTGCCGTCACCTGGCGATCTACGGCCGCCGTCACCTGGCGATCTACGAGTGCCGACGTTTCCCTAGTTCTGATTGCTTCCATTTGGCGTTATTGTACCTGTCATGGCTGCCAGGGTGAGGAAACGAGTGATGGGAACAGGCCAGCGTTATGTCGCCACATCGTAACTTTGTGTATTGTAAACCGACGTTTACAAGCTCCAATGTGTTAGGAAAGGTGGCATACACAGAGCAGGACAATCACCCCTACCGTAACCACCGACACCCATCTCATCCACTCATTACATCCAGAGAGTGCTGACAACTTCTCTGGCAGAAGAATCCAGAATCTGGGAACTCCACCGGCCAGGGGGGCCCCCAATAATCCAGAATCCGGGAACTCTACCGGCCCGGGGGCCACCTCAGTCATCAATTGAGTCTAGAGAAATACTACGGGAGGCCATTCCTCTCCAGATTAGACATCCAGCTAAAAAGTCTATGAGCATCTCCTATAGAGGAGACCACCGCAGCCACCACCGCCCGGGACAGGAGCCAACACTGCTCTGACAAGCAGAGATGTCACCCAGCAGCAGGTGATTACTCTTTGGCCCCTCTTCCCCCATCATCTCCAGTCCTTGGACCCCGTACTACATAAACACAGATAATGGCCGACCTGGCCGCCGACCGCCGCAGAGAACGCACTTAGCCGTAAGCCCCACAAATCCTTAGAAGGTTATTCCTCAGGGTCGCTCAGAGAGTCTCTGAATATCCCTCTCCAGGTGCTGAGAGCCATCGCTCCACGCAGATTACCCCGTCACAGCTGCTACGCGCCGAACAAGTGCCAGACACGGATCTGACCGGGGAGGACATATTAACTAGTCGCTGGCTGGGGCGCAATCATCTGCGGATTTATGACAGTCACAGTATAAAGCACGGGCATAAACCTGTTCTATTTAATATGGCGGCGCCGGTGCCCATCCACGTACACAGGCGAATGTGATCCCCACATTAAGCTCCCCGCTATTAACCCTTGCAGGTCTTTACTATTAACCATAACTTTTTTTTTTTTTATCAGAAATATTCCACCTTTCCATCCTCGTCGCTCCGCAATCGCCACCGATATAGTAGAATTTTGGAACAGACTCCCGCTAATTTCATACTAAAACAGAACTTCAGAAAGTCATCAATAACTTTATACAGCAAAACATGAAACGTGATATTAAAAACTTGTGCAATTTGACTTTTACAGACTCAAAAATAGACAGATGGGAGTCAGAATCTCTTTCATCGGATCATCAGAATGAGCTCGCTGATGGATTCTCAGTTAACCCATCCCGCAGCCAGCAAAAGATAGCGCCACATAGAGGCTACAGAAGGGAAATGGTGCAACATTTTAAATGTAACCCAATTACAAAATAATATTTTTTAGCTAAAGATGCATGCAATTAAAAAAAAAAAATAACGTCCCCAATAGTGGACAACTCCTTTAACCGCAGAGAATTTCCTTCATCCCAATAGTGGGATGTTCATAGACAGTTTTAAGAACGAAGTTTACAGCAGAATCAGCCTCAAAATCCACATCAAATACTCTGTGAAATCTCCGCCTAAGCACTTCAGTGAGAAAACCACAACGCAGTTCACACTGTATTTTTTGCCAATGAGGTTTTAAAACCAGCACAGCTGAAAAGTGACTACAAAAAAAAAACGATCACCGACAAGACGACCCCAGAGATCTCATCCTATAATATATACACGGCTCGGGGGGGGGGGGGGGGGGGGGGGGGAGTTGAGATTCTTCACTCCACATTTACAGCCAGGTATCGGGGGGGCAGCGATAGATGAGGATTTCTGTTACTCAGAAGTTACAATCAAACAATATTCACATAGAAAAGACCAAAAGTCAAAAGGGAATGGAAGGTCCTTTTAGACCATCTCCTTTTAGACCATCGCGAGCCGCTGGGGATGGAAGGGGAGTATAATGTATATTTTTTTATTTTAAAAAGCTTTTTTTTTTGTTACAGGTTTTATGGCACCCGAGTCTGGAGGAGAGTCTCCTCTTCTCCAGACCCGGGTACCATCCGCACATTGAATTGCTTAATATCCGCATGGGCACATGTAGTCATGCGGATATTAAGCGATTCAATGAACGTCAATGGCGGCAATTACGCAAAAATAATGGACATGCTGCGGATTTTTCTGCAATGATAATCCGCAGCGGAAATTTCCGCAACACATGCGGATTATCATTGGGGAACATGGCAGGTCTTCTACCAAGCGTTTCTGCAGCAGAATTGCCTCTGCGGAAATGCTTAAAAAAACGCATCGTGGGCACACAGCCTTACTCTCACAGCTACAATGTAGAGAGACGCTCACAGAGGATTGTCTGCTGATACATTGTAACAACCCTCAGGTCATCCTACCTTTCAATGCACTGACAGCAGGCACTAACGGTATGTTCACACGACGCATTTGCTCTGCATTAACGGTACGTTCACACGACGCATTTGCACTGCATTAACGGTACGTTCACACGACGCATTTGCTCTGCATTAACGGTACGTTCACACGACGCATTTGCTCTGCATTAACGGTACGTTCACACGCCGCATTTGCTCTGCATTAACGGTACGTTCACACGCTGCATTTGCTCTGCATTAACGGTACGTTCACACGACGCATTTGCTCTGCATTAACGGTACGTTCACACGCTGCATTTGCTCTGCATTAACGGTACGTTCACACGACGCATTTGCGCTGCACTAACGGTACGTTCACACGCTGCATTTGCTCTGCATTAACGGTATGTTCACACGCTGCATTTGCTCTGCATTAACGGTATGTTCACACGCTGCATTTGCTCTGCATTAACGGTACGTTCACACGCTGCATTTGCTCTGCATTAACGGTACGTTCACACGATGCATTAACGGTATGTTCACACGCTGCATTTGCGCTGCACTAACGGTACGTTCACACGGTACATTAACGGTACGTTCACACGCTGCATTTGCACTGCATTAACGGTACGTTCACACGACGCATTTGCGCTGCACTAACGGTACGTTCACACGGTACATTAACGGTACGTTCACACGCTGCATTTGCTCTGCATTAACAGTACGTTCACACGCTGCATTTGCGCTGCACTAACGGTACGTTCACACGGTACATTAACGGTACGTTCACACGCTGCATTTGCTCTGCATTAACGGTACGTTCACACGCTGCATTTGCTCTGCATTAACGGTACGTTCACACGCTGCATTTGCGCTGCACTAACGGTACGTTCACACGGTACATTAACAGTACGTTCACACGCTGCATTTGCTCTGCATTAACGGTACGTTCACACGGTACATTAACGGTACGTTCACACGCTGCATTTGCTCTGCATTAACAGTACGTTCACACGGTACATTAACGGTATGTTCACACGCTGCATTTGCTCTGCACTAACGGTACATTAACGGTACGTTCACACGCTGCATTTGCTCTGCATTAACAGTACGTTCACACGCTGCATTTGCGCTGCACTAACGGTACGTTCACACGGTACATTAACGGTACGTTCACACGCTGCATTTGCTCTGCATTAACGGTACGTTCACACGACGCATTTGCTCTGCATTAACGGTACGTTCACACGACGCATTTGCACTGCTACAATTTGAATGCATAATGTGAACACGCCCCAGACACGGAGACCTTTTCTAGTTCTTGGTTTCCATCTGCACTTTGTTCTTGTATGGCAGCGTTACTTCTGTGCCCTGGATATTGGGAACCGTCGCCTGAGGTTTCTGGGGGGGATGACAACATCTGAGTTACTATGTGTCACCATCACCTGCAGACGTTTCATCACCGGAAGAGCAACGGCCAAGAAAAACGGAGAAACGGCCGAGTCCCAGCAGAAGACGGGGTTAATTCCCTGTCACTCAGCTTTCCCAGACTTCTGCAAGGCAAAAATCGGTCCAGTCCTATAGTGACCCGAAAGGAGTCAGCGACACTAAGCCAGCTGTAACAAAGACACATCTGATAATTACCGAGCTAATACTGGATACGGGGAACCAGAGCGTAATACATTATAATGGAACGCCCATCCCCCGCTGTGCGCAGTGACATCCGGTTAACTCAGTAACTGCGCAGCCGAGACCAACAACCGGGAACACTGAGACCAACAACTGGGAACACCGCCACCATCAAATGTTAACCCTTCATGGTCAGTACCTTTACCACTAAAATCGCCAAATCCACACTGCAATAGTGGACGCGGGATCCGCTTGTAGGGGCTGCAGTGATCTGATGGAGATCACCGATTTTTCACTGTTACAAGAGAGAATCGGTTCTACATTTTTTAGAGTCAATCCTGATACCAGGACAGATCATCGCTGGAGATGTGGTGTTGGGCAAAAGTCCGGACCCCCTGTCCATGAAATGGATTTCCCTGTTCTTACTGGAATGTGCACATTGTAGGTTTAGACTGAAGGAGACGACGTATAGAAACAAGGAGAAAGTGCTGCACCTCTGATTCTTCCTTGGCCCCGTTACTCTGATGACGGCATCACACCCATCATCATGCTCTCTGGAGCTTCAGGTCATCACCTGGAGGCTTCCAATGAACAGGTCGCCTCGTCCAGGGTCCATTTCTGGAATCAGCGGTCGTAGCCATCAGCTGTGTTCCACTGAGGCCATGAGAATTCACCACTCCGTACGTTACCGAGCCGTATACAACAGCCTGTAAACCAGAATACGGCAAGAAACACTCAACGAAGAGAAACCACAGTCCCTCATTATGGTAAGACATGAAGATCAGTCAATCTGGAAAATTGCTAGAACCTTGAAGGTGTCTTATCATGAAAATCATCAATTGCTCTGATGAAATTGGCACTCGTGACAACCGCCCCAGGAAAGGACGACCAAAAGTGATCTCTGCTGCAGAGGACAACGACCCAGAACATCTCCAGGTGATGTGACCAAGGAGGAGAGGGACGGAGGCTGTGGCAGAGGACGTGGCCTCCACAATCACCGACCTCACCCAATGGAGATGGTTTAGGACGAGCTGGACACAGAGCAAAGGCAAAGCAGCAACAAGCGCTCAGCCCCTCCGGGAAATCCTCCAGGACTGCTGGAAGCCTCTAGGTGATGACTGACGAGGCTGCGGAGAGAAGCCGAGGTGTGAAGCTGTCATCAGAGTAACACGGGGGTCACCAGGAGCGATCCGAGGGGCGACACATAACTACAACGTGCTCCATACAAGAAGAAAGAGCCACCTGCAGTCCTATGTAACACCACAGGTAACGCACTGAGTACAGATAATGTAGTAGATGTCACCCGCAGTCCTATGTAACACCACAGATAACACAGTGATAACTCTCTGAGTACAGATAATGTAGTAGATGTCACCTGCAGTCCTATGTAACACCACAGATAACACAGTGATAACTCTCTGAGTACAGATAATGTAGTAGATGTCACCTGCAGTCCTATGTAACACCACAGATAACACAGTGATAACTCTCTGAGTACAGATAATGTAGTAGATGTCACCTGCAGTCCTATGTAACACCACAGATAACACAGTGATAACTCTCTGAGTACAGATAATGTAGAAGATGTCACCTGCAGTCCTATGTAACACTACAGATACAGAACCCCCTATTTGCACCCATTAGTCTCGCCCATTATGCACTTGTTGAGCAACATCTGGGTGCAGATATTGGGGGGCACATATGGTGGGGGGGAGATGTGGGTGCAGTTATGGGGGGGTACATGTAGGTGCAGTTATGGGGGCACACATATGGTGGGGGGAGATGTAGGTGCAGATATGGTGGGGGGAGATGTAGGTGCAGATATGGGGGGGTTACATATGGTGGGGGAGATGTAGGTGCAGTTATGGGGGGGTTACATGTAGGTGCAGTTATGGGGGGGTTACATATGGTGGGGGGAGATGTAGGTGCAGTTATGGGGGGGTACATATGGTGGGGGGAGATGTAGGTGCAGTTATGGGGGGCACATATGGTGGGGGAGATGTGCGTGCTGTTATGGGGGGGTACATATGGTGGGGGAGATGTAGGTGCAGTTATGGGGGGGTACATATGGTGGGGGAGATGTAGGTGCAGTTATGGGGGGGTTACATATGGTGGGGGGGAGATGTAGGAGCAGTTATGGGGGACACATATGGTGGGGGGAGATGTAGGTGCAGTTATGGTGGGGTACATATGCTGGGGGGAGATGTGGGTGCAGTTATGGGGGGCACATGGTGGGGGGAGATGTGGGTGCAGTTATGGGGGGAGTACATATGCTGGGGGGAGATGTGGGTGCAGTTATGGGGGGAGTACATATGCTGGGGGGAGATGTGGGTGCAGTTATGAGGGGCACATATGGTGGGGGAGATGTGGGTGCAGTTATGGGGGGGTTACATATGGTGGGGGAGATGTAGGTGCAGTTATGGGGGGGTTACATATGGTGGGGGAGATGTAGGTGCAGTTATGGGGGGTTACATATGGTGGGGGGAGATGTAGGTGCAGTTATGGGGGGCACATATGGTGGGGGGGGTGTGGGTGCAGTTATGGGGGGTTACATATGGTGGGGGAGATGTAGGTGCAGTTATGGGGGGCACATATGGTGGGGGGGTGGGGGTGCAGTTATGGGGGGTTACATATGGTGGGGGGAGATGTAGGAGCAGTTATGGGGGGCACATATGCTGGGGGGTTTTTGGGTGCAGTTATTGGGGGGCACATGTGGCGGGGGAGATGTCAATGCAGTTATGGGGGGGTACATATGCTGGGGGGAGATGTGGGTGCAGGTATTGGGGGCACATATGGTGGGGGAGATGTAGGTGCAATTATGGGGGGGTTACATATGGTGGGGGAGATGTGGGCGCAGTTATGGGGGGCACATATGGTGGGGGGGATGTGGGTGCAGTTATGGGGGTTACATATGGTGGGGGGAGATGTGGGTGCAGTTATGGGGGTTACAAATGGTGGGGGGGAGATGTAGGTGCAGTTATGGGGGGTAGATCTGGTGGTGGGAGATGTGGGTACAGTTATGGGGGTGTACATATGGTGGGGGGAGATGTGCGTGCAGTTATTGGGGGGTACATATGGTGGGGGGAGATGTGGGTGCAGTTATGGGGGTTACAAATGGTGGGGGGAGATGTAGGTGCAGTTATGGGGGGTAGATCTGGTGGTGGGAGATGTGGGTACAGTTATGGGGGTGTACATATGGTGGGGGGAGATGTGCATGCAGTTATTGGGGGTTACATATGGTGGGGGAGATGTAGGTGCAGATATGGGGGGTTACATATGGTGGGGGGAGATGTAGGTGCAGTTATGGGGGGGTTACATATGGTGGGGGAGATGTGGGTGCAGTTATGGGGGTATACATATGGTGGGGGAGATGTAGGTGCAGTTATTGGGGGGCACATGTGGCGGGGGAGATGTGGATGCAGTTATGGGGGGGTACATATGCTGGGGGGAGATGTGGGCGCAGTTATGGGGGGTTACATATGGTGGGGGGAGATGTAGGTGCAGTTATGGGGGGCACATATGGTGGGGGGAGATGTGGGTGCAGTTATGGGGGTTACAAATGGTGGGGGGGGAGATGTAGGTGCAGTTATGCGGGGTAGATCTGGTGGTGGGAGATGTGGGTACAGTTATGGGGGTTACATATGGTGGGGGGGAGATGTGCGTGCAGTTATTGGGGGGTACATATGGTGGGGGGAGATGTAGGTGCAGTTATGGGGGGTAGATCTGGTGGTGGGAGATGTGGGTACAGTTATGGGGGTGTACATATGGTGGGGGGAGATGTGCATGCAGTTATTGGGGGTTACATATGGTGGGGGAGATGTAGGTGCAGTTATGGGGGGTTACATATGGTGGGGGAGATGTAGGTGCAGATATGGGGGGGTTACATATGGTGGGGGGAGATGTAGGTGCAGTTATGGGGGGTACATATGGTGGGGGAGATGTAGGTGCAGTTATGGGGGGGTTACATATGGTGGGGGGAGATGTAGGAGCAGTTATGGGGGGCACATATGGTGGGGGGAGATGTAGGTGCAGTTATGAGGGGCACATATGGTGGGGGGGATGTGGGTGCAGTTATGGGGGGTTACATATGGTGGGGGAGATGTAGGTGCAGTTATGGGGGGGTTACATATGCTGGGGGAGATGTAGGTGCAGTTATGGGGGGTTACATATGCTGGGGGGAGATGTGGGTGCAGTTATGGGGGGCACATGGTGGGGGGAGATGTGGGTGCAGTTATGGGGGTTACATATGGTGGGGGGAGATGTGGGTGCAGTTATGAGGGGCACATATGGTGGGGGAGATGTAGGTGCAGTTATGGGGGGGTTACATATGGTGGGGGAGATGTAGGTGCAGTTATGGGGGGTTACATATGGTGGGGGGAGATGTAGGTGCAGTTATGGGGGGGGGTTACATATGGTGGGGGAGATGTGGGCGCAGTTATGGGAGGGTAGATCTGGTGGTGGGAGATGTGGGTACAGTTATGGGGGTGTACATATGGTGGGGGGAGATGTGCGTGCTGTTATGGGGGGGTACATATGGTGGGGGAGATGTAGGTGCAGTTATGGGGGGGTACATATGGTGGGGGGAGATGTAGGTGCAGTTATGGGGGGCATGTGGGTGCAGTTATGGGGGTTACATATGGTGGGGGAGATGTAGGTGCAGTTATGGGGGGGTACATATGGTGGGGGGAGATGTGCGTGCAGTTATGGGGGTGTACATATGCTGGGGGGAGATGTGGGTGCAGTTATGGGCGGTAGATCTGGTGGAGGGAGATGTGCGTGCAGTTATGGGGGTGTACATATGCTGGGGGGAGATGTGGGTGCAGTTATGGGGGGCACATATGGTGGGGGGAGATGTGGGTGCAGTTATGGGCGGTAGATCTGGTGGAGGGAGATGTGCGTGCAGTTATGGGGGTGTACATATGCTGGGGGGAGATGTGGGTGCAGTTATGGGCGGTAGATCTGGTGGTGGGAGATGTGCGTGCAGTTATGGGGGTGTACATATGCTGGGGGGAGATGTGGGTGCAGTTATGGGGGGCACATATGGTGGGGGGTGATGTGAGTGCAGTTATGGGGGGCACATATGGTGGGGGGGGTGTGGGTGCAGTTATGGGGGGGTGCATATGCTGGGGGGAGATGTGGGTGCAGTTATGGGGGGCACATATGGTGGGGGGAGATGTGATTGCAGTTATGGGGGGCACATATGGTGGGGTACATATGCTGGGGGGAGATGTGGGTGCAGTTATGGGGGGTAGATCTGGTGGTGAGAGATGTGCGTGCAGTTATGGGGGGGTACAGTTATGGGGGGTACAGTTATGGGGGGTACAGTTATGGGGGGTACAGTTATGGGGGGGCACATATGCTGGGGGGGAGATGTGGGTGCAGTTATGGGGGGTAGATCTGGTGGTGAGAGATGTGCGTACAGTTATGGGGGGGTACAGTTATGGGGGGTACAGTTATGGGGGGGTACAGTTATGGGGGGGTACAGTTATGGGGGGGTACAGTTATGGGGGGCACATATGCTGGGGGGAGATGTGGGTGCAGTTCTGGGGGGGTACAGTTCTGGGGGGTTACAGCTATGGGGGGCACATATGCTGGGGGGAGATGTGGGTGCAGTTATGGGGGGTAGATCTGGTGGTGAGAGATGTGCGTACAGTTATGGGGAGGTACAGTTAGGGGGGGGTACAGCTAGGGGGGGGTACAGCTAGGGGGGGGTACAGCTGGGGGGGGTACAGCTAGGGGGGGGTACAGCTAGGGGGGGCACATATGCTGGGGGGAGATGTGGGTGCAGTTATGGGGGGGTACAGCTATGGGGGTTACAGCTATGGGGGGCACATATGCTGGGGGGAGATGTGGGTGCAGTTATGGGGGGTAGATCTGGTGGTGAGAGATGTGCGTACAGTTATGGGGAGGTACAGTTAGGGGGGGGTACAGCTAGGGGGGGGTACAGCTAGGGGGGGGTACAGCTAGGGGGGGGTACAGCTAGGGGGGGCACATATGCTGGGGGGAGATGTGGGTGCAGTTATGGGGGGGTACAGCTATGGGGGGTACAGCTATGGGGGGCACATATGCTGGGGGGAGATGTGGGTGCAGTTATGGGGGGTAGATCTGGTGGTGAGAGATGTGCGTACAGTTATGGGGGGGTACAGTTATGGGGGGGTACAGTTATGGGGGGGTACAGTTATGGGGGGGTACAGTTATGGGGGGCACATATGCTGGGGGGAGATGTGGGTGCAGTTCTGGGGGGGTACAGTTCTGGGGGGTTACAGCTATGGGGGGCACATATGCTGGGGGGAGATGTGGGTGCAGTTATGGGGGGTAGATCTGGTGGTGAGAGATGTGCGTGCAGTTATGGGGGGGTACAGCTATGGGGGGCACATATGCTGGGGGGAGATGTGGGTGCAGTTCTGGGGGGGTACAGTTCTGGGGGGTTACAGCTATGGGGGGCACATATGCTGGGGGGAGATGTGGGTGCAGTTATGGGGGGTAGATCTGGTGGTGAGAGATGTGCGTGCAGTTATGGGGGGTAGATCTGGTGGTGAGAGATGTGCGTACAGTCATGGGGGGGTACAGTCATGGGGGGGTACAGTCATGGGGGGGTACAGTCATGGGGGGGTACAGTCATGGGGGGGTACAGTCATGGGGGGCACATATGCTGGGGGGAGATGTGGGTGCAGTTATGGGGGGGTACAGTTCTGGGGGGTTACAGTTATGGGGGGCACATATGCTGGGGGGAGATGTGGGTGCAGTTATGGGGGGGTACAGTTCTGGGGGGTTACAGCTATGGGGGGCACATATGCTGGGGGGAGATGTGGGTGCAGTTATGGGGGGTAGATCTGGTGGTGAGAGATGTGCGTACAGTTATGGGGGGGTACAGTTAGGGGGAGGTAGAGTTAGGGGGGGTACAGCTATGGGGGGGTACAGCTATGGGGGGCACATATGCTGGGGGGAGATGTGGGTGCAGTTATGGGGGGGTACAGCTATGGGGGGGTACAGCTATGGGGGGCACATATGCTGGGGGGAGATTTGCGTGCAGTTATGGGGGGGTACAGTTATGGGGGACACATATGCTGGTGGTGGGAGATGTGGGTGCAGTTCTGGGGGGCACACTCACCCGCTGACGTCTATGGCCAGGCTGGTGCCCAGCACACACACCGCCTGCAGTCTCTGCCCGCGGCTCAGCCGCAGAGTCCGGCTCTGTCCCCGCATTCTGCCGATCTCCACCTGCAGCCTCCGCTGCTCTAATCATCCCCGGCCGGAGCTCCGCCCCCTGTCAGTCACAGCGGAGGGGCGTGGCCACAGCCAGGAGGGATCCTGCACCCTAATCCCTACAGACAAGTATAGAAACTCCCAGAAAGGAGAGAACCGAGAGCAGAGCACTGTAATAATATAATCACCCTGCACTGTAATAATATAATCACCCTGCACTGTAATAATATAATCACCCTGTAATGTAATAATATAATCACCCTGCAATGTAATAATATAATCACCCTGTACTGTAATAATATAATCACCCTGCACTGTAATAATATAATCACCCTGCACTGTAATAATATAATCACCCTGTAATGTAATAATATAATCACCCTGCAATGTAATAATATAATCACCCTGTACTGTAATAATATAATCACCCTGCGCTGTAATAATATAATCACCCTGTAATGTAATAATATAATCACCCTGCACTGTAATAATATAATCACCCTGCACTGTAATAATATAATCACCCTGTAATGTAATAATATAATCACCCTGCAATGTAATAATATAATCACCCTGTACTGTAATAATATAATCACCCTGCAATGTAATAATATAATCACCCTGCGCTGTAATAATATAATCACCCTGCGCTGTAATAATATAATCACCCTGCGCTGTAATAATATAATCACCCTGCACTGTAATAATATAATCACCCTGCACTGTAATAATATAATCACCCTGTAATGTAATAATATAATCACCCTGCGCTGTAATAATATAATCACCCTGCGCTGTAATAATATAATCACCCTGCGCTGTAATAATATAATCACCCTGCACTGTAATAATATAATCACCCTGCAATGTAATAATATAATCACCCTGCACTGTAATAATATAATCACCCTGTAATGTAATAATATAATCACCCTGCGCTGTAATAATATAATCACCCTGCACTGTAATAATATAATCACCCTGCACTGTAATAATATAATCACCCTGCACTGTAATAATATAATCACCCTGTAATGTAATAATATAATCACCCTGCGCTGTAATAATATAATCACCCTGCGCTGTAATAATATAATCACCCTGCAATGTAATAATATAATCACCCTGCAATGTAATAATATAATCACCCTGCACTGTAATAATATAATCACCCTGTAATGTAATAATATAATCACCCTGCGCTGTAATAATATAATCACCCTGCACTGTAATAATATAATCACCCTGCACTGTAATAATATAATCACCCTGCACTGTAATAATATAATCACCCTGTAATGTAATAATATAATCACCCTGCGCTGTAATAATATAATCACCCTGCAATGTAATAATATAATCACCCTGCACTGTAATAATATAATCACCCTGCACTGTAATAATATAATCACCCTGCAATGTAATAATATAATCACCCTGCGCTGTAATAATATAATCACCCTGCGCTGTAATAATATAATCACCCTGCAATGTAATAATATAATCACCCTGCGCTGTAATAATATAATCACCCTGCGCTGTAATAATATAATCACCCTGCGCTGTAATAATATAATCACCCTGCGCTGTAATAATATAATCACCCTGCGCTGTAATAATATAATCACCCTGCGCTGTAATAATATAATCACCCTGCACTGTAATAATATAATCACCCTGCACTGTAATAATATAATCACCCTGCACTGTAATAATATAATCACCCTGTAATGTAATAATATAATCACCCTGCACTGTAATAATATAATCACCCTGCAATGTAATAATATAATCACCCTGTAATGTAATAATATAATCACCCTGCGCTGTAATAATATAATCACCCTGCAATGTAATAATATAATCACCCTGCACTGTAATAATATAATCACCCTGCGCTGTAATAATATAATCACCCTGCGCTGTAATAATATAATCACCCTGTAATGTAATAATATAATCACCCTGTAATGTAATAATATAATCACCCTGCGCTGTAATAATATAATCACCCTGCGCTGTAATAATATAATCACCCTGCGCTGTAATAATATAATCACCCTGCGCTGTAATAATATAATCACCCTGCGCTGTAATAATATAATCACCCTGCGCTGTAATAATATAATCACCCTGCGCTGTAATAATATAATCACCCTGCGCTGTAATAATATAATCACCCTGCACTGTAATAATATAATCACCCTGCAATGTAATAATATAATCACCCTGCACTGTAATAATATAATCACCCTGCACTGTAATAATATAATCACCCTGTAATGTAATAATATAATCACCCTGCACTGTAATAATATAATCACCCTGCAATGTAATAATATAATCACCCTGTAATGTAATAATATAATCACCCTGCGCTGTAATAATATAATCACCCTGCAATGTAATAATATAATCACCCTGCACTGTAATAATATAATCACCCTGCACTGTAATAATATAATCACCCTGCGCTGTAATAATATAATCACCCTGTAATGTAATAATATAATCACCCTGTAATGTAATAATATAATCACCCTGTAATGTAATAATATAATCACCCTGCGCTGTAATAATATAATCACCCTGCAATGTAATAATATAATCACCCTGCACTGTAATAATATAATCACCCTGCACTGTAATAATATAATCACCCTGCGCTGTAATAATATAATCACCCTGCGCTGTAATAATATAATCACCCTGTAATGTAATAAGAATGCATAATTTAACTCTCTGTAATAATCCATAATATATAATACATCATATAAATGATGGAGGCAACGGACGGTCACCAGATACTGATGATGGAGGTGATGGGCGGTCACCAGATACTGATGATGGAGGTGATGGGCGGTCACCAGATACTGATGATGGAGGTGATGGGCGGTCACCAGATACTGATGATGGAGGAGACGGACGGTCACCAGATACTGATGAGGGAGGCGGCGGGCGGTCACCAGATACTGATGAGGGAGGCGACGGGCGGTCACCAGATACTGATGATGGAGGTGATGGGCGGTCACCAGATACTGATGATGGAGGTGATGGGCGGTCACCAGATACTGATGATGGAGGAGACGGACGGTCACCGGATACTGATGATGGAGGAGACGGGCGGTCACCAGATACTGATGATGGAGGAGACGGACGGTCACCGGATACTGATGATGGAGGAGACGGGCGGTCACCAGATACTGATGATGGAGGTGATGGGCGGTCACCAGATACTGATGATGGAGGAGACGGACGGTCACCGGATACTGATGATGGAGGCGGCGGGCGGTCACCAGATACTGATGATGGAGGTGATAGGCGGTCACCAGATACTGATGATGGAGGAGACGGGCGGTCACCAGATACTGATGATGGAGGCGACGGGCGGTCACCAGATACTGATGAGGGAGGCGGCAGGCGGTCACCAGATACTGATGAGGGAGGCGACGGGCGGTCACCAGATACTGATGATGGAGGTGATGGGCGGTCACCAGATACTGATGATGGAGGTGATGGGCGGTCACCAGATACTGATGATGGAGGAGACGGACGGTCACCGGATACTGATGATGGAGGAGACGGGCGGTCACCAGATACTGATGATGGAGGAGACGGGCGGTCACCAGATACTGATGAGGGAGGCGGCGGGCGGTCACCAGATACTGATGAGGGAGGCGACGGGCGGTCACCAGATACTGATGATGGAGGTGATGGGCGGTCACCAGATACTGATGATGGAGGTGATAGGCGGTCACCAGATACTGATGATGGAGGAGACGGGCGGTCACCAGATACTGATGATGGAGGCGACGGGCGGTCACCAGATACTGATGAGGGAGGCGGCGGGCGGTCACCAGATACTGATGAGGGAGGCGACGGGCGGTCACCAGATACTGATGATGGAGGTGATGGGCGGTCACCAGATACTGATGATGGAGGTGATGGGCGGTCACCAGATACTGATGATGGAGGAGACGGACGGTCACCGGATACTGATGATGGAGGAGACGGGCGGTCACCAGATACTGATGAGGGAGGCGGCGGGCGGTCACCAGATACTGATGAGGGAGGCGACGGGCGGTCACCAGATACTGATGATGGAGGTGATGGGCGGTCACCAGATACTGATGATGGAGGTGATGGGCGGTCACCAGATACTGATGATGGAGGAGACGGACGGTCACCGGATACTGATGATGGAGGAGACGGGCGGTCACCAGATACTGATGAGGGAGGCGGCGGGCGGTCACCAGATACTGATGATGGAGGAGACGGGCGGTCACCAGATACTGATGATGGAGGTGATGGGCGGTCACCAGATACTGATGATGGAGGTGATGGGCGGTCACCAGATACTGATGATGGAGGAGACGGACGGTCACCGGATACTGATGATGGAGGTGACGGACGGTCACCAGATACTGATGATGGAGGTGACGGACGGTCACCAGATACTGATGATGGAGGCGATGGACGGTCACCAGATACTGATGAGGGAGGCGACGGGCAGTCACCAGATACTGATGATGGAGGCGATGGGCGGTCCCCAGATACTGATGAGGGAGGCGACGGGCGGTCACCAGATACTGATGAGGGAGGCGACGGGCGGTCACCAGATACTGATGAGGGAGGCGACGGACAGTCACCAGATACTGATGAGGGAGGCGACGGACAGTCACCAGATACTGATGATGGAGGCGACGGGCAGTCACCAGATACTGATGATGGAGGCGACGGGCGGTCCCCAGATACTGATGAGGGAGGCGACGGGCGGTCACCAGATACTGATGAGGGAGGCGACGGGCGGTCACCAGATACTGATGAGGGAGGCGACGGACGGTCACCAGATACTGATGATGGAGGCGACGGGCGGTCACCAGATACTGATGATGGAGGTGACGGACGGTCACCGGATACTGATGATGGAGGTGACGGATGGTCACCAGATACTGATGAGGGAGGCGACGGGCAGTCACCAGATACTGATGATGGAGGCGACGGGCAGTCACCAGATACTGATGATGGAGGCGACGGGCGGTCACCAGATACTGATAATGGAGGCGACGGGCAGTCACCAGATACTGATGATGGAGGCGACGGGCAGTCACCAGATACTGCTGGATTTACATTTCTTTTTTCTCCATTTACTTTGTATTTCGTTAATTGATGAACTATTATCACTTCTATTTTCATTCTTCTTTGATTTGATGACTCTCGGGCTATATTCACATGTGACGTTTTTGCGGCACCAATAAAGGCAGCAAACAAAACGCTGCAAAGTAAACTAAAAAAAAAGCATCAGAATCATTAACACCCACTCCGAGCGCGGCGTTTTTACTGCCTAGAGCAGGTTTTGCTGCAGAAATAAAACGCAGCTTGTGAACATCGTCTTACTCTGCAGCATTTTTCTCCCGCAGCTGCCTAGAACTTCTGCACAGCCGTATACAGTAACCCTGACTGCGACATGTCACTGTATACCGGACAGATGGCCGTCGTCGTCGCCGCTGCTTCCTGATGTATTTCTATGGTATTTGGATTACAACACCTATCATCCTTTAACAGTAAACATCATGGGATTGTGCTGCCTCATCCTCGGGGTCAGTGAGGATATAGATGCGGCAGGATCACATGATATATATATATATATATAGTGCAAGGCGGTAATAGACCAGTACATCCTGCAGACACTGAACCAGCAGAACCCGCAGGCAGGAGACTGGCCGAGCCGCAGCTCTGGAGGTGACTGGAGGAGTAGATATGATGTGTGAGGATTTAGTCCCCATTGTCCGGCGCAGTGATGGCTGCAGGGTGGGCCGCAGGAATGTATTGTGCCCCCGACAATCTACTGAGAATTGCGCCTTTGTTAATTCCCAGCCCCGTGATCGCTCCGCCTGATGTCAGACATGTCCTCGTCTCTCGCATTACACCGCCAAAAGCTTCATAAAGGGCGATGTCACCGTATACAGCGCAGCGTCATTGTATACAGCGCGGCGTCACCTTATACAGTGCGGCGTCACCATATACTGCGCAGCGTCACCATATACGGCGCAGCGTCACCATACACAGCGCGGCGTCACCATATACAGCGCAGCGTCACCATACACAGCGCGGCGTCACCATATACAGCACAGCGTCACCGTATACAGCACGATGTCACCATATACAGCACAGCGTCACCGTATACAGCATGATGTCACCATATACAGCACAGCGTCACCGTATACAGCGCGATGTCACCATATACAGCACAGCGTCACCGTATACAGCATGATGTCACCATATACAGCACAGCGTCACCGTATACAGCATGATGTCACCATATACAGCACAGCGTCACCGTATACAGCACGATGTCACCATATACAGCACAGCGTCACCGTATACAGCATGATGTCACCATATACAGCACAGCGTCACCGTATACAGCGCGGCGTCACCATATACTTCGCAGCGTCACCATATACAGCGCGGCGTCACCATATACAGCACAGCGTCACCGTATACAGCGCGATGTCACCATATACAGCACAGCGTCACCGTATACAGCATGATGTCACCATATACAGCACAGCGTCACCGTATACAGCGCGATGTCACCATATACAGCACAGCGTCACCGTATACAGCGCGATGTCACCATATACAGCACAGCGTCACCGTATACAGCATGATGTCACCATATACAGCATGATGTCACCATATACAGCACAGCGTCACCGTATACAGCATGATGTCACCATATACAGCATGATGTCACCATATACAGCACAGCGTCACCGTATACAGCGCGATGTCACCATATACAGCATGATGTCACCATATACAGCACAGCGTCACCATATACAGCATGATGTCACCATATACAGCACAGCGTCACCGTATACAGCATGATGTCACCATATACAGCACAGCGTCACCGTATACAGCGCGATGTCACCATATACAGCATGATGTCACCATATACAGCACAGCGTCACCGTATACAGCATGATGTCACCATATACAGCACAGCGTCACCGTATACAGCGCGATGTCACCATATACAGCACAACGTCACCGTATACAGCATGATGTCACCATATACAGCGCAGCGTCACCGTATACAGCATGATGTCACCATATACAGCGCAGCGTCATTGTATACAGCGTGATGTCACCGTATACAGCGCAGCGTCATTGTATACAGCGCGGCGTCACCTTATACAGTGTGATGTCACCATATACAGCGCGGCGTCACCTTATACAGCGCGATGTCACCATATACAGCGCGGTGTCACCATATACAGAGTGATGTCACCATATACAGCGCGGCGTCACCATATACAGCGTGATGTCACCATATACAGCGTGATGTCACCATATACAGCGCGGCGTCACCATATACAGCGTGATGTCACCATATACAGCGCGGCGTCACCTTATACAGCGTGATGTCACCGTATACAGCGCAGCGTCATTGTATACAGCGCGGCGTCACCTTATACAGCGCGGCGTCACCATATACTGCGCAGCGTCACCATATACAGCGCGGCGTCACCATATACAGCGCAGCGTCACCATATACAGCGCGGCGTCACCATATACTGCGCAGCGTCACCATATACAGCGCGGCGTCACCATATACAGCACGGCGTCACCATATACAGCACGGCGTCACCATATACAGCGCGGCGTCACCATATACAGCACGGCGTCACCATATACAGCGCGGCGTCACCATATACAGCACGGCGTCACCATATACAGCGCGGCGTCACCATATACAGCACGGCGTCACCATATACAGCGCGGCGTCACCATATACAGCGCGGCGTCACCATATACAGCACGGCGTCACCATATACAGCACGGCGTCACCATATACAGCGCGGCGTCACCATATACAGCACGGCGTCACCATATACAGCGCGGCGTCATTGTATACAGCGCGGCGTCACCTTATACAGCGCGGCGTCACCATATACAGCACGGCGTCACCGTATACAGCGCGGCGTCATTGTATACAGCGCGGCGTCATTGTATACAGCGCGGCGTCACCATATACAGCGCGGCGTCATTGTATACAGCGCGGCGTCACCTTATACAGCACGGCGTCACCATATACAGCACGGCGTCACCATATACAGCGCGATGTCACCATATACAGCATGATGTCACCATATACAGCGCGATGTCACCCTATACAGCGCGGCGTCACCATGTACAGCGTGATGTCACCATATACAGCGCGGCGTCAACGTATACAGCGCAGCGTCACCATATACAGCGCGATGTCACCATATACAGCGCAGCGTCACCATATACAGCGCGGCGTCACCATATACAGCACGGCGTCACCATATACAGCGCGATGTCACCGTATACAGCATGATGTCACCATATACAGCGCGATGTCACCGTATACAGCATGATGTCACCATATACTGCGCAGCGTCACCATATACAGCGCAGCGTCACCATATACAGCGCGGCGTCACCATATACAGCGCAGCGTCACCATATACAGCGTGATGTCACCATATACAGCGCAGCGTCATTGTATACAGCGCGGCTTCACCTTATACAGCGCGGCATCACCATATACAGCGTGATGTCACCATATACAGCGCGGCGTCACCATATACAGCGTGATGTCACCCTATACAGCGCGATGTCACCCTATACATCGTGATGTCACCATATACAGCGCGGCATCACCATATACAGCGCGGCATCACCATATACAGCGCGGCGTCACCATATACAGCGCGGCGTCACCATATACAGCGTGATGTCACCATATACAGCGCGGCGTCACCATATACAGCGTGATGTCACCATATACAGCACGGCGTCACCATATACAGCGCGATGTCACCCTATACAGCGCGGCATCACCATATACAGCGTGATGTCACCCTATACAGCGCGGCGTCACCCTATACAGCGCGATGTCACCCTATACAGCGTGATGTCACCATATACAGCGCGGCGTCACCATATACAGCGTGATGTCACCATATACAGCGTGATGTCACCATATACAGCGTGGTGTCACCATATACAGCGCGATGTCACCCTATACAGCGCGGCGTCACCATATACAGCGTGATGTCACCATATACAGCGTGATGTCACCATATACAGCGCGGCGTCACCATATACAGCGTGATGTCACCCTATACAGCGCGATGTCACCCTATACAGCGTGATGTCACCATATACAGCGCGGCGTCACCATATACAGCGCGGCATCACCATATACAGCGTGATGTCACCATATACAGCGCGGCGTCACCATATACAGCGTGATGTCACCATATACAGCGTGATGTCACCATATACAGCACGGCGTCACCATATACAGCGCGATGTCACCCTATAGGGCGGCATCACCATATACTGCGTGATTTCACCATATACAGCGCGATGTCACCCTATACAGCGCGGCGTCACCATATACAGCGTGATGTCACCATATACAGCGCGGCGTCACCATATACAGCGTGATGTCACCATATACAGCGCGGCGTCACCATATACAGCGTGATGTCACCATATACAGCGCGATGTCACCCTATACAGCACGGCGTCACCATATACAGCGTGATGTCACCATATACAGCGCGGCGTCACCATATACAGCGTGATGTCACCATATACAGCGCGGCGTCACCATATACAGCGTGATGTCACAATATACAGCGCGATGTCACCCTATACAGCGCGGCGTCACCATATACAGCGTGATGTCACCATATATGGCGCGATGTCACCCTATACAGCACGGCGTCACCATATACAGCGTGATGTCACCATATATGGCGCGATGTCACCCTATACAGCACGGCGTCACCATATACAGCGTGATGTCACCATATACAGCGCGGCGTCACCATATACAGCGCGGCGTCACCATATACAGCGTGATGTCACCATATACAGCGTGATGTCACCATATACAGCGCGATGTCACCGTATACAGCGCAGCGTCACCATATACAGCGTGATGTCACTGTATATAGCGCGGCGTCACCATATTCAGTGCCTGGTCACCATATATAGAGTGATGTCACCATATACAGCGTGATGTCACTGTATACAGCGCGGCGTCACCCTATACAGCGCGGTGTCACCATATACAGAGTGATGTCACCGTATACAGCGTGATGTCACCATATACAGCGCGGCGTCACCCTATACAGCGCGGTGTCACCATATACTGCAGTACCTGGTATTAGGGGGCAGTTAGCGCTCTGGGGGGCAGAGGTTACACCCGATATCCCTATGTGACTTGCAGACAGTGATGTAATATAATGCTGGACTCCCACCCCCATCATCCAGCGATTGTCAGTCCTGACTACAAGCAGAGAACAATCAGTCCTCAGTGCGGAGACTCCAGGCAGCGACGTCCCCTGGACACAAGCGACGGGCCAGGGGGGTCCGCATAATACTGGGGTCTGTCATCAGCACTGATTGATACGAAGCGTCCAAAAATCTGAGGGGGCTCATATAATACAGGACACACGGGAGGTCACCATGATGGGCGGCTTCACGCCGACGACCCCTGTGTCTGACCTTCTAGAACTTGACTTACGAGCAATTTTTACAGCAGCTTGCAACCAGCAGAATAGTGAGTGCATCTCTGGAGGTGACTGGAGGATAAGACACAATGTAACAGCAGAATAGTGAGTGCAGCTCTGGAGGTGACTGGAGGATAAGACACAATGTAACAGTAGAATAGTGAGTGCAGCTCTGGAGGTGACTGGAGGATAAGACACAATGTAACAGCAGAATAGTGAGTGCAGCTCTGGAGGTGACTGGAGGATAAGACACAATGTAACAGTATAATAGTGAGTGCAGCTCTGGAGGTGACTGGAGGATAAGACACAATGTAACAGCAGAATAGTGACTACAGCTCTGGAGGTGACAGGAGGATAAGACATGATGCAACAGCAGAATAGTGAGTGCAGCTCTGGAGGTGACAGGAGGATAAGACACAATGTAACAGCAGAATAGTGAGTGCAGCTCTGGAGGTGACTTGAGAATATGACACAATGTAGCAGCAGAATAGTGAGTGCAGCTCCGGAGGTGACTGGAGGATAAGACTCGATGTAACAGTAGAATAGTGACTGCAGCTCTGGAGGTGACTTGAGCATATGACACAATGTAACAGCAGAATAGTGAGTGCAGCTCTGGAGGTGACAGCAGGATAAGATGAAGTAACAGCAGAATAGTGAGTGCAGCTCTGGAGGTGACAGCAGGATAAGATGAAGTAACAGTAGAATAGTGACTGCGGATCTGGAGGTGACTGGAGGATAAGACTCGATGTAACAGTAGAATAGTGACTGCAGCTCTGGAGGTGACTTGAGCATATGACACAATGTAACAGCAGAATAGTGAGTGCAGCTCTGGAGGTGACAGCAGGATAAGACACAATGTAATAGTAGAATAGTGAGTACAGCTCTGGAGGGGACAGGAGGATAAGACACAATGTAACAGCAGAATAGTGACTGCAGCTCTGGATGTGACTGGAGGATAAGACCTGATGTAACAGCAAAATAGTGACCGCATCTCTGGAGGTGACTGGAGGATAAGACCTGATGTAACAGCAGAATAGTGACCGCAGCTCTGGAGGTGACTGGAGCAGATTTTACAGCGGGTGTGACTGTTCACCTTCTTGCAGTTTTGTAGGTGTTTGTCGGCCCCACCTGTGCTCCTGTGTATATGGGTGAGGCGCAGGCCCCGCCCTGTTGGCTGTGTTATAGGTCAGAGGTTCGGTCGTCCAGTAATTCCCGCACAGTCTGTAAATATAAGACACTTTTTTGCTTTGTCTGAGATTTGTTTGGAACTGAAGAAACTTCCTCAGATTATTGTGACTGATTCTCATCAGTGACGGCGGCCGAGGGCTCAGAGCGATTTCTGGGCTGCAGACGATCACTGATCGCAGCAGGATTTATTGTAGGTTTCCAATGTGTCCGTATTAAATATCGTCTGGCTGGGAGTTCTTCATCAGCCGTCCAGAAAAAATAAAACGTCAAGTTGGCGACTCTGGGATGGGATTATAAAGCCCCATGAATAATTCCACGCGTGAGGGTCCCATGGAATCGCTGCTTTCAGGGGATTGGGGGTCTCTAAGATAAGAGGGATCAGAGATGGACGGAGAAGCCTGATGAGTCCTGGTGTTATATTCGGGACGTGTCATGTGTCACCATTATCCCCTATACATGAGGCTATGCACAGCTGATATAATGCGGCTTGGAGCACTACCCCGCAGGCAGAAGTTGGGGGCTTTGTGTAACCCAGAGGGAGCAGGGACGGAGGGCGCAGGGACGGAGGGCGCAGGGACGGAGGGCGCAGGGACGGAGAGCGCAGGGACGGAGGGCGCAAGGACGGAGGGCGCAAGGACGGAGGGCGCAGGGACGGAGGGTGCAGGGACAGAGGGCGCAGGGACGGAGGGTGCATGGACGGAGGGCGCAGGGACGGAGGGCGCAGGGACGGAGGGCGCAGGGACGGAGGGTGCATGGACGGAGAGCGCAGGGACGGAGGGCGCAAGGACGGAGGGCGCAGGGACGGAGGGTGCATGGACGGAGAGCGCAGGGACGGAGGGCGCAGGGACGGAGAATGAAAGGGGCTGGGTCGGAGGGTGCAGGGACGGAGGGCGCAGGGACGGAGGGTGCAGGGACGGAGGGTGCAGGGACGGAGGGCGCAGGGACGGAGAATGAAAGGGGCAGGGACAGAGGGCGCAGGGACAGAGGGCGCAGGGACAGAGGGCGCAGGGATGGAGGGCGCAGGGACGGAGGGCGCAGGGACGGAGGGCGCAGGGACGAAGGGCGCAGGGACGGAGGGCGCAGGGACGGAGGGAGCAGGGACGGAGGGAGCAGGGACGGAGGGCACAAGGACGGAGGGCGCAAGGACGGAGGGCGCAGGGTTTGAGAATGAAAGGTGCAGGGACGGAGGGCGCAGGGACAAGAGGGAGCAGGGACAAGACGGAGCAGGGACGGAGGGAGCAGGGACGGAGGGTGCAGGGACGGAGGGTGCATGGACGGAGGGTGCATGGACGGAGAATGAAAGGGGCAGGGACGGAGGCCGCAGGGACGGAGAACGCAGGGTTGAAGAATGAAAGGTGCAGGGACGGAGGCGCTGTCTGATAATAGGTTTTATCTCATCACCAAATTACACTATAATAAGAAAAACCTATTGAGCCGCGACAGCTCAGCGCCTCGGGTTACCCAAACTCCATCTACAGTTATATCCAGAAGTTTCCATCCACTATATATACAGACACATCTGCAGGTTTTCCTCAATATCTGACATGAAATCAGAATAAACCTTTCCCGTTTTAGGACAATTAGGATTTTACCATAATGTTTAATATTTGCCAAATGCCGGAATAATGAGAGGAGAGAAGGTTTAAGGCATTTTTATTACTTACTGCAGAGTCAGAAGTTTCCATCCATCTCATTAGTATTTGCTCCCATTGCCCTTACACTGAATGACTTGGGTCACACGTTTGGGATCTCCTTCCACAGCTTCTCACTATAGTTGGTGGAATTTGGGCCGATTCCTCCTGACAGAACTGGTGTCACTGATCCAGGTTTGGAGGTCGCCTTGCTCGGCGCTCGCTGCCTTTTCAGCTTTGCCCATAAATTTTCAATAGGATTGAGATCAGGGCTTTGTGATGGCCGCTCCAAAACATGGACTTTGTTATCCTTCAGCCACTTTGTTACCCTTTTGGCAGTTTGCTTCGGGTCATTGTCCATTTGGAAGACCCATTTCAGCCCAAGCTTTAACTTCCTGGCCGATGTCTTGAGATGTTGCTTCAGTATTGTCACATCATCTTCTTTTCTTATGATGCCATCTATTTTGTTTAGTGCACCAGTCCCTCCTGCAGCAAAACAACCCCACAACATGATGCTGCCACCCCCGTGTTTCACAGTTGGGATGGTGTTCTTAGGCTTCCAAGCTTCTACCTTTTTTCTCCAAACGTAACGATTGTCATTATGCCCAAAAGTTCCATTTTAGTTTCATCAGACCACAGGACTTGTCTCCAAAAATTAAGGTCATTGTTCCTGTGTACATTTGCAAACATTAATCTGGCTTTTTTATGTTTCTTTTGGAGTAATGGCTTCTTCCTGGCATTCAGTCCATTGATACGGTACTCGTTTCACTGTGGATATTGACACAATCTTACCAGCTTCCGCCATCATCTTCACAAGGTCTTTTGCTTTTGTCCTTGGGTTGATATGCACATGTCGGAGCAAAGCACGTTCATCTCTGGGACACAGAAGCCGTCTCCTTCCTGAGCGGTATGATGGCTGGACATTCCCATCTTGTTTGTACTTGCGTATAATTGTTTGTACAGATGAACGAGGCGCCTTCAGGGATCTAGAAATTGCACTCAAGGATGAGCCAGACTTGTGCAAGTCCACAATTCTCTTCCTGATATCTTGGCTGATTTCTTTAGACTTTCCCATGATGCTACACAAAGAAGCAGTGTGTTTCAGGTGTGCATTAAAATACATCCACAGGTGTGTCTCTAATTAACTCAGATGTTGCCTAAAAAACTATCAGAAGCTTCCAAACACCTGACATCATCATATGGGCCGTCCAGAATTGTTTAAAGGCACAGTACTCTTAGTGTATGCAAACTTCTGACTTTGCAATAAGTAATAAAAATGCCTTAAAACCTTCTCTCTCTCTCGTTATTCCGGCATTTGGCGAATATTAAACATTATGGTAATTGTCCTAAAACGGGAAAGGTTTATTCTGATTTCATGTCGGATATTGAGGAAAACCTGCAGAAGTGTCTTTATATATAGTGGATGGAAACTTCTGGTTTCATCTGTATTACACCTGGACATAATGGACATAAAATTATGTTTTCTGTTCCTTTACGTGAACTGTGATTGGACCAAGGGGTAAAAATAGACATTTGGTGCCATCGAGAGAGAGCTAATTTGAGTTGATAGTAGGGAGTCAGTGAGGAGTCGGAGCAGTAGGGGGCAGTCACCACAGTAGGGTGGGGGGGGGGGGTGGTCGGCGCAGTAGGGTGAAGGGGGGAGAGTTGGCATCGTAGGGGGGTCGGCACCGTAGGGGGGTCGGCACAGTGAGGGGTCGGCGCAGTAAGGGGCGGTCGGCGCAGTAGGGTAGGGGGGTCGGCGCAGTAGGGTAGGGGGGTCGGCGCAGTAGGGTGTGGGGGGGGGTCGGCACAGTAGGGTGAAGGGGGGGGTCGGCACAGTGAGGGTTCGGCGCAGTAAGGGGCGGTCGGCGCAGTAGGGTGAAGGGGGGAGTCGGCGCCGTAGGGGGGTCGGCGCAGTAAGGGGCGGTCGGCGCAGTAGGGTGGGGGGTCGGCGCAGTAGGGGGGGTCAGCACAGTAAGAGGTCGACACAGTAGGGGGTCGGCTCAGCAATGCAGGATGCAGGGACCCCAGTCGATATATACAGGACACCTGGTATTTGTGTGTTGCGCCTTCTCCGGCCTGTGCCGGCCGCACTAGTGTCATATACCATTGTGTAGATAGTTTATGACGTACTGTGCCTTTAAGTTTACGGCCTTTCTATTATTGTAAGACATGATGGTTTGTGGAGGGATGAAGTCTTGGTGCTGGGAAGCGTCTGACCTCCAGATCAGGGACCCCCCACCACCGTCCGGCCCTTCCCCTCCTCCCCATCCAAAAAGAAGGAAATCTGTAAGAGCAAAAGTAAAAAATGTCGGCATCCTTCTAGAATGACGTGTGGGGCCGGAGGGCTCCATTCTGCAGGACTGGGTGACGGCCGCTGCAGGAGCCATGATTCATCCATATTAGTCGTCCCCCGGCGTCCACAGGAGACCTGATACAGAGGCTACATCCCCCCGGGGGTCACGGACACGATATCCTGCGCCGGCCATGTGACCGGGTGTCACCCAGAAATAAAGCCGTGAGCAGCAGGTGGCGGACGGGACTTTCTGCGATCCTGATACCGCTCACCTCCGAGGCCTCGAATATAAGGTGTCTGACGGGTGAAGGGTTCTTGGGTCTCCATGACCTTGGGACCCCCTTAACCAGAGAAGGACGAACGTGTCCGCGCCAATCGCTGACATCAGCATGATGGGGGGGGGGAGTAGTGCTGTGCGTCAGATAGGTACATAGTATCACACAAGATAGGATTAGATACATCAGTATCACAGGATAGGATTAGATACACGGCTCGGCACAGTATCACACGTGATGGGATTAGATACAGGGCTCGGCACAGTATCACACGTGATGGGATTAGATACAGGGCTCAGCACTGTATCAGGCTCGGCTATTATCTGCTGGTAGAATGACTGGCTGTGATACATTGTATCACGTTCCTGGATGCGCTGCAGATGACATGATGACAGATCTTTCGCTCGTGGTCTCTTCATTCTCGCGGTGTCATCTGGAGGCAGTAATGGTGGTGATCCCGCAGCTGACACGTATCCATTATCCCGGCACTATTGCTGCGGGCCGATGAAAGCTCCTCCATACAGGGGCGAGTGCTGGCGCTGTGCCCGGAGCGGGCACTTCTCTGTCAGGTCCCTGTGGATGAGCGCTGGGCGACGCGTTTATTCATTTTTATTTTTTTTATAATTTAAATTAGAAACGAAGGAATCGGTAATACATGGCGCCCGTCCTGTTACATCTCCGCCCCGCTGTTTTTTTTTAGGGACCACATCACATTTGAAGTGACTTTGAGGGGTCTTTATGACAGAAAATACCCCAAATTGACACCATTATAAAAACTGCACCCCTCAAGGTGCTCAAAACCACATTCAAGAACTTTATTAACCCTTCAGGTGCATCACAGGAATTTTTGGAATGTGAAAGAAAAAAATTAACATTTAAGTTATTTCACAAAAATGTTACTTTAGACCCAAATTTTTTTATATTCACATGGGTAGCAGGAAAAATTGGACCTCAAAATTTGTTGTGCAATTTCCCCTGAGCACGCAGACACCCCATATGTGGGGAAAAACCACTGTTTGGGCGCACGGCAGGGTTCGGAAGGGAAGGAGCGCCATTTGACTTTTTGAATGTAAAATTTGCTTGAATAATTAGCGGACGCCATGTTGTGTTTGGAGAGCCCCTGATGTGCCTAAACAATGGAAACCCACCACAAGTGACACCATTTTGGAAACTAGACCCCTCAGGGAACTTATCTAGATGTGTGGTGAGCACCTTGAACCCCCAGGTGCTTCACAGAAGTTTATAACATGGAACCGTAAAAATAAAAAAAAATAAAACTTTTTCCACAAAAATTATCTTTTAGCCCCAATTTTTTTATTTTCACAAGGGTAAGAGGAGAAAATGGAACCTAAAAATTGTTGTGCAATTTCTCCTGAGTACGCAGATGCGCCATATGTGGGGAAGATACACTGTTTGGGCGCACGTCAGGGTTCAGAAGGGAAGGAGCACTGTGTGACTGTTTGAACGCAAAATTGGCTGGAATCAAGAGCGGACGCCATCACGCGTTTCGGGAGCCCCTGATGCGCCTAAACAGTGGAAACCCCATTTTGGAAACTAGACCCCTCAAGGATTTTATCAAGGGGTATAGTGAACATTTTGAACCCAGAGGTACGACACAGAATTTGATAACATTAGGTCATCATATTGAATAAGTTGTCATTAGATTAGTCTTGAGCGCAAGTCGTCGCTACTTGAGTTTACATCGGGTACTCAGGTATGCACCATGTATCGCGGGTGCTCGCGTGACAAGTTCCAGTCCCCGACCCGCATGTTTCACAGTTGTTAGACACCCCAAAAAAAACATGCGGGGATCGGCCGTGCATGGCAGGCAATCCCAGCAACGTTTTTTTTGGCCGCGAAGCATATGGGGCGGAGACTCGAGCATGTCACTGAAGCACCCGCGATACTCAGTGCATACCCGAGCACCCGATGCAAACTCAAGTAGCGAGCACTTGCGCTCAACATTAGTCGCTATATCGTCATCATTTTTTTTCCTTACTTTTGAAAAAATCACGACGCCACAACACAACCCTAACACAACCCTAACCCTAACACAACCCTAACCCTAGCACAACCCTAACCCTAGCGCAACCCTAAACCTAACACAACCCTAACCCTAACACAACCCTAACCCTAGCACAACCCTAGCCCTAGCACAACCCTAACCCTAACACAACCCTAACCCTAACACAGCCCTAGCCCTAGCACAACCCTAACCCTCACACAACCCTAACCCTAACACAACCCTAACCCTAGCACAACCCTAACCCTAACACAACCCTAACCCTAGCACAACCCTAACCCTAGCACAACCCTAACCCTAGCACAACCCTAACCCTAGCACAACCCTAACCCTAACACAACCCTAACCCTAGCACAACCCTAACCGTAACGCTAACCCTAGCACAACCCTAACCCTAGCACAACCCTAACCCTAACACAACCCTAACCCTAGAACAACCCTAGCCCTAGCACAACCCTAACCCTAGCACAACCCTAGCCCTAGCACAACCCTAACCCTCACACAACCCTAACCCTAACACAACCCTAACCCTAACACAACCCTAGCCCTAGCACAACCCTAACCCTCACACAACCCTAACCCTAACACAACCCTAACCCTAGCACAACCCTAACCCTAACACAACCCTAACCCTAGCACAACCCTAACCCTAACACAACCCTAACCCTAACACAGCCCTAGCCCTAGCACAACCCTAACCCTCACACAACCCTAACCCTAACACAACCCTAACCCTAGCACAACCCTAACCCTAACACAACCCTAACCCTAGCACAACCCTAACCCTAGCACAACCCTAACCCTAGCACAACCCTAACCCTAGCACAACCCTAACCCTAACACAACCCTAACCCTAGCACAACCCTAACCGTAACGCTAACCCTAGCACAACCCTAACCCTAGCACAACCCTAACCCTAACACAACCCTAACCCTAGAACAACCCTAGCCCTAGCACAACCCTAACCCTAGCACAACCCTAGCCCTAGCACAACCCTAACCCTCACACAACCCTAACCCTAACACAACCCTAACCCTAACACAACCCTAGCCCTAGCACAACCCTAACCCTCACACAACCCTAACCCTAACACAACCCTAACCCTAGCACAACCCTAACCCTAACACAACCCTAACCCTAGCACAACCCTAACCCTAGCACAACCCTAACCCTAACACAACCCTAGCACAACCCTAACCCTAGCACAACCCTACCCCTAGCACAACCCCAACCCTAGCAAAACCCTAACCCTAACACTACCCTAGCCCTAACACAACCCTAACCCTAACACAACCCTAGCCCTAGCACAACCCTAACCCTAACACAACCCTAACCCTAACACCACCCTAGCCGTAGCACAACCCTAACCCTAACACAACCCTAACCCTAGCACAACCCTAACCCTAACACAACCCTAACCCTAACACAACCCTAACCCTAGCACAACCCTAACCCTAACACAACCCTAACCCTAACACAACCCTAACCCTAACCCTAACACAACCCTAACCCTAGCACAACCCTAACCGTAACTCTAACCCTAGCACAACCCTAACCCTAGCACAACCCTAACCCTAACACAACCCTAACCCTAGAACAACCCTAGCCCTAGCACAACCCTAACCCTAGCACAACCCCAACCCTAGTACAACCCTAACCCTAGCACAACCCTAACCCTAGAGATTATTTTTTACACCGTTCCTCGTGCAGTATAAGTGATTAGACGTCTTTATTCTTCGGGTCGGTGCGATTACAGAGATACCAGATTCATATCGGGTTTTTATGATTGACAGCTGTCAAAAAACGCTTTTTTTTTGCAAACACTAGTGCATCGCCATATTTTGAGAGCTATAATTTTTCCATATTTCAGCCGACAGAGTCATGTGACGGCTTGTTTTTTGCAGGATGAGTTGACGTTGTTATTGGTGCCATTTTCAGGCACGTGACAACTTTTGATCGCTTTCTATTCCGATTTTTGGGAGGCAGAATAAACAAAAACCAACAATTCAGGATTTTTATTTTTCTATGCTGTTCCGCGTGTGGTAAAATTGATAAGGCGGCTTTATTCTTCGGGTCAGTACGTTTACAGCGTTACCACATTTATATTGTTTTTTTATGTTTTGGCGCTTTTACACAAACTATTTTATAGAAAAAATAATTTTTTTGTATCTCTTTATTCTGAGAGCTATAACTTTTTTATTTTTCGGCTGATGGAGCTGTTTGGCAGTTTCTTTTTTGCGGGACAAGATGACGTTTTCAGCGGTACAATTTTTATTTATATTCGTCTTTTTAATCGCGCGTTATTTCATTTTTTGTTTGGCAGTTTGATGATAAAGCATCGTTTTTTGCTTCATTTTTTATTTTCTTTTTTTTACTGTGTTCACTAAAGGGGTTAATTAGTGGGACGATTTTATAGGTCAGGTCGTTCCGGACGCGCCGATATCAAATATGTGTACTGGTTTATTTTGGTTTTTTTTTGTAATAAATAAATATTATGGATACAATATATTTTTATTTTTTGGGGATTATTTTTTTTCATTTTTTTTTATATTTTTACAATTTATTATTTTTATTTTTTTCACTTCCTGGCACTTTCTTTTACTTTTAAACCTTGTCCCACTATGGGACTTTCACTTTTTGCAGCCTGATCGGCTGTATAGCATAGAGATGCAGCAGCAGCATCCCTGTGCTATACAGGCTGTTAGCGCTGCACAAGGAGAAGTTACTTTGGTCGTGCACTGCGCATGACCAAAGTAACTTCCTGCTCTCTGGTGACCTGGATGTTATCATGACGACATCGGGTCACCATGAAAACATCCGGGGACACCAACAGGACCCAGACAACATCAGTAAAAGACTAAAGAGAGCCATTTGAGCAGACAAATAACTTTATTGCCAAAAGATATGTACAGAGATAGAAAGAGAACATCTGAGGGCCAAAACCAGGAAGGCATACCTAAAGATCAAAGAGATGGGATGAAAGTTTCAACCAAGAGTGGAAATGTTGAAAGACGACAAGAGGAATAAACTAACTGAGCCAGAACAGATTAAGGAAAGCAGGAGAGAGGACATGGAGAATCTCTACAAGAACGACTCAGTGATACATGAAGAAACTGAGACTGGAGACGATAAAGAGCCGAACATCTGAAAGATGAAGTCGTTGCTGCGATAAAACTATCAAACAACAAAGCTCCTGGATGTGACAATATTCCAATAATAAAGTCTTCTGAAGCCGCAGTTCGACCAAGAAGCAACAGTCTGAACAGACTGCGACACGGCGCTGTTCAATGTAGAGCGAGGTGTCAGACAAGGCGGTGTACTGTCACCATTTCTCCGCAATCTATATTGATATTGTCAGGAAGGCTGGACTTACCGAAAAAGAAGAAGGAATCAAAATTACTGGACGAATCGTCAACAATCCTCAATCCGCAGATGATACAACATTAATAGCGACAAGCGTAGATGTAACGAAGGACGTCAAGATGGAAAGCTCTCACGTAGGACTGATACTCAACACAACGAGGACAAAGATATTGACTACTGCCAGGAAGGACCGGGACACATCTGAGGTGGACGGCAACAAACTGGAAGTTGTAAAGGACTTCAACCTACTCGGATCAACGATCGCTCAAGATGCCGCGACGACACCGGACGTCAATAGGAGAAGAGCTGTGGGCAAATAAGCAATGAAGTCACTGGACGAGGTCTTCAAATCCAGGAACATTTCACTGGTGAAGACGACACGGCTCGTACATAGTCCGGTCTTCTCTGTAGTAACATACGAATGCGAAACCTGGACGGTAAAGAAACAAGACAGAAGAATCAATGCCTTAGAAATGTGGTGCTGGAGAAGTATGCTATCGATACCATGGATGGCAAGAGGAACAAATCAAGCCAGACATGTTACCGGAAGAATCACCAAGCCAAGAATGTTACCGGAAGGATCACCAAGCCAAGCATGTTACCGGAAGGATCACCAAGCCAATCATGTTACCGGAAGGATCACCAAGCCAAGCATGTTACCGGCAGAATCACCAAGCCAAGCATGTTACCGGAAGGATCACCAAGCCAAGCATGTTACCGGAAGGATCACCAAGCCAAGAATGTTACCGGAAGGATCACCAAGCCAAGCATGTTACCAGAAGGATCACCAAGCCAAGCATGTTACCGGAAGGATCACCGAGCCAGACATGTCACCGGAAGGATCACCAAGCCAAGCATGTTACCAGAAGGATCACCAAGCCAAGCATGTTACCGGAAGGATCACCGAGCCAGACATGTTACCGGAAGGATCACCAAGCCAAGCATGTTACCGGAAGGATCACCAAGCCACGCATGTTACCGGAAGGATCACCGAGCTACGACTGTGGACACATCATAGGAAGAGAGCGATCACTGGAGAAGGACATCATGGAAGAATAGGAGGAACAAGGAGAAGAGGAAGACCGGCAACCTGATGGCCTGATACTATGAAGATAACGGTGGAGAAGACCCTGGTGACCTCTCCAGGCTGCACGAGATCCATCTTCCTGTTTATAGTACGAGAAAGGAGAAAAAGGCAATCAAAAAAGTCCTCATGAGCTTAGATCATATAAAAATAGAAACTTTATTTACTGAAAAAAAAAAATTCAAAATTATATGTGACAAACATATATACCTTTAGTATGTGCGCCCACCCACAAGCTGTATTACCCCACGACCTCCTTATTAAAGGTATACAGTGGGGAAAAAAAGTATTTAGTCAGCCACCAATTGTGCAAGTTCTCCCACTTACCAAGATGAGGTCGGCCTGTAATTGGCATCATAAGTCGACCTCGACTATGAGAGACAAAATTAGAAAACAAATCCTGAAAATCACATTGTCTGATTTGGAAAGAATTTTTGTTTTTAAATTTTGGTGGAAAATAAGTATTTGGTCAATTACAAAAGTTCATCTCAATACTTTGTTATAAATCCTTTGATGGCAATGACAGAGGTGAAACGTCTTCTGTAAGTCTTCACAAGGTTGGCACACACTGCTGCTGGTATGTTAGTCCATTCCTCCGTGCAGATCTCCTCCAGAGCAGTGATGTTTTGGGGCTGTCGCTGGACAACACGGACTTTCAACTCCCTCCAAAGGTTTTCTATAGGGTTTAGATCTGGAGACTGGCTAGGCCACTCCAGGACCTTGATGCTTCTTATGAAGCCACTCCTTCGTTGCCCTGGTGGTGTGCTTGGGATCATTGTCATGCTGAAAGACCCAGCCACGTTTCATCTGCAATGCCCTTGCTTATGGAAGGAGGTTTGCACTCAAAATCTCACGATACACGGCACCATTCATTCTTTCATGTACACGGATCAGTCGTCCTGGTCCCTTGGCAGAGAAACAGCCCCAAAGCATGATGTTGCCACCCTCATGCTTCACAGTAGGTATGGTGTTCCTTGGATGCAACTTTCTCCTCCAAACACGCCGAGTTGTGTTTCTACCAGACAGTTCTACTTTGGTTTCATCTGACCATATGACATTCTCCGAAAACTCTTCTGGATCATCCAAATGCTCTCTAGCAAACTTCAGCCCGGATATGCAGGGCCGGCGTCAGCACCCGGCACACCCGGGCAAATGCCGGGGCCCTGAGCAGGCGGGGGGGCCCCTAACCGTCAGGCACCCCGCGCGCTATGGGACCCATGAGCGGAGGAGAGCGGTGTCAGCGCCCGCTCCCCCCCGCTTGCTCAGGGCCCCGGCACCCGCACAATACTTACCCCTCCCCGTGCCTCCGCAGCAGCTCCTGCATCCTCCGCGGCTACTGCACAGTGACGTTTTAGGTCAGAGGGCACCGTGACGTCTTTACACTGCGCCCTCTCCTGAGCAGTCACAGCGCAGAGCGGGATGAGGCCGGCGATGTTGGAGTCCGGAGCAGCAGCAGGTGAGACGTGAGGTGAGCATTTGATTTTTTTTTTTATTGTATGAAGGCCTGTGGCAGTATAAGGGAGGGGGTGTGTGACATCCTGCATGGGTCATTATATGGGGGGTTGACATCCTGCATGGGGCATTATAAGGGGGGGTGACATCCTGCATGGGGCATTATAAGGGGGGGTGACATCCTGCATGGGGTATTATAAGGGGGGGTGACATCCTGCATGGGGCATTATAAGGGGGGGTGACATCCTGCATGGGGCATTATAAGGGGGCGTGTGACATCCTGCATGGGGCATTATAAGGGGGGGTGACATCCTGCATGGGGCATTATAAGGAGGGGTGACATCCTGCATGGGGCATTATAAGGGGGTGTGTGACATCCTGCATGGGGCATTTTTAGACGGGTGTGTGACATCCTGCATGGGGCATTATAAGGGGGGGGCGGTGACATCCTGCATGGGGCATTATAAGGGGGGGTGACATCCTGCATTGGGCATTATAAGGGGGTGTGTGACATCCTGCATGGGGCATTATAAAGGGGGGTGACATCCTGCATGGGGCATTATAAGGGGGTGTGACATCCTGCATGGGGCATTATAGGGGGGGTGACATCCTGCATGGGGCATTATAGGGGGGGTGACATCCTGCATGGGGCATTCTAAGGCGGTGTGTGACATCCTGAATGGGGCATTATAAGGGGGGGTGACATCCTGCATGGGGCATTATAAGGGGGGGTGACATCATGCATGGGGCATTATAAGGGGGTGTGTGACATCCTGCATGGGGCATTATAAGGGGGGGTGACATCCTGCATGGGGAATTATAAGGGGGGGGAGAGGTGACATCCTGCATGGGGCATTATAAGGGGGTGTGTGACATCCTGCATGGGGCATTATAAGGGTGTGTGTGACATCCTGCATGGGGCATTATAAGGGGGGGGTGACATCCTGCATGGGGCATTATAAGGGGGGGGTGACATCCTGCATGGGGCATTATAAGGGTGTGTGTGACATCCTGCATGGGGCATTATAGGGGGGGTGACATCCTGCATGGGGCACTATAAGGGGGGGTGACATCCTGCATGGGGCATTATAAGGGGGTGTGTGACATCCTGCTTGGGGCATTATAAGGGGGGGTGACATCCTGCATGGGGCATTATAATGGGGGGTGACATCCTGCATGGGGCATTATAATGGGGGGTGACATCCTGCATGGGGCATTATAAGGTGGGGGTGACATCCTGCATGGGGCATTATAAGGGGGGGTGACATCCTGCATGAGGCATTATAAGGGAGGGTGACATCCTGCATGGGGCATTATAAGGGGGGTGTGACATCCTGCATGGGGCATTATAAGGGAGTGTGTGACATCCTGCATGGGGCATTATAAGGGGGGGTGACATCCTGCATGGGGCATTGTAAGGGGGGGGTGACATCCTGCATGGGGCATTATAAGGGGGGGTGACATCCTGCATGGGGCATTATAAGGGTGTGTGTGACATCCTGCATGGGGCATTATAAGGGGGGGTGACATCCTGCATGGGGCATTATATGGGGGAGAGGTGACATCCTGCATGGGGCATTGTAAGGGGGGGGTGACATCCTGCATTGGGCATTATAAGGGTGTGTGTGACATCCTGCATGGGGCATTATAAGGGGGGGTGACATCCTGCATGATGCATTATAAGGGGGGGTGACATCCTGCATGGGGCATTATAGGGGGGGTGACATCCTGCATGGGGCATTATAAGGGGGGGTGACATCCTGCATGGGGCATTATAAGGGGGTGTGTGACATCCTGCATGGGGCATTATAAGGGGGGGTGACATCCTGCATGGGGCATTATAAGGGGGGTGACATCATGCATGGGGCATTATAAGGGGGTGTGTGACATCCTGCATGGGGCATTATAAGGGGGGGTGACATCCTGCATGGGGCATTATAAGGGGGGGAGAGGTGACATCCTGCATGGGGCATTATAAGGGGGTGTGTGACATCCTGCATGGGGCATTATAAGGGCGTCTGTGACATCCTGCATGGGGCATTATAAGGGGGGGTGACATCCTGCATGGGGCATTATAAGGGTGTGTGTGACATCCTGCATGGGGCATTATAAGGGTGTGTGTGACATCCTGCATGGGGCATTATAAGGGGGGTGACATCCTGCATGGGGCATTATAAGGGGGGGTGACATCCTGCATGGGGCATTATAAGGGTGTGTGTGACATCCTGCATGGGGCATTATAAGGGGGTGACATCCTGCATGGGGCATTATAATGGGGGGTGACATCCTGCATGGGGCATTATAAGGGGGGTGTGACATCCTGCATGGGGCATTATAAGGGGGGGTGACATCCTGCATGGGGCATTATAAGGGAGGGTGACATCCTGCATGGGGCATAATAAGGGGGTGTGTGACATCCTGCATGGGGCATTATAAGGGAGTGTGTGACATCCTGCATGGGGCATTATAAGGGGGGTTGACATCCTGCATGGGGCATTATAAGGGGGGGGGTGACATCCTGCATGGGGCATTATAAAGGGGGGGTGACATCCTGCATGGGGCATTATAAGGGTGGGGTGACATCCTGCATGGGGCATTATAAGGGGGGGGTGACATCCTGCATGGGGCATTATATGGGGGAGAGGTGACATCCTGCATGGGGCATTATAAGGGGGGGTGACATCCTGCATGGGGCATTATAAGGGGGGTGACATCCTGCATGGGGCATTATAAGGGGGGGTGACATCCTGCATGGGGCATTATAAGGGGGGGTGACATCCTGCATGGGGCATTATAAGGGTGTGTGTGACATCCTGCATGGGGCATTATAAGGGGGGGTGACATCCTGCATGGGGCATTATAATGGGAGGTGACATCTTGCATGGGGCATTATAAGTGGGGGTGACATCCTGCATGGGGCATTATAAGGGGGTGTGTGACATCCTGCATGGGGCATTATAATGGGGGGTGACATCCTGCATGGGGCATTATAATGGGGGGTGACATCCTGCATGGGGCATTATAAGGGGGGGGTGACATCCTGCATGGGGCATTATAAGGGGGGGTGACATCCTGCATGCGGCATTATAAGGGAGGGTGACATCCTGCATGGGGCATTATAAGGGGGGTGTGACATCCTGCATGGGGCATTATAAGGGGGTGTGTGACATCCTGCATGGGGCATTATATGGGGGGGTAACATCCTGCATGGGGCATTATAAGGGGGGTGACATTATGCATGGGGCATTATAAGGGGGTGTGTGACATCCTGCATGGGGCATTATAAGGGGGGGTGACATCCTGCATGGGGCATTATAAGGGGGGTGACATTATGCATGGGGCATTATAAGGGGGTGTGTGACATCCTGCATGGGGCATTATAAGGGGGTGTGTGACATCCTGCATGGGGCATTATAAGGGGGGGTGACATCCTGCATGGGGCATTATAAGGGGGGGTGACATCCTGCATGGGGCATTTTAGGGGGGTGACATCCTGCATGGGGCATTATAAGGGGGGGTGACATCCTGCATGGGGCATTATAAGGGGGTGTGTGACATCCTGCATGGGGCATTATAAGGGGGGTGACATCCTGCATGGGGCATTATAAGGGGGGTGACATTATGCATGGGGCATTATAAGGGGGTGTGTGACATCCTGCATGGGGCATTATAAGGGGGGGTGACATCCTGCATGGGGCATTATAAAGGGGGGAGAGGTGACATCCTGCATGGGGCATTATAAGGGGGTGTGTGACATCCTGCATGGGGCATTATAAGGGCATGTGTGACATCCTGCATGGGGCATTATAAGGGGGGGTGACATCCTGCATGGGGCATTATAAGGGTGTGTGTGACATCCTGCATGGGGCATTATAAGGGTGTGTGTGACATCCTGCATGGGGCATTATAAGGGGGGTGACATCCTGCATGGCGCATTATAAGGGGGGGTGACATCCTGCATGGGGCATTATAAGGGGGTGTGTGACATCCTGCTTGGGGCATTATAAGGGGGGGTGACATCCTGCATGGGGCATTATAAGAGGGTGTGTAACATCCTGCATGGGGCATTATAAGGGGGGGGTGACATCCTGCATGGGGCATTATAATGGGGGGTGACATCCTGTATGGGGCATTATAAGGGGGGTGTGACATCCTGCATGGGGCATTATAAGGGGGGTGACATCCTGCATGGGGCATTATAAGGGAGGGTGACATCCTGCATGGGGCATTATAAGGGGGTGTGTGACATCCTGCATGGGGCATTATAAGGGAGTGTGTGACATCCTGCATGGGGCATTATAAGGGGGGGTGACATCCTGCATGGGGCATTATAAGGGGGGGTGACATCCTGCATGGGGCATTATAAGGGGGGTGACATCCTGCATGGGGCATTATAAGGGGGGGTGACATCCTGCATGGGGCATTATATGGGGGAGAGGTGACATCCTGCATGGGGCATTATAAGGGGGGGGTGACATCCTGCATGGGGCATTATAAGGGGGGTGACATCCTGCATGGGGCATTATAAGGGGGGGTGACATCCTGCATGGGGCATTATAAGGGGGGGTGACATCCTGCATGGGGCATTATAAGGGTGTGTGTGACATCCTGCATGGGGCATTATAAGGGGGGGGTGACATCCTGCATGGGGCATTATAAGGGGGGGGTGACATCCTGCATGAGGCATTATAAGGGAGGGTGACATCCTGCATGGGGCATTATAAGGGGGGGTGTGACATCCTGCATGGGGCATTATAAGGGAGTGTGTGACATCCTGCATGGGGCATTATAAGGGGGGGTGACATCCTGCATGGGGCATTGTAAGGGGGGGGTGACATCCTGCATGGGGCATTATAAGGGGGGGGTGACATCCTGCATGGGGCATTATAAGGGTGTGTGTGACATCCTGCATGGGGCATTATAAGGGGGGGTGACATCCTGCATGGGGCATTATATGGGGGAGAGGTGACATCCTGCATGGGGCATTGTAAGGGGGGGGTGACATCCTGCATTGGGCATTATAAGGGGGTGTGTGACATCCTGCATGGGGCATTATAAGGGGGGGTGACATCCTGCATGATGCATTATAAGGGGGGGTGACATCCTGCATGGGGCATTATAGGGCGGGTGACATCCTGCATGGGGCATTATAAGGGGGGGTAACATCCTGCATGGGGCATTATAAGGGGGTGTGTGACATCCTGCATGGGGCACTATAAGGGGGGGTGACATCCTGCATGGGGCATTATAAGGGGGGTGACATCATGCATGGGGCATTATAAGGGGGTGTGTGACATCCTGCATGGGGCATTATAAGGGGGGGTGACATCCTGCATGGGGCATTATAAGGGGGGGAGAGGTGACATCCTGCATGGGGCATTATAAGGGGGTGTGTGACATCCTGCATGGGGCATTATAAGGGCGTGTGTGACATCCTGCATGGGGCATTATAAGGGGGGGTGACATCCTGCATGGGGCATTATAAGGGTGTGTGTGACATCCTGCATGGGGCATTATAAGGGTGTGTGTGACATCCTGCATGGGGCATTATAAGGGGGGTGACATCCTGCATGGGGCATTATAAGGGGGGGTGACATCCTGCATGGGGCATTATAAGGGGGTGTGTGACATCCTGCTTGGGGCATTATAAGGGGGGGTGACATCCTGCAAGGGGCATTATAAGGGGGTGTGTGACATCCTGCATGGGGCATTATAAGGGGGGGTGACATCCTGCATGGGGCATTATAATGGGGGGTGACATCCTGCATGGGGCATTATAAGGGGGGTGTGACATCCTGCATGGGGCATTATAAGGGGGGGTGACATCCTGCATGGGGCATTATAAGGGAGGGTGACATCCTGCATGGGGCATAATAAGGGGGTGTGTGACATCCTGCATGGGGCATTATAAGGGAGTGTGTGACATCCTGCATGGGGCATTATAAGGGGGGTTGACATCCTGCATGGGGCATTATAAGGGGGGGGGTGACATCCTGCATGGGGCATTATAAAGGGGGGGTGACATCCTGCATGGGGCATTATAAGGGTGGGGTGACATCCTGCATGGGGCATTATAAGGGGGGGGTGACATCCTGCATGGGGCATTATATGGGGGAGAGGTGACATCCTGCATGGGGCATTATAAGGGGGGGTGACATCCTGCATGGGGCATTATAAGGGGGGTGACATCCTGCATGGGGCATTATAAGGGGGGGTGACATCCTGCATGGGGCATTATAAGGGGGGGTGACATCCTGCATGGGGCATTATAAGGGTGTGTGTGACATCCTGCATGGGGCATTATAAGGGAAGGGGGGTGACATCCTGCATGGGGCATTATAAGGGGGGGTGACATCCTGCATGGGGCATTATAAGGGGGGGTGACATCCTGCATGGGGCATTATAAGGGGGTGTGTGACATCCTGCTTGGGGCATTATAAGGGGGGGTGACATCCTGCATGGGGCATTATAAGGGGGTGTGTAACATCCTGCATGGGGCATTATAAGGGGGGGGTGACATCCTGCATGGGGCATTATAATGGGGGGTGACATCCTGCATGGGGCATTATAAGGGGGGTGTGACATCCTGCATGGGGCATTATAAGGGGGGGTGACATCCTGCATGGGGCATTATAAGGGAGGGTGACATCCTGCATGGGGCATTATAAGGGGGTGTGTGACATCCTGCATGGGGCATTATAAGGGAGTGTGTGACATCCTGCATGGGGCATTATAAGGGGGGGTGACATCCTGCATGGGGCATTATAAGGGGGGGTGACATCCTGCATGGGGCATTATAAGGGGGGGTGACATCCTGCATGGGGCATTATAAGGGTGGGGTGACATCCTGCATGGGGCATTATAAGGGGGGGTGACATCCTGCAATGGGCATTATATGGGGGAGAGGTGACATCCTGCATGGGGCATTATAAGGGGGGGTGACATCCTGCATGGGGCATTATAAGGGGGGTGACATCCTGCATGGGGCATTATAAGGGGGGGTGACATCCTGCATGGGGCATTATAAGGGGGGGTGACATCCTGCATGGGGCATTATAAGGGTGTGTGTGACATCCTGCATGGGGCATTATAAGGGGGGGTGACATCCTGCATGGGGCATTATAAGGGGGGGTGACATCCTGCATGGGGCATTATAAGTGGGGGTGACATCCTGCATGGGGCATTATAAGGGGGTGTGTGACATCCTGCATGGGGCATTATAAAGGGGGGGTGACATCCTGCATGGGACATTATAAGGGTGTGTGTGACATCCTACATGGGGCATTATTAGGGAGGGGGGGTGACATCCTGCATGGGGCATTATAAGGGGGTGTGACATCCTGCATGGGGCATTATAAGGGTGTGTGTGACATCCTGCATGGGGCATTATAAGGGGGGGTGACATCCTGCATGGGGCATTATAAGGGGGGGTGACATCCTGCATGGGGCATTATAAGTGGGGGTGACATCCTGCATGGGGCATTATAAGGGTGTGTGTGACATCCTGCATGGGGCATTATAAGGGGGGGTGACATCCTGCATGGGGCATTATAAGAGGGTGTGTGACATCCTGCATGGGGCATTATTAGGGAGGGGGGGGTGACATCCTGCATGGGGCATTATATGGGGGGAGAGGTGACATCCTGCATGGGGCATTATATGGGGGGAGGTGACATCCTGCATGGGGCATTATAAGGGGGGGTGACATCCTGCATGGGGCATTATATGGGGGGAGAGGTGACATCCTGTATGGGGCATTATATGGGGGGCGGTGACATCCTGCATGGTCCATTATAAGGGTGGGGGTGTGTGTGACATCCTGCATGGGGCATTATAAGGGAGGGGGTGTGTGTGACATCCTGCATGGGGCATTATAAGGGAGGGGGTGTGTGTGACATCCTGCATGGGGCATTATAAGGGAGGGGGTGTGTGTGACATCCTGCATGGGGAATTATAAGGAAGGGGCGTGTGTGTCATCCTGCATGGGGCATTATAAGGGGGGGGGGTGACATCCTACATGGGGCATTATATGGGGGGGGACAGCCTGCATGGAGCATGATATGGGGGCCTGTATTCTGTATGGAGCGTTATATGGGGGCCAGTATCCTGCATGGAGCGTTATATGGGGGCCAGTATCCTGCATGGAGCATTATATGGGGGCCAGTATTCTGTATGGAGCGTTATATGGGGGCCAGTATCCTGTATGGAGCGTTATATGGGGGCCAATATTCCGTATGGAGCATTATATGGGGGCCAGTATCCTGTATGGAGTGTTATATGGTGGCCAGTATTCCGTATGGAGCGTTATATGGGGGCCAGTATTCTGTATGGAGCATTTTATGGGGGCCAGTATTCTGTATGGAGCATTATATGGGGCCAGTATCCTGTATGGAGCGTTATATGGGGGCCAGTATCCTGTATGGAGCGTTATATGGGAGCCAGTATTCTGTATGGAGCATTATATGGGGGCCAGTATCCTGTATGGAGCATTTTATGGGAGCCAGTATTCTGTATGGAGTGTTATATGGGGGCCAGTATTCTGTATTGAGCATGATATGGGGGCCAGTATTCTGTTTGGAGCGTTATATGGGGCCAGTATTCTGTATGGAGCGTTATATGGGGGCCAGTATCCTGTATGGAGCGTTATATGGGGGCCAGTATCCTGTATGGAGCGTTATATGCGGGCCAGTATCCTGTATGGAGCATTATATGGGGTCAGTATTCTGCATGGAGCGTTATATGGGGTCCAGTATCCTGTATGGAGCGTTATATGGGGGCCAGTATCCTGTATGGAGCATTTTATGGCGGCCAGTATTCTGTATAGAGCGTTATATGGTGGCCAGTATTCCGTATGGAGCGTTATATGGGGGCCAGTATTCTGTATGGAGCATTTTATGGGGGCCAGTATTCTGTATGGAGCATTATATGGGGGCCAGTATCCTGTATGGAGCATTTTATGGCGGCCAGTATCCTGTATGGAGTGTTATATGGTGGCCAGTATTCCGTATGGAGCGTTATATGGGGGCCAGTATTCTGTATGGAGCATTTTATGGCGGCCAGTATCCTGTATGGAGTGTTATATGGTGGCCAGTATTCCGTATGGAGCGTTATATGGGGGCCAGTATTCTGTATGGAGCATTTTATGGCGGCCAGTATCCTGTATGGAGTGTTATATGGTGGCCAGTATTCCGTATGGAGCGTTATATGGGGGCCAGTATTCTGTATGGAGCATTTTATGGGGGCCAGTATTCTGTATGGAGCATTATATGGGGGCCAGTATTCTGTATGGAGCGTTATATGGGGGTCAGTATTCTGTATGGAGCGTTATATGGGGGCCACTATCCTGTATGAAGCGTTATATGGGGGCCAGTTTTCTGTATGGAGTGTTATATGGGGGCCAGTATTCTGTATGGAGCATTATATTGTGAGGGTCGTGATGACATTCCACTCGTCCTCCAGTCACTCCAAATTCAAACTATGAGCATGGGTCAACCATTCAAAGAATGAGTCAGACAACAAGCTGGTTCAAACTCAGAGCATGCTCAAAAGACTACTACAGACAACGTTCTCAGCAATGTTCTGTGTTTATTCCTACATACACAAACCTAAATACACTACATAATGGGGAGGGGAAAGGGGTTGTCCGGGGCGGGGTAAGCCATGAAAGTCCAGTGTCTGGCCACTCCTGATTGGTCCACATCTCCTTATCTCAGTCTCTGGGCAGATATTGCAGCCGTCAGCTTATAATCTTGTTTAGTTTCTCTGAAATAAGTCTTGGCAACACTGGAACTGTCTTAGTTTAAGTTTCAATTTGAGTAATATATAGCAAGGAAAGCTTATTGTTATAAGACACAAAATGGTGGTTAGTACATTAGCAAAAAAGCGTATAAAAGTTACAAAAGTATAAAAGTTACAAAAATATATATTCTCTTTTACCCCGACAATATGGGAGCCAATATTCTGTATGGAGTGTTATATGGGGGCCAGTATTCTGTATGGAGCGTTATATGGGGGCCAGTATTCTGTATGGAGCGTTATATGGGGGCCAGTATCCTGTATGGAGCGTTATATGGGGGCCAGTATCTTGTATGGAGCATTTTATGGGGGCCAGTATTCTGTATGGAGCGTTATATGGGGCCCAGTATTCTGTATGGAGCGTTATATGGGGGCCAGTATCCTGTATGGAGCGTTATATGGGGGCCAGTATCCTGTATGGAGCGTTATATGGGGGCCAGTATTCTGTATGGAGCGTTATATGGGGGCCAGTATTCTGTATGGAGCGTTATATGGGGGCCAGTATCCTGTATGGAGCGTTATATGGGGGCCAGTATCTTGTATGGAGCATTATATGGGGGCCAGTATTCTGTATGGAGCGTTATATGGGGGCCAGTATTCTGTATGGAGCGTTATATGGGGGCCAGTATCCTGTATGGAGCGTTATATGGGGGCCAGTATCCTGTATGGAGCGTTATATGGGGGCCAGTATCCTGTATGGAGCGTTATATGGGGGCCAGTATTCTGCATGGAGCATTATATGGGGGCCAGTATCCTGTATGGGGCCTTATATGGGGGCCAGTATTCTGTATGGAGCGTTATATGGGGGCCAGTATCCTATATGGAGCGTTATATGGGGGCCAGTATCCTGTATGGAGCGTTATATGGGGGCCAGTATTCTGCATGGAGCGTTATATGGGGGCCAGTATCCTGTATGAGGCCTTATATGGGGGCCAGTATCCTGTATGGAGCGTTATATGGGGGCCAGTATCCTGTATGGAGCGTTATATGGGGGCCAGTATTCTGCATGGAGCGTTATATGGGGGCCAGTATCCTGTATGGGGCCTTATATGGGGGCCAGTATCCTGTATGGAGCGTTATATGGGGGCCAGTATACTGTGTGGAGCGATTCACTGGTTTCTGAGCTATTGTGGAATTTACAATAGATATCGCTCATGTAATGTAAGAGGTGAAATCTTTGCATTGTACTATATATATATATATGTCTCTGCGGTATCTGTGCATCATGAATCGTGGTATATGGGGCCACTGAGACTCTTTCACCCGGGGCCCAGAAAAACCTGGAGTCGGCCCTGTGGATATGTAATGGCTTAAGCAGGGGGACACGTCTGGCACTGCCGGATCTGAGTCCCTGGCGGAGTAGTGTGTTACTAATGGTAACGTTGGTCCCAGCTCTCTGCCGGTCATTCACTAGGTCCCCCCCGTGTGGTTCTGGGATTTTTCCTCACCGTTCTTGAGATCATTTTGACCCCACGGGGTGAGATCTTGTGTGGAGCCCCAGATCGAGGGAGATTATCAGTGGTCTTGTATGTCTTCCATCTTCTAATTATTGCTCCCACAGTTGATTTCTTCACACCAAGCTGCTCGCCTATTGCAGATTCATTCTTCCCAGCCTGGTGCAGGGCTACAGTTTTGTTTCTGGTGTCCTTCGACAGCTCTTTGGTCTTCACCATAGTGGTGTTTGGAGTGTGACTGTTTGAGGTTGCGGACAGGGGTCTTTTATACTGATAACAAGTTCAAACAGGAGCGAGTACTACAGGTAATGAGTGGAGGACAGAGGAGCCAGTACTACAGGTAATGAGTGGAGGACAGAGGAGCCAGTACTACAGGTAATGAGTGGAGGACAGAGGAGCCAGTACTACAGGTAATGAGTGGAGGACAGAGGAGCCAGTACTACAGGTAATGAGTGGAGGACAGAGGAGCCAGTACTACAGATAATGAGTGGAGGACAGAGGAGCCAGTACTACAGGTAATGAGCGGAGGACAGAGGAGCCAGTACTACAGGTAATGAGCGGAGGACAGAGGAGCCAGTACTACAGGTAATGAGTGGAGGACAGAGGAGCCAGTACTACAGGTAATGAGTGGAGGACAGAGGAGCCAGTACTACAGGTAATGAGTGGAGGACAGAGGAGCCAGTACTACAGGTAATGAGTGGAGGACAGAGGAGCCAGTACTACAGGTAATGAGTGGAGGACAGAGGAGCCAGTACTACAGATAATGAGTGGAGGACAGAGGAGCCAGGACTACAGGTAATGAGTGGAGGACAGAGGAGCCAGTACTACAGGTAATGAGTGGAGGACAGAGGAGTCAGTACTACAGGTAATGAGTGGAGGACAGAGGAGCCAGCACTACAGGTAATGAGTGGAGGACAGAGGAGCCAGTACTACAGGTAATGAGTGGAGGACAGAGGAGCCAGCACTACAGGTAATGAGTGGAGGACAGAGGAGCCAGTACTACAGGTAATGAGTGGAGGACAGAGGAGCCAGTACTACAGGTAATGAGCGGAGGACAGAGGAGCCAGTACTACAGGTAATGAGCGGAGGACAGAGGAGCCAGTACTACAGGTAATGAGCGGAGGACAGAGGAGCCAGTACTACAGGTAATGAGTGGAGGACAGAGGAGCCAGGACTACAGGTAATGAGTGGAGGACAGAGGAGCCAGTACTACAGGTAATGAGTGGAGGACAGAGGAGCCAGTACTACAGGTAATGAGTGGAGGACAGAGGAGCCAGTACTACAGGTAATGAGTGGAGGACAGAGGAGCCAGTACTACAGGTAATGAGTGGAGGACAGAGGAGCCAGTACTACAGGTAATGAGTGGAGGACAGAGGAGCCAGTACTACAGGTAATGAGTGGAGGACAGAGGAGCCAGTACTACAGGTAATGAGTGGAGGACAGAGGAGCCAGTACTACAGGTAATGAGTGGAGGACAGAGGAGCCAGTACTACAGGTAATGAGTGGAGGACAGAGGAGCCAGTACTACAGGTAATGAGTGGAGGACAGAGGAGCCAGTACTACAGGTAATGAGTGGAGGACAGAGGAGCCAGTACTACAGGTAATGAGTGGAGGACAGAGGAGCCAGTACTACAGGTAATGAGTGGAGGACAGAGGAGCCAGTACTACAGGTAATGAGTGGAGGACAGAGGAGCCAGTACTACAGGTAATGAGTGGAGGACAGAGGAGCCAGTACTACAGGTAATGAGTGGAGGACAGAGGAGCCAGTACTACAGGTAATGAGTGGAGGACAGAGGAGCCAGTACTACAGGTAATGAGTGGAGGACAGAGGAGCCAGTACTACAGGTAATGAGTGGAGGACAGAGGAGCCAGGACTACAGGTAATGAGTGGAGGACAGAGGAGCCAGTACTACAGGTAATGAGTGGAGGACAGAGGAGCCAGTACTACAGGTAATGAGTGGAGGACAGAGGAGCCAGTACTACAGGTAATGAGTGGAGGACAGAGGAGCCAGTACTACAGGTAATGAGTGGAGGACAGAGGAGCCAGTACTACAGGTAATGAGTGGAGGACAGAGGAGCCAGAACTACAGGTAATGCGTGGAGGACAGAGGAGCCAGTACTACAGGTAATGAGTGGAGGACAGAGGAGCCAGTACTACAGGTAATGAGTGGAGGACAGAGGAGCCAGTACTACAGGTAATGAGTGGAGGACAGAGGAGCCAGTACTACAGGTAATGAGTGGGGGACAGAGGAGCCAGGACTACAGGTAATGAGTGGAGGACAGAGGAGCCAGTACTACAGGTAATGAGTGGAGGACAGAGGAGCCAGTACTACAGGTAATGAGTGGAGGACAGAGGAGCCAGTACTACAGGTAATGAGTGGAGGACAGAGGAGCCAGTACTACAGGTAATGAGTGGAGGACAGAGGAGCCAGTACTACAGGTAATGAGTGGAGGACAGAGGAGCCAGTACTACAGGTAATGAGTGGAGGACAGAGGAGCCAGTACTACAGGTAACGAGTGGAGGACAGAGGAACCAGTACTACAGGTAATGAGTGGAGGACAGAGGAGCCAGCACTACAGGTAATGAGTGGAGGACAGAGGAGCCAGGACTACAGGTAATGAGTGGAGGACAGAGGAGCCAGTACTACAGGTAATGAGTGGAGGACAGAGGAGCCAGTACTACAGGTAATGAGTGGAGGACAGAGGAGCCAGTACTACAGGTAATGAGTGGAGGACAGAGGAGCCAGGACTACAGGTAATGAGTGGAGGACAGAGGAGCCAGTACTACAGGTAATGAGTGGAGGACAGAGGAGCCAGCACTACAGGTAATGAGTGGAGGACAGAGGAGCCAGCACTACAGGTAATGAGTGGAGGACAGAGGAGCCAGCACTACAGGTAATGAGTGGAGGACAGAGGAGCCTCGTAAAGAAGAAGTTACAGGTCTGTGAGATCCAGACGTCTTTCTTTTTTGTAATTGACCAAACACTTATTTTCCACCAAAATTTGAAAAAAAAAATTTCTTTCCAAATCAGACAATGTGATTTTCAGGATTTGTTTTCTCATTTTGTCTCTCATAGTCGAGGTCGACCTATGATGCCAATTACAGGCCTCTCTCGTCTTTTTAAGTGGGAGAACTTGCACAATTGGGGGCTGACTAAATACTTTTTTCCCCCACTGTATATGGACCCTGTATACTGTGTTAATACTATTCATAGATTCACTGTATTCAGTGGTTACAATCATGCAGAGGTTCCGATCATATGTGCTTGAAACAACTGTCTGGCGCTACTTACCCAGAACCGCTTCCCGCGGACATGCTACTTTCTATCTCCCATTTGATACATTGTAACAATGCTACTTTCTATCTCCCATTTGATACATTGTAACAATGTTACTTTCTATCTCCCATTTGATACATTGTAACAATGTTACTTTCTATCTCCCGTTTGATACATTGTAACAATGCTACTTTCTATCTCCCGTTTGATACATTGTAACAATGCTACTTTCTATCTCCCGTTTGATACATTGTAACAATGCTACTTTCTATCTCCCGTTTGATACATTGTAACAATGCTACTTTCTATCTCCCGTTTGATACATTGTAACAATGCTACTGTCTATCTCCCGTTTGATACATTGTAACAATGCTACTTTCTGTCTCCCGTTTGATACATTGTAACAATGCTACTTTCTGTCTCCCGTTTGATACATTGTAACAATGCTACTTTCTGTCTCCCGTTTGATACATTGTAACAATGCTACTTTCTGTCTCCCGTTTGATACATTATAACAATGCTACTTTCTGTCTCCCGTCTGATACATTGTAACAATGCTACTTTCTGTCTCCCGTCTGATACATTGTAACAATGGCTTCTCATTACGGTTCAGCAGATCTGTAAGCGCCTGTGACATAATATGTGGCGGCACCGCGTCGCCCCCACGTTCCAGGATAGTCACATCTCAGCGAATAGACGGATCGTGCCGGAGAATCGTAGACAGCGATGATTACGGTGCTACCAGCTGCCAACCGGCACAAGTCACGTCTGTAAATCCCCTGACAGATGTGTAATCAGCCATCTTGTCAACAGGCGAATCTCCTCCTAATTACCGGGGAGAAGCAGCTCTGCCGTCCCGGGCCGCGGCCAGCTGGCGCTGCGTCTCGCCCGGATCCTGCGCCCAATTACATATACATCACACAGAAATGGTGCAACCAAAACAAGTGGTGCAGTCACCGGGGCGGCTGTAGTGTTATTACCAGTGCAATCTTCACGGTATGCCTGGGAAGTCAAAGCACTGAGCATCGAGGCAAAAGTATGTACCCCCTCCAGGTGCACAATCATTGGGGGGCGCTAGAGGTCTCCAAAAAATGATTTTAAATACAGGACCAGTACAGACACCACATTAACCGTTATTCTGGTGCATCTTATCCTCGGGTTTTTTACGTTTTTTTTAAATTATTTTATAAATGCATGGAGCATCATGCACATGCAGTTCCATTATCTGCCTCCAGGGGGCGGTATAGAAGCATTCCCACCTGACCGTGCATATTAGCCGTGCAGTGTATCTACAGGGCAGCCGATGTATGGCTAGAAAATTATTTCGATAGTAACATTAATTGGATGATTTTGACATTTTTCCTCATTATTTCCACTGAAAAAAAGGTTAAAAATCCGCCCCAACTCTATCTGACCTGGCTGATAACGGAGAGCAGTAGCCTGCACTCCGCCCCAGACCACCACGGTGTTGTGTATATGGGGCAGTGAAACATCAAGTCTCCTGTCATGACCAGATGGTTCAGAATGTGCCCTCAACACTGACCCTAGACAGGCACCCACGGCCCCCCGCTGAGCGCAGCTGTCACTCACCGCCGGGGCCCGGCTGAGGTTTCTGGGTGAGCTGAGGACTGGAGGAAGGCGATTAATATAGAATCATCAACATCTCAGATAATGGATCACTGGGGACCCCAGACACAACTGGCATATTGTCTTATGGACGACATTGTGGAGCAAGGGGGTTATAGCCTGTGTTCTTCTCCAGAGCTGAACTCACTGTTCTGCTGGTTATTATTGGAAAAAACAAGGGTGTTGTCAGAAAAAACATTCCAACAACTTGGCTGAGCTCCCTGTATACAGAGATACATGATAAGATCCTGTCTGCAGCCACCACTAGGGGGAGCTCCCTGTATACAGAGATACATTATAAGATCCTGTCTGCAGTCACCACTAGGGGGAGCTCCCTGTATACAGAGATACATGATAAGATTCTGTCTGCAGTCACCACTAGGAGGAGCTCCCTGTATACAGAGATACATGATAAGATCCTGTCTGCAGTCACCACTAGGGGGAGCACTCTGTATACAGAGATACAGGATAAGATTCTGTCTGCAGCCACCACTAGGGGGAGCTCCTTGTATACAGAGATACAGGATAAGATTCTGTCTGCAGCCACCACTAGGAGGAGCTCCCTGTATACAGAGATACAGGATAAGATTCTGTCTGCAGCCACCACTAGGGGGAGCTCCTTGTATACAGAGACACATGATAAGATCCTGTCTGCAGCCACCACTAGGGGGAGCTCCCTGTATACAGAGATACATGATAAGATTCTGTCTGCAGCCACCACTAGGGGAGCTCTCTGTATACAGAGATACATGATAAGATCCTGTCTGCATCCACCACTAGGGGGAGCTCCCTGTATACAGAGATACATGATAAGATCCTGTCTGCAGTCACCACTAGGGGGAGCTCCCTGTATACAGAGCTACATGATAAGATCCTGTCTGCAGTCACCACTAGGGGGAGCTCCCTGTATACAGAGATACATGGTAAGATCCTGTCTGCAGTCACCACTAGGGGGAGCTCCCTGTATACAGAGATACATGATAAGATCCTGTCTGCAGTCACCACTAGGGGGAGCTCCCTGTATACAGAGCTACATGATAAGATTCTGTCTGCAGCCACCACTAGGGGGAGCTCCCTGTATACAGAGCTACATGATAAGATCCTGTCTGCAGTCACCACTAGGGGGAGCTCCCTGTATACAGAGCTACATGATAAGATTCTGTCTGCAGCCACCACTAGGGGGAGCTCCCTGTATACAGAGATACATGATAAGATCCTGTCTGCAGTCACCACTAGGGGGAGCTCCCTGTATACAGAGCTACATGATAAGATTCTGTCTGCAGCCACCACTAGGGGGAGCTCCCTGTATACAGAGATACATGATAAGATCCTGTCTGCAGCCACCACTAGAGGGAGCTCCCTGTATACAGAGACACATGATTTAGGTCCTACTCTCGTCCATTATTCTTCCCCCCAGTAATGATGGGACCCCCGCAGGGAGCACAGGGCGGATCTTGGGTGACGCTGAAGATAATTACGGTCACCCCGATGTCCCTGGCCCTCGCCCAGCCCGTCCTGTGAGTTTGTGCTCGCTGCGGGGAGCTGTGGACAGGACACGCTGATCCCTGGGATGTAACGCAGGCCGCGGTGTCGATCTCTGGGTCGTGCTCAGGACTTGCTTTGGGTTAATGTCAGGGATGCTTTGCTCACACGGAGACGAGCGGTGCCGAGGACGCCGGCTCTTTTTTAGCTTGTCCCTAAAGGGCTTTCCAGCGGGATAACAAGGTATCAGGACGTTCCCCTGAGCTTCCTCCAGCGTCTCCGGTTACAGGATAAGATTTCTGTTTACAAAACCCTGAACTTTCACAATGTCAAGGAGAGCGGGCGATGGCCGCGAGGGCGACACCAAGGGAGCGGGCAACACCAAGGGAGTGGGCGACACCAAGGGAGCGGACGACACCAAGGGAGTGGGCGACACCAAGGGAGCGGACAGGCGCCGCTGCATCCGGCGAGGGACCTTTCCCATTAACACCACGGTCGCACCCCGGCGTTTATGGTTCCACCAAGAACTGAAGATTATCACCGCAACGATAGGAGCATCGGCCGGCAGAAGGGCCGGAGACATCATCATCTCATTATGTAACTGCTGGGAGTTGTAGTTGCTCAGCAGTCGGAGAGCCACAGGTCATAGTAGAAGCCCCAGGCTTTGATTTATTAATCTCTTAAAACTTTTCAGTAGCACAGAGTATTTCAGGAGACCGTTGTGCTAGTTTGTAGGAGTGGAGTTCTCCCAGCAGCACAGAGTGTTATTATTTCACATCGATATTCTTCGCGGGATCCATATAACGTCACGGCAGCTGTGCTGACACACTGTAACGCAGGTCGCAGCTGCACGGGAGTCCGGTCCATCGACGGTCACACATAACTAAGTGCTGTCATTATTTAATCCTGGACCCTCAGCAGCTGAAAGACGCGACGTCCACAGCTGAGTGTGACATGTCTGAGTGGCGGGACGATGAGGGTTGTAATTAATCGCTTCCGCTCATTACGCTCCTCTAGCCTCACTCTTCTGTCTCAACGGTGATCATTATATTCAATCCAAGTCTGGAAAAGTTGGGTGACAAGGAAGATGGCCGCCGTCACATGACTGTCACCCCACTCGCCCAGAGTGCTAAATGTCATATGTACCTAGTTAAGAGATGTTACCTCCTGATGAGAGTCGTAGTGCTGTCCGTCGTCCTGAACGTCACGTCTGTCTACCTGTACAACACTGGGTGATTTGTCAGGATTCGGTAAAGAAGGTGACAACTCCTGTGGGGCGGTAATGGTGGACATAGTCATCAGTCACTTTCCCAGAAGCAGGCCGGCACATCATGGGAGGTGGCCTCTTCGAATGAGGTACGTCCCCTCCATTGTGTCCCGGGATGCGGTGCGTCCCCTCCGTTGTGTCCCGCGATGCGGTGTGTCCCCTCCATTGTCCCCCTGTGATGCATTGAATCCCCTCCGTTGTGTCCCGGGATGCGGTACGTCCCCTCCGTTGTGTCCCAGGATGAGGTGCGTCCCCTCCGTTGTGTCCCGAGATGCAGTGCGTTCCCTCCGTTGTGTCCCGGGATGCGGTGCATCCCCTCCATTGTGCTCCGGGATGCGGTGCGTCCCCTCCGTTGTGTCCCGGGATGCGGTGCTTCCCATCCATTGTGTTCTGGGATGCGGCGCGTCCCCTCCATTGTGTTCTGGGATGCTGTGCGTCCCATCCATTGTGTTCTGGGATGCGGTGCGTTCCCCCCCATTGTGCTCCGGGATGCGGTGCGTCCCCCTCATTGTGCTCCGGGATGCGGTGCATCCCCTCCATTGTGCTCCGGGATGCGGTGCGTCCCCTCAATTGTGTCCCAGGATGCGGTGCGTCCCCTCCATTGTGTCCCGGGATGCGGTGCGTCCCCTCTATTGTGTCCCAGAATGCGGTGCGTCCCCTCCATTGTGTCCCGGCATGCGGTGCATCCCCTCCATTGTCCCCGTGTGATGCATTGAATCCCCTCCATTTTGTCCTAGGATGCAGTGCGTCCCATCCATTGTGTGCTGGGATGCGGTGCGTCCCATCCATTGTGTTCTGGGATGCGGCACGTCCCCTCCATTGTGTCCCGGGATGCGGTGCGTCCCCTCTATTGTGTCCCGGCATGCGGTGCGTCCCCTCCATTGTCCCCATGTGATGCATTGAATCCCCTCCATTTTGTCCCGGGATGCGGTGCGTCCCCTCCATTGTGTTCTGGGATGCGGTGCGTCCCCCCATTGTGCTCCGGGATGCAGTGCGTCCCCCCCATTGTGCTCCGGGATGCGGTGCGTCCCCCCCATTGTACTCCAGGATGCGGTGCGTCCCCCTCATTGTGCTCCGGGATGCGGTGCATCCCCTCCATTGTGCTCCGGGATGCGGTGCGTCCCCTCAATTGTGTCCCAGGATGCGGTGCGTCCCCTCCATTGTGTCCCGGGATGCGGTGCGTCCCCTCTATTGTGTCCCAGAATGCGGTGCGTCCCCTCCATTGTGTCCCGGCATGCGGTGCATCCCCTCCATTGTCCCCGTGTGATGCATTGAATCCCCTCCATTTTGTCCTAGGATGCGGTGCGTCCCATCCATTGTGTGCTGGGATGCGGTGCGTCCCATCCATTGTGTTCTGGGATGCGGCACGTCCCCTCCATTGTGTCCCGGGATGCGGTGCGTCCCCTCTATTGTGTCCCGGCATGCGGTGCGTCCCCTCCATTGTCCCCGTGTGATGCATTGAATCCCCTCCATTTTGTCCCGGGATGCGGTGCGTCCCCTCCATTGTGTTCTGGGATGCGGTGCGTCCCCCCATTGTGCTCCGGGATGCAGTGAGTCCCCCCCATTGTGCTCCGGGATGCGGTGCGTCCCCCCCATTGTGCTCCGGGATGCGGTGCATCCCCCCCATTGTGCTCCGGGATGCGGTGCGTCCCCCCCATTGTGCTCCGGGATGCGGTGCATCCCCCCCATTTTGATCCGGAATGCGGTGTGTACCCTCCATTGTGCTCCGGGATGCGGTGCGCCCCCTCCGTTGTGTCCCGCGATGCGGTGAGTCCCCTCCATTGTCCCCGTGTGATGCATTGAATCCCCTCCATTTTGTCACGGGATGCGGTGCGTCCCATCCATTGTGTTCCGGGATGCGGTGTGTCCCCTCCATTGTATTCTGGGATGTGGTGCGTTGCATCCATTGTGTTCTAGGATGCGGTGCGTCCCCTCCATTGTGTCCTGGGATGCGGAGCGTCCCCTCCATTGTCCCCGTGTGATGCATTGAATCCCCTCCATTCTGTCCCGGGATGCGGTGCGTCCCATCCATTGTGTTCTGAGATGCGGTGCGTCCCATCCATTGTGCTCCGGGATGCGGTGAGTCCCCTCCATTGTGTCCCGGGATGCGGTGTGTCCCCTCCATTGTGTCCTGGGATGCGGTGTGTCCCCTCCATTGTGTCCCGGGATGCGGTGTGTCCCCTCCATTGTGTCCCGAGATGCGGTATGTCCCCTCCATTGTCCCCTAGGAATGTGACTTCTTCCCTCCATTGTCCCCCTGAGGTGCAGTGTGTCCCCTTTATTGTCCTCTGGAGGTGCACTGAATCCCCTCCATTGTCCCCTGTAATGTGGTGCATCACCTTCATTGCCCCCTGCGGATATTGCTTCTTTGATTTTATGTCAGGTTGGGATGTGGCTTGTTCCCTCCATTATCCCCCTGAGGTGCAGTGTATCCCCTCCATTGCCCCTCTGTGGTGCATTAAATCCCATCCATTAAACCACGGGATGCGGTTCATCCCCTCCTTTGTCTCCCAGGAATGTGACTTGTTCCTTCCATTGTTCCCTTGAAGTGCAGTGTATTCCCTTTATTGTCCTCCTGAGGTGCAGTGTATCACTTACATAATCACCAAATGGGGCATTAAATCTCCTCCACTGTACCCCAGGATGGGGTGCGTGCTCTCCATTGTAACTCACGGACGTGCCTTGTTCCCATCATTGTCCCCTGGGGACGTGCCTTGTTCCCATCATTGTCCCCTGGGGACGTGGCTTGTATCCCCAGTATTGTCCCCCTGAGGTGCAATGTATCCCCTCCATGGTCCCCTTGTGGTACATTAAATCCCCTCCATTGTTTTCCCGGGATGCAGTACGTTCCCTCTAGTGTCCCTGTGGGATGCTTAGCTTATTTTTGTCCTGATCCACGGTATATTTTCATGAGGGGCATCCATGTCCAGGCTCGTTAACGGGATGAGAGATCACGGGACTTATCACACCGTGGTTGTGAGGTCATCGCTGCAAACAGGGGTCCGGAGAGCGTTATATCACTCTAAACAGCTTTAGGGAGGATCAGAGCTGGGCCAGGGATCAGTGTCCTCTTACAGATAATTAGGGGCCAGATCCCCCCCGATCACAGGATAAGTGATGAGTAAATCCAGACCTCACAGTGCTGGGCAGGGGCCCAAACCTCACACAGGGGGCCAAAGCATAACACAGGGGGCCAAAGCAGATACTGGGAACCGGGCAACGGAGACTACAATGTACACAGCAACATGCAGTGGTAGTGAGACGGAGCGACGTTCAGTACTGATATAACCTCCAGACATTACATCATATGTGACTGATATCAGCTCCTCTTATAACGCTCCAGTACTGATATAACCTCCAGACATTACACCATATGTGACTGATATCAGCCTCTTATAACGCTCCAGTACTGATATAACCTCCAGACATTACATCATATGTGACTGATATCAGCTCCTCTTATAACGCTCCAGTACTGATATAACCTCCAGACATTACACAATATGTGACTGATATCAGCCTCTTATAACGCTCCAGTACTGATATAACCCCCAGACATTACACCATATGTGACTGATATCAGCCTCTTATAACGCTCCAGTACTGATATAACCTCCAGACATTACACCATATGTGACTGATATCAGCCCCTCTTATAACGCTCCAGTACTGATATAACCTCCAGACATTACATCATATGTGACTGATATCAGACCATCTTATAACGATCCAGTACTGATATAACCTCCAGACATTACACCATATGTGACTGATATCAGCCCCTCTTATAACGCTCCAGTACTGATATAACCTCCAGTCATTACATCATATGTGACTGATATCAGCTCCTCTTATAACGCTCCAGTACTGATATAACCTCCAGACATTACATCATATGTGACTGATATCAGCTCCTCTTATAACGCTCCAGTACTGATATAACCTCCAGACATTACATCATATGTGACTGGTATCAGCTCCTCTTATAACGCTCCAGTACTGATATAACCTCCAGACATTACATCATATGTGACTGATATCAGCTCCTCTTATAACGCTCCAGTACTGATATAACCTCCAGACATTACATCATATGTGACTGGTATCAGCTTCTTATAACGCTCCAGTGCTGATATAACCTCCAGACATTACACCATATGTGACTGATATTAGCTCCTCTTATAATGCTCCAGTACTGATATAACCTCCAGACATTACACCATATGTGACTGATTTCAGCTCCTCTTATAACGCTCCAGTACTGATATTACCTCCAGACATTACACCATATGTGACTGATATCAGCCTCTTATAACGCTCCAGTACTGATATAACCTCCAGACATTACATCATATGTGACTGATATCAGCTCCTCTTATAACGCTCCAGTACTAATATAACCTCCAGACATTACACCATATGTGACTGATATCAGCCCCTCTTATAACGCTCCAGTACTGATATAACCTCCAGATATTACACCATATGTGACTGATATCAGCTCCTCTTATAACGCTCCAGTACTGATACAACCTCCAGACATTACACCATATGTGACTGATATCAGCCCCTCTTATAAAGCTCCAGTACTGATATAACCTCCAGACATTACATCATATGTGACTGATATCAGCCCCTCTTATAACGCTCCAGTACTGATATATCCTCCAGACATTACACCACATGTGACTGATATCAGCCTCTTATAACGCTCCAGTACTGATATAACCTCCAGACATAACACCATATGTGACTGATATCAGCCCCTCTTATAACGCTCCAGTACTGATATAACCTCCAGACATTACATCATATGTGACTGATATCAGCCCCTCTTATAACGCTCCAGTACTGATATAACCTCCAGACATTACACTATATGTGACTGAAATCAGCCTCTTATAACGCTCCTGTACTGATATAACCTCCAGACATTACATCATATGTGACTGATATCAGCCCCTCTTATAACGCTCCAGTAATGATATAACCTCCAGACATTACACCATATGTGACTGATATCAGCCCCTCTTATAACGCTCCAGTACTGATATAACCTCCAGACATTACACTATATGTGACTGATATCAGCCTCTTATAACGCTCCAGTACTGATATAACCTCCAGACATTACATCATATGTGGCTGATATCAGCCCCTCTTATAACGCTCCAGTACTGATATAACCTCCAGACATTACATCATATGTGACTGATATCAGCTCCTCTTATAACGCTCCAGTACTGATATAACCTCCAGACATTACACCATATGTGACTGATATCAGCCTCTTATAATGCTCCAGCACTGATATAACCTCCAGACATTACACCATATGTGACTGATATCAGCCCCTCTTATAACGCTCCAGTACTGATATAACCTCCAGACATTACATCATATGTGACTGATATCAGCCTCTTATAACGCTCCAGTACTGATATAACCTCCAGACATTACACCATATGTGACTGATATCAGCCTCTTATAACGCTCCAGCACTGATATAACCTACAGACATAACACCATATGTGACTGATATCAGCCCCTCTTATAACGCTCCAGTACTGATATAACCTCCAGACATTACATCATATGTGACTGATATCAGCCTCTTATAACGCTCCAGTACTGATATAACCTCCAGACATTACACCATATGTGACTGATATCAGCCCCTTATAACGCTCCAGTACTGATATAACCTCCAGACATTACACCATATGTGACTGATATCAGCCCCTCTTATAACGCTCCAGTACTGATATAACCTCCAGACATTACACCATATGTGACTGATATCAGCCTCTCTTATAATGCTCCAGTACTAATATAACCTCCAGACATTACACCATATGTGACTGATATCAGCCTCTTATAACGCTCCAGTACTGATATAACCTCCAGACATTACACCATATGTGACTGATATCAGCCTCTTATAACGCTCCAGTACTGATATAACCCCCAGACATTACACCATATGTGACTGATATCAGCCTCTTATAACGCTCCAGTACTGATATAACCTCCAGACATTACACCATATGTGACTGATATCAGCCCCTCTTATAACGCTCCAGTACTGATATAACCTCCAGACATTACATCATATCTGACTGATATCAGACCCTCTTATAACGATCCAGTACTGATATAACCTCCAGACATTACACCATATGTGACTGATATCAGCCCCTCTTATAACGCTCCAGTACTGATATAACCTCCAGACATTACATCATATGTGACTGATATCAGCTCCTCTTATAACGCTCCAGTACTGATATAACCTCCAGACATTACATCATATGTGACTGATATCAGCTCCTCTTATAACGCTCCAGTACTGATATAACCTCCAGACATTACATCATATGTGACTGGTATCAGCTCCTCTTATAACGCTCCAGTACTGATATAACCTCCAGACATTACATCATATGTGACTGATATCAGCTCCTCTTATAACGCTCCAGTACTGATATAACCTCCAGACATTACATCATATGTGACTGGTATCAGCTTCTTATAACGCTCCAGTACTGATATAACCTCCAGACATTACACCATATGTGACTGATATTAGCTCCTCTTATAATGCTCCAGTACTGATATAACCTCCAGACATTACATCATATGTGACTGATATCAGCTCCTCTTATAACGCTCCAGTACTAATATAACCTCCAGACATTACACCATATGTGACTGATATCAGCCCCTCTTATAACGCTCCAGTACTGCTATAACCTCCAGACATTACACCATATGTGACTGATATCAGCTCCTCTTATAACGCTCCAGTACTGATACAACCTCCAGACATTACACCATATGTGACTGATATCAGCCCCTCTTATAAAGCTCCAGTACTGATATAACCTCCAGACATTACATCATATGTGACTGATATCAGCCCCTCTTATAACGCTCCAGTACTGATATATCCTCCAGACATTACACCATATGTGACTGATATCAGCCTCTTATAACGCTCCAGTACTGATATAACCTCCAGACATTACACCATATGTGACTGATATCAGCCTCTTATAACGCTCCAGTACTGATATAACCTCCAGACATTACATCATATGTGACTGATATCAGCCCCTCTTATAACGCTCCAGTACTGATATAACCTCCAGACATTACACTATATGTGACTGATATCAGCCTCTTATAACGCTCCAGTACTGATATAACCTCCAGACATTACACCATATGTGACTGATATCAGCCCCTCTTATAACGCTCCAGTACTGATATAACCTCCAGACATTACATCATATGTGACTGATATCAGCCTCTTATAACGCTCCAGTACTGATATAACCTCCAGACATTACACCATATGTGACTGATATCAGCCTCTTATAACGCTCCAGCACTGATATAACCTACAGACATAACACCATATGTGACTGATATCAGCCCCTCTTATAATGCTCCAGTACTGATATAACCTCCAGACATTACACCATATGTGACTGATATCAGCCTCTTATAACGCTCCAGCACTGATATAACCTCCAGACATTACACCATGTGTGACTGATATCAGCCTCTTATAACGCTCCAGTACTGATATATCCTCCAGACATTACACCATATGTGACTGATATCAGCCCCTCTTATAACGCTCCAGCACTGATATAACCTCCAGACATAACACCATATGTGACTGATATCAGCCTCTCTTATAATGCTCCAGTACTAATATAACCTCCAGACATTACACCATATGTGACTGATATCAGCCTCTTATAACGCTCCAGTACTGATATAACCTCCAGACATTACACCATATGTGACTGATATCAGCCTCTTATAACGCTCCAGTACTGATATAACCTCCAGACATTACACCATATGTGACTGATATCAGCCCCTCTTATAACGCTCCAGTACTGATATAACCTCCAGACATTACACCATATGTGAGTGATATCAGCCTCTTAAAACGCTCCAGTACTGATATAACCTCCAGACATTACATCATATGTGACTGATATCAGCTCCTCTTATAACGCTCCAGTACTCATATAACCTCCAGACATTACACCATATGTGAGTGATATCAGCCTCTTATAACGCTCCAGTACTGATATAACCTCCAGACATTACACCATATGTGACTGATATCAGCCTCTTATAACGCTCCAGTACTGATATAACCTGCAGACATTACACCATATGTGACTGATATCAGCCTCTTATAACGCTCCAGTACTGATATAACCTCCAGACATTACACCATATGTGACTGATATCAGCCCCTCTTATAACGCTCCAGTACTGAAATAACCTCCAGACATTACACCATATGTGACTGATATCAGCCTCTTATAACGCTCCAGTACTGATATAACCTCCAGACATTACATCATGTGTGACTGATATCAGCTCTCTAATAACGCTCCAGTACTGATATAACCTCCAGACATTACACCATATGTGACTGATATCAGCCCCTCTTATAACGCTCCAGTACTGATATAACCTCCAGGCATTACATCATATGTGACTGATATCAGCCCCTCTTATAACGCTCCAGTACTGATATAACCTCCAGACATTACATCATATGCGACTGAAATCAGCCTCTTATAACGCTCCAGTACTGATATAACCTCCAGACATTACACCATATGTGAATGATATCAGCTCCTCTTATACCGCTCCAGTACTGATATAACCTCCAGACATTACACCATATGTGACTGATATCAGCCTCTTATAACGCTCCAGTACTGATATAACCTCCAGACATTACACCATATGTGACTGATATCAGCCTCTTATAACGCTCCAGTACTGATATAACCTCCAGACATTACATCATATGTGACTGATATCAGCCCCTCTTATAACGCTCCAGTACTGATATAACCTCCAGACATTACACCATATGTGAATGATATCAGCCTCTTATAACGCTCCAGTACTGATATAACCTCCAGACATTACATCATATGTGACTGATATCAGCTCCTCTTACAAAGCTCCAGTACTGATATAACCTCCAGACATTACACCATATGTGACTGATATCAGCCTCCTATAACGCTCCAGTACTGATATAACCTCCAGACATTACATCATATGTGACTGATATCAGCTCCTCTTATAACGCTCCAGTACTGATATAACCTCCAGACATTACATCATATGTGACTGATATCAGCCTCTTATAACGCTCCAGTACTAATATAACCTCCAGATATTACATCATATGTGACTGATATCAGCCCCTCTTATAAAGCTCCAGTACTGATATAACCTCCAGACATTACACCATATGTGACTGATATCAGCCTCTTATAACACTCCAGTACTGATATAACCCCCAGACATTACATCATATGTGACTGATATCAGCCTCTTATAACGCTCCAGTACTGATATAACCTCCAGACATTACACCATATGTGACTGATATCAGCCTCTTATAACGCTCCAGTACTGATATAACCTACAGAGATTACATCATATGTGGCTGATATCAGCCTCTTATAACGCTCCAGTACTGATATAACCTCCAGACATTACACCATATGTGACTGATATCAGCCTCTTATAACGCTCCAGTACTGATATAATCTCCAGACATTACACCATATGTGACTGATATCAGCCTCTTATAACGCTCCAGTACTGATATAATCTCCAGACATTACACCATATGTGACTGATATCAGCCCCTCTTATAACGCTTCAGTACTGATATAACCTCCAGACATTACATCATATGTGACTGATAACAGCCCCTCTTATAACGCTCCAGTACTGATATAACCTCCAGACATTACACCATATGTGACTGATATCAGCTCCTCTTATAACGCTCCAGTACTGATATAACCTCCAGACATTACATCATATGTGACTGATATCGGCTCCTCTTATAACGCTCCAGTACTGATATAACCTCCAGACATTACATCATATGTGACTGATATCAGCCCCTCTTATAACGCTCCAGTATTGATATAACCTCCAGACATTACATCATATGTGACTGATATCAGCATCTCTTATAACGCTCCAGTACTGATATAACCTCCAGACATTACATCATATGTGACTGATATCAGCTCCTCTTATAACGCTCCAGTACTGATATAACCTCCAGACATTACATCATATGTGACTGATATCAGCCTCTTATAACGCTCCAGTACTAATATAACCTCCAGATATTACATCATATGTGACTGATATCAGCCCCTCTTATAAAGCTCCAGTACTGATATAACCTCCAGACATTACACCATATGTGACTGATATCAGCCTCTTATAACACTCCAGTACTGATATAACCCCCAGACATTACATCATATGTGACTGATATCAGCCTCTTATAACGCTCCAGTACTGATATAACCTCCAGACATTACACCATATGTGACTGATATCAGCCTCTTATAACGCTCCAGTACTGATATAACCTACAGAGATTACATCATATGTGGCTGATATCAGCCTCTTATAACGCTCCAGTACTGATATAACCTCCAGACATTACACCATATGTGACTGATATCAGCCTCTTATAACGCTCCAGTACTGATATAATCTCCAGACATTACACCATATGTGACTGATATCAGCCTCTTATAACGCTCCAGTACTGATATAATCTCCAGACATTACACCATATGTGACTGATATCAGCCCCTCTTATAACGCTTCAGTACTGATATAACCTCCAGACATTACATCATATGTGACTGATAACAGCCCCTCTTATAACGCTCCAGTACTGATATAACCTCCAGACATTACACCATATGTGACTGATATCAGCTCCTCTTATAACGCTCCAGTACTGATATAACCTCCAGACATTACATCATATGTGACTGATATCGGCTCCTCTTATAACGCTCCAGTACTGATATAACCTCCAGACATTACATCATATGTGACTGATATCAGCCCCTCTTATAACGCTCCAGTATTGATATAACCTCCAGACATTACATCATATGTGACTGATATCAGCATCTCTTATAACGCTCCAGTACTGATATAACCTCCAGACATTACATCATATGTAACTGATATCAGCTCCTCTTATAACGCTCCAGTACTGATATAACCTCCAGACATTACACCATATGTGACTGATATCAGCCTCTTATAACGCTCCAGTACTGATACAACCTCCAGACATTACATCATATGTGACTGATATCAGCCTCTTATAACGCTCCAGTACTGATATAACCTCCAGACGTTACACCATATGTGACTGATATCAGCTCCTCTTATAACGCTCCAGTACTGATATAAACTCCAGACATTACATCATATGTGACTGATATCAGCCTTTTATAATGCTCCAGTACTCATATAACCTCCAGACATTACACCATATGTGACTGATATCAGCCCCTCTTATAACGCTCCAGTACTGACATAACCTCCAGACATTACACCATATGTGACTGATATCAGCTCCTCTTATAACACTCCAGTACTGATATAACCTCCAGACATTACATCATATGTGACTGATATCAGCCCCTCTTATAACGCTTCAGTACTGATATAACCTCCAGACATTACACCATATGTGACTGATATGAGCTCCTCTTATAACGCTCCAGTACTGATATAACCTCCAGACATTACATCATATGTGACTGATATCAGCCTCTTATAACGCTCCAGTACTGATATAACCTCCAGACATTACACCATATGTGACTGATATCAGCCCCTTATAACGCTCCAGTACTGATATAACCTCCAGACATTACACCATATGTGACTGATATCAGCCCCTCTTATAACGCTCCAGTACTGATATAACCTCCAGACATTACACCATATGTGACTGATATCAGCCTCTCTTATAATGCTCCAGTACTAATATAACCTCCAGACATTACACCATATGTGACTGATATCAGCCTCTTATAACGCTCCAGTACTGATATAACCTCCAGACATTACACCATATGTGACTGATATCAGCCTCTTATAACGCTCCAGTACTGATATAACCTCCAGACATTACATCATATGTGACTGATATCAGCCTCTCTTATAACGCTCCAGTACTGATATAACCTCCAGACGTTACACCATATGTGACTGATATCAGATCCTCTTATAACGCACCAGTACTGATATAACCTCCAGACATTACATCATATGTGACTGATATCAGCTCCTCTTATAACGCTCCAGTACTCATATAACCTCCAGACATTACACCATATGTGAGTGATATCAGCCTCTTATAACGCTCCAGTACTGATATAACCTCCAAACATTACACCATATGTGACTGATATCAGCCCCTCTTATAACGCTCCAGTACTGATATAACCTCCAGACATTACACCATATGTGAGTGATATCAGCCTCTTATAACGCTCCAGTACTGATATAACCTCCAGACATTACATCATATGTGACTGATATCAGCTCCTCTTATAACGCTCCAGTACTGATATAACCTCCAGACATTACACCATATGTGACTGATATCAGCCCCTCTTATAACGCTCCAGTACTGATATAACCTCCAGGCATTACATCATATGTGACTGATATCAGCCCCTCTTATAACGCTCCAGTACTGATATAACCTTCAGACATTACATCATATGTGACTGATATCAGCCTCTTATAACGCTCCAGTACTGATATAACCTCCAGACATTACACCATATGTGAATGATATCAGCTCCTCTTATAACGCTCCAGTACTGATATAACCTCCAGACATTACACCATATGTGACTGATATCAGCCTCTTATAACGCTCCAGTACTGATATAACCTCCAGACATTACACCATATGTGACTGATATCAGCCTCTTATAACGCTCCAGTACTGATATAACCTCCAGACATTACATCATATGTGACTGATATCAGCTCCTCTTACAAAGCTCCAGTACTGATATAACCTCCAGACATTACACCATATGTGACTGATATCAGCCTCCTATAACGCTCCAGTACTGATATAACCTCCAGACATTACATCATATGTGACTGATATCAGCTCCTCTTATAACGCTCCAGTACTGATATAACCTCCAGGCATTACACCATATGTGACTGATATCAGCTCCTCTTATAACGCTCCAGTACTGATATAACCTCCAGACATTACATCGTATGTGACTGATATCAGCCTCTTATAACGCTCCAGTACTGATATAACCTCCAGACATTACATCATGTGTGACTGATATCAGCCTCTTATAACGCTCCAGTACTGATATAACCTCCAGACATTACATCATATGTGACTGATACCAGCTCCTCTTATTACGCTCCAGTACTGATATAACCTCCAGACATTACATCATATGTGACTGATATCAGCTCTCTTATAACGCTCCAGTACTGATATAACCTCCAGACATTACACCATATGTGACTGATATCAGCCCCTCTTATAACGCTCCAGTACTGATATAACCTCCAGGCATTACATCATATGTGACTGGTATTAGCCCCTCTTATAACGCTCCAGTAATGATATAACCTCCAGACATTACATCATATGTGACTGATATCAGCCTCTTATAACGCTCCAGTACTGATATAACCTCCAGACATTACACCATATGTGAATGATATCAGCTCCTCTTATAACGCTCCAGTACTGATATAACCTCCAGACATTACACCATATGTGACTGATATCAGCCTCTTATAACGCTCCAGTACTGATATAACCTCCAGACATTACACCATATGTGACTGATATCAGCCTCTTATAACGCTCCAGTACTGATATAAACTCCAGACATTACATCATATGAGACTGATATCAGCTCCTCTTACAAAGCTCCTGTACTGATATAATCTCCAGACATTACACCATATGTGACTGATATCAGCCTCCTATAACGCTCCAGTACTGATATAACCTCCAGACATTACATCATATGTGACTGATATCAGCTCCTCTTATAACGCTCCAGTACTGATATAACCTCCAGACATTACACCATATGTGACTGATATCAGCTCCTCTTATAACGCTCCAGTACTGATATAACCTCCAGACATTACATCATATGTGACTGATATCAGCCTCTTATAACGCTCCAGTACTGATATAACCTCCAGATATTACATCATATGTGACTGATATCAGCCCCTCTTATAACGCTCCAGTACTGATATAACCTCCAGACATTACACCATATGTGACTGATATCAGCCTCTTATAACACTCCAGTACTGATATAACCCCCAGACATTACGTCATATGTGACTGATATCAGCCTCTTATAACGCTCCAGTACTGATATAACCTCCAGACATTACACCATATGTGACTGATATCAGCCTCTTATAACGCTCCAGTACTGATATAACCTCCAGACATTACACCATATGTGACTGATATCAGCCTCTTATAACGCTCCAGCACTGATATAACCTCCAGACATTACATCATATGTGACTGATATCAGCCTCTTATAACGCTCCAGTACTGATATAACCTCCAGACATTACACCATATGTGACTGATATCAGCTCCTCTTATAACGCTCCAGTACTGATATAACCTACAGACATTACATCATATGTGGCTGATATCAGCCTCTTATAACGCTCCAGTACTGATATAACCTCCAGACATTACACCATATGTGACTGATATCAGCCTCTTATAACGCTCCAGTACTGATATAATCTCCAGACATTACACCATATGTGACTGATATCAGCCTCTTATAACGCTCCAGTACTGATATAATCTCCAGACATTACACCATATGTGACTGATATCAGCCCCTCTTATAACGCTTCAGTACTGATATAACCTCCAGACATTACATCATATGTGACTGATAACAGCCCCTCTTATAACGCTCCAGTACTGATATAACCTCCAGACATTACACCATATGTGACTGATATCAGCTCCTCTTATAATGCTCCAGTACTGATATAGCCTCCAGACATTACATCATATGTGACTGATATCAGCTCCTCTTATAACGCTCCAGTACTGATATAACCTCCAGATATTACATCATATGTGACTGATATCAGCCCCTCTTATAACGCTCCAGTACTGATATAACCTCCAGACATTACATCATATGTGACTGATATCAGCCCCTCTTATAACGCTCCAGTACTGATATAACCTCCAGACATTACATCATATGTGACAGATATCAGATCCTCTTATAACGCTCCAGTACTGATATAACCTCCAGACATTACACCATATGTGACTGATATCAGCTCCTCTTATAACGCTCCAGTATTGATATAACCTCCAGACATTACATCATATGTGACTGATATCAGCATCTCTTATAACTCTCCAGTACTGATATAACCTCCAGACATTACACCATATGTGACTGATATCAGCTCCTCTTATAACGCTCCAGTACTGATATAACCTCCAGACATTACACCATATGTGACTGATATCAGCCTCTTATAACGCTCCAGTACTGATACAACCTCCAGACATTACATCATATGTGACTGATATCAGCCTCTTATAACGCTCCAGTACTGATATAACCTCCAGACATTACACCATATGTGACTGATATCAGCCTCTTATAAAGCTCCAGTACTGATATAACCTCCAGACATTACATCATATGTGACTGATATCAGCCTCTTATAACGTTCCAGTACTGATATAACCTCCAGACATTACATCATATGTGACTGATATCAGCCCCTCTTATAACTCTCCATTACTGATATAACCTCCAGACATTACATCATATGTGACTGATATCAGCTCCTCTTATAACGCTCCAGTACTGATATAACCTCCAGACATTACATCATATGTGACTGATATCAGCTCCTCTTATAACGCTCCAGCACTGATATAACCTCCAGATATTACATCATATGTGACTGATATCAGCCCCTCTTATAACGCTCCAGTACTGATATAACCTCCAGACATTACACCATATGTGACTGATATCAGCCCCTCTTATAACACTCCAGTACTGATATAACCTCCAGACATTACACCATATGTGACTGATATCAGCCTCTTATAACGCTCCAGTACTGATATAACCTCCAGACATTACACCATATGTGACTGATATCAGCCTCTTATAACGCTCCAGTACTGATATAACCTCCAGACATTACACCATATGTGACTGCTATCAGCCTCTTATAACGCTCCAGTACTGATATAACCTCCAGACATTACATCATATGTGACTGATATCAGCCTCTTATAACGCTCCAGTACTGATATAACCTCCAGACATTACACCATATGTGACTGATATCAGCCTCTTATAACGCTACAGTACTGATATAACCTCCAGACATTACACCATATGTGACTGATATCAGCCCCTCTTATAACGCTCCAGTACTGATATAACCTCCAGACATTACACCATATGTGACTGATATCAGCCTCTTATAACGCTCTAGTACTTATATAACCTCCAGACATTACACCATATGTGACTGATATCAGCCCCTCTTATAACGCTCCAGTACTGATATAACCTCCAGACATTACATCATATGTGACTGATATCAGCCCCTCTTATAACACTCCAGTACTGATATAACCTCCAGACATTACACCATATGTGACTGATATCAGCCTCTCTTATAACGCTCCAGTACTGATATAACCTCCAGACATTACACCATATGTGACTGATATCAGCTCCTCTTATAACGCTCCAGTACTGATATAACCTCCAGACATTACATCATATGTGACTGATATCAGCCTCTTATAATGCTCCAGAACTGATATAACCTCCAGACATTACATCATATGTGACTGATATCAGCCCCTCTTATAACGCTCCAGTACTGATATAACCTCCAGACAATACACCATATGTGACTGATATCAGCCTCTTATAATGCTCCAGAATTGATATAAACTCCAGACATTACATCATATGTGACTGATATCAGCTCCTCTTATAACGCTCCAGAACTGATATAACCTCCAGACATTACATCATATGTGACTGATATCAGCCTCTTATAACGCTCCAGTACTGATACAACCTCCAGACATTACACCATATGTGACTGATATCAGCCTCTCTTATAACGCTCCAGTACTGATATAACCTCCAGACATTACACCATATGTGACTGATATCAGCCTCTTATAACACTCCAGTACTGATTTAACCTCCAGACATTACATCCTATGTGACTGATATCAGCCTCTTATAACGCTCCAGTACTGATATAACCTCCAGACATTACATCATATGTGACTGATATCAGCCCCTCTTATAACGCTCCAGTACTGATATAACCTCCAGACATTACACCATATGTGACTGATATCAGCCCCTCTTATAACGCTCCAGTACTGATATAACCTCCAGACATTACACCATATGTGACTGATATCAGCCTCTTATAACACTCTAGTACTTATATAACCTCCAGACATTACACCATGTGACTTATATCAGCCCCTCTTATAACGCTCCAGTACTGATATAACCTCCAGACATTACATCATATGTGACTGATATCAGCTCCTCTTATAACGCTCCAGTACTGATATAACCTCCAGACATTACACCATATGTGACTGATATCAGCCCCTCTTATAACACTCCAGTACTGATATAACCTCCAGACATTACACCATATGTGACTGATATCAGCCTCTCTTATAACGCTCCAGTACTGATATAACCTCCAGATATTACACCATATGTAACTGATATCAGCTCCTCTTATAACGCTCCAGTACTGATATAACCTCCAGACATTACATCATATGTGACTGATATCAGCCTCTTATAATGCTCCAGAACTGATATAACCTCCAGACATTACATCATATGTGACTGATATCAGCCCCTCTTATAACGCTCCAGTACTGATATAACCTCCAGACAATACACCATATGTGACTGATATCAGCCTCTTATAATGCTCCAGAATTGATATAAACTCCAGACATTACATCATATGTGACTGATATCAGCTCCTCTTATAACGCTCCAGCACTGATATAACCTTCAGACATTTCACCATATGTGACTGATATCAGCCTCTCTTATAACGCTCCAGTACTGATATAACCTCCAGACATTACACCATATGTGACTGATATCAGCTCCTCTTATAACGCTCCAGCACTGATATACCCTCCAGACATTACACCATATGTGACTGATATCAGCTCCTCTTATAACGCTCCAGTACTGATATATCCTCCAGACATTACATCATATGTGACTGATATCAGCCTCTTATAACGCTCCATACTGATATAACCTCCAGACATTACATCATATGTGACTGATATCAGCCCCTCTTATAACGCTCCAGAACTGATATAACCTCCAGACATTACATCATATGTGACTGATATCAGCTCCTCTTATAACGCTCCAGTACTGATATAACCTCCAGACATTACACCATATGTGACTGATATCAGCCCCTCTTATAACGCTCCAGTACTGATATAACCGCCAGACATTACACCATATGTGACTGATATCAGCCTCTTATAACGCTCCAGTACTGATATAACCTCCAGACATTACATCATATGTGACTGATATCAGCCTCTTATAATGCTCCAGAACTGATATAACCTCCAGACATTACATCATATGTGACTGATATCAGCCCCTCTTATAACGCTCCAGTACTGATATAACCTCCAGATAATACACCATATGTGACTGATATCAGCCTCTTATAATGCTCCAGAATTGATATAAACTCCAGACATTACATCATATGTGACTGATATCAGCTCCTCTTATAACGCTCCAGCACTGATATAACCTCCAGACATTACACCATATGTGACTGATATCAGCCTCTCTTATAATGCTCCAGTACTGATATAACCTCCAGACATTACACCATATGTGACTGATATCAGCCTCTCTTATAACGCTCCAGTACTGATATAACCTCCAGACATTACATCATATGTGACTGATATCAGCCCCTCTTATAACGCTCCAGAACTGATATAACCTCCAGACATTACATCATATGTGACTGATATCAGCTCCTCTTATAACGCTCCAGCACTGATATACCCTCCAGACATTACACCATATGTGACTGATATCAGCTCCTCTTATAACGCTCCAGTACTGATATAGCCTCCAGACATTACATCATATGTGACTGATATCAGCCTCTTATAACGCTCCAGTACTGATATAACCTCCAGACATTACACCATATGTGACTGATATCAGCCTCTCTTATAACGCTCCAGTACTGATATAACCTCCAGACATTACACCATATGTGACTGATATCAGCCTCTCTTATAACACTCTAGTACTGATATAACCTCCAGACATTACATCATATGTGACTGATATCAGCCTCTTATAACGCTCCAGTACTGATATAACCTCCAGACATTACATCATATGTGACTGATATCAGCCCCTCTTATAACGCTCCAGTACTGATATAACCTCCAGACATTACACCATATGTGACTGATATCAGCCCCTCTTATAACGCTCCAGTACTGATATAACCTCCAGACATTACATCATATGTGACTGATATCAGCCTCTTATAACACTCCAGTACTGATATAACCTCCAGACATTACATCATATGTGACTGATATCAGCCTCTTATAACGCTCCAGTACTGATATAACCTCCAGACATTACACCATATGTGACTGATATCAGCCCCTCTTATAACGCTCCAGTACTGATATAACCTCCAGACATTACACCATATGTGACTGATATCAGCCTCTTATAACGCTCCAGTACTGATATAACCTCCAGACATTACACCATATGTGACTGATATCAGCCTCTTATAATGCTCCAGTACTGATATAACCTCCAGACATTACATCATATGTGACTGATATCAGCCTCTTATAACGCTCCAGTACTGATATAACCTCCAGACATTACATCATATGTGACTGATATAAGCCTCTTATAACGCTCCAGTACTGATATAACCTCCAGACATTACATCATATGTGACTGATATCAGCCCCTCTTATAACGCTCCAGTACTGATATAACCTCCAGACATTACACCATATGTGACTGATATCAGCCCCTCTTATAACGCTCCAGTACTGATATAACCTCCAGACATTACATCATATGTGACTGATATCAGCCTCTTATAACACTCTAGTACTGATATAATCTCCAGACATTACATCATATGTGACTGATATCAGCCTCTTATAACGCTCCAGTACTGATATAACCTCCAGACATTACACCATATGTTACTGATATCAGCCCCTCTTATAACGCTCCAGTACTGATATAACCTCCAGACATTACACCATATGTGACTGATATCAGCCTCTTATAACGCTCCAGTACTGATATAACCTCCAGACATTACACCATATGTGACTGATATCAGCCTCTTATAATGCTCCAGTACTGATATAACCTCCAGACATTACATCATATGTGACTGATATCAGCCTCTTATAACGCTCCAGTACTGATATAACCTCCAGACATTACATCATATGTGACTGATATCAGCCTCTTATAACGCTCCAGTACTGATATAACCTCCAGACATTACACCATATGTGACTGCTATCAGCCTCTTATAACGCTCCAGTACTGATATAACCTCCAGACATTACATCATATGTGACTGATATCAGCCTCTTATAACGCTCCAGTACTGATATAACCTCCAGACATTACACCATATGTGACTGATATCAGCCTCTTATAACGCTCCAGTACTGATATAACCTCCAGACATTACACCATATGTGACTGCTATCAGCCTCTTATAACGCTACAGTACTGATATAACCTCCAGACACTACACCATATGTGACTGATATCAGCCCCTCTTATAACGCTCCAGTACGGATATAACCTCCAGACATTACACCATATGTGACTGATATCAGCCTCTTATAACGCTCTAGTACTGATATAACCTCCAGACATTACACCATATGTGACTGATATCAGCCCCTCTTATAACGCTCCAGTACTGATATAACCTCCAGACATTACATCATGTGTGACTGATATCAGCTCCTCTTATAACGCTCCAGTACTGATATAACCTCCAGACATTACACCATATGTGACTGATATCAGCCACTCTTATAACGCTCCAGTACTGATATAACCTCCAGACATTACACCATATGTGACTGATATCAGCTCCTCTTATAACGCTCCAGTACTGATATAACCTCCAGACATTACACCATATGTGACTGATATCAGCTCCTCTTATAACGCTCCAGTACTGATATAACCTCCAGACATTACATCATATGTGACTGATATCAGCCTCTTATAACGCTCCAGTACTGATATAACCTCCAGACATTACACCATATGTGACTGATATCAGCCTCTTATAACCCTCCAGTACTGATATAACCTCCAGACATTACATCATATGTGACTGATATCAGCCACTCTTATAACGCTCCAGCACTGATATAACCTCCAGACATTACATCATATGTGACTGATATTAGCCTCTTATAATGCTCCAGAACTGATATAACCTCCAGACATTACATCATATGTGACTGATATGAGCCCCTCTTATAACGCTCCAGTACTGATATCAGTCACATATGGTGTATTGTCTGGAGGTTATATCAGTACTGGAGCGTTATAAGAGGGGCTGATATCAGTCACATATGGTGTAATGTCTGGAGGTTATATCAGTACTGGAGCGTTATAAGAGGGGCTGATATCAGTCACATATGGTGTAATGTCTGGACGTTATATCAGTACTGGAGCGTTATAAGAGGAGCTGATATCAGTCACATATGGTGTAATGTCTGGAGGGTATATCAGTGCTGGAGAGTTATAAGAGGAGCTGATATCAGTCACATATGATGTAATGTCTGGAGTTTATATCAGTTCTGGAGCATTATAAGAGGCTGATATCAGTCACATATGGTGTATTGTCTGGAGGTTATATCAGCCTCTTATAATGCTCCAGTACTGATATAACCTCCAGACATTACACCATATGTGACTGATATCAGCCCCTCTTATAACTCTCCAGTACAGATATAACCTCCAGACATTACACTATATGTGACTGATATCAGCCTCTTATAACACTCCAGTACTGATATAACCTCCAGACATTACACCATATGTGACTGATATCAGCCTCTTACAAAGCTCCAGCACTGATATAACCTCCAGACATTACATCATATGTGACTGATATCAGCTCCTCTTATAACGCACCAGTACTGATATAACCTCCAGACATTACATCATATCTGACTGATATCAGCTCCTCTTATAACGCTCCAGTACTGATATAACCTCCAGACATTACACCATATGTGACTGATATCAGCTCCTCTTATAACGCTCCAGTACTGATATAACCTCCAGACATTACACCATATGTGACTGATATCAGCCTCTCTTATAACGCTCCAGTACTGATATAACCTCCAGACATTACACCATATGTGACTGATATCAGCCTCTTATAAAACTCCAGCACTGATATAACCTCCAGACATTACATCATATGTGACTGATATCAGCCCCTCTTATAACGCTCCAGTACTGATATAACCTCCAGACATTACATCATATGTGACTGATATCAGCCTCTTATAACGCTCCAGTACTGATATAACCTCCAGACATTACACCATATGTGACTGATATCAGCCCCTCTTATAACGCTCCAGTACTGATATAACCTCCAGACATTACATCATATGTGACTGATATCAGCCTCTTATAAAGCTCCAGTACTGATATAACCTCCAGACATTACATCATATGTGAATGATATCAGCTCCTCTTATAACGCTCCAGTACTGATATAACCTCCAGACATTACACCATATGTGACTGATATCAGCCTCTTATAATGCTCCAGTACTGATATAACCTCCAGACATTACACCATATGTGACTGATATCAGCCTCTTATAACGCTCCAGTACTGATATAACCTCCAGACATTACATCATATGTGACTGATATCAGCCTCTTATAATGCTCCAGTACTGATATAACCTCCAGAAATTACACCATATGTGACTGATATCAGCCTCTTATAACGCTCCAGTACTGATATAACCTCCAGACATTACATCATATGTGACTGATATCAGCCTCTTATAATGCTCCAGTACGGATATAACCTCCAGACATTACACCATATGTGACTGATATCAGCCTCTCTTATAACGCTCCAGTACTGATATAACCTCCAGACATTACACCATATGTGACTGATATCAGCCTCTTATAATGCTCCAGTACTGATATAACCTCCAGACATTACATCATATGTGACTGATATCAGCAACTTATAACACACCAGTACTGATATAACCTCCAGACATTACATCATATGTGACTGATATCAGCCTCTTATAAAGCTCCAGTACTGATAAAACCTCCAGACATTACAACATATGTGACTGATATCAGCCCCTCTTATAACGCTCCAGTACTGATATAACCTCCAGACATTACATCATATGTGACGGATATCAGCCTCTTATAATGCTCCAGTACTGATATAACCTCCAGACATTACACCATATGTGACTGATATCAGCCTCTTATAATGCTCCAGTACTGATATAACCTCCAGACATTACACCATATGTGACTGATATCAGCCTCTTATAACTCTCCAGTACTGATATAACCTCCAGACATTACATCATATGTGACTGATATCAGCCTCTTATAACGCTCCAGTACTGATATAACCTCCAGACATTACACCATATGTGACTGATATCAGCCCCTCTTATAACGCTCCAGTACTGATATAACCTCCAGACATTACACCATATGTGACTGATATCAGCCTCTCTTATAACGCTCCAGTACTGATATAACCTCCAGACATTACACCATATGTGACTGATATCAGCCTCTCTTATAACGCTCCAGTACTGATATAACCTCCAGACATTACACCATATGTGACTGATATCAGCCTCTTATAACGCTCCAGTACTGATATAACCTCCAGACATTACATCATATGTGACTGATATCAGACCCTCTTATAACGCTCCAGTACTGATATAACCTCCATACATTACATCATATGTGACTGATATCAGACCCTCTTATAACGCTCCAGTACTGATATAACCTCCAGACATTACACCATATGTGACTGATATCAGCCCCTCTTATAACGCTCCAGTACTGATATAACCTCCACATATTACATCATATGTGACTGATATCAGCTCCTCTTATAACGCTCCAGTACTGATATAACCTCCAGACATTACATCATATGTGACTGGTATAAGCTTCTTATAACGCTCCAGTACTGATATAACCTCCAGACATTATACCATATGTGACTGATATCAGCTCCTCTTATAACGCTCCAGTACTGATATAACCTCCAGACATTACACCATATGTGACTGATATCAGCCTCTTATAACGCTCCAGCACTGATATAACCTCCAGACATTACACCATATGTGACTGATATCAGCCTCTTATAACGCTCCAGTACTCATATAACCTCCAGACATTACACCATATGTGACTGATATCAGCTCCTCTTATAACGCTCCAGTACTGATATAACCTCCAGACATTACATCATATGTGACTGATATCAGCCCCTCTTATAACGCTCCAGTACTGATATAACCTCCAGACATTACACCATATGTGACTGATATCAGCTCCTCTTATAACGCTCCAGTACTGATATAACCTCCAGACATTACACCATATGTGACTGATATCAGCTCCTCTTATAACGCTCCAGTACTGATATAACCTCCAGACATTACACCATATGTGACTGATATCAGCCTCTTATAACGCTCCTGTACTGATATAACCTCCAGACATTACATCATATGTGACTGATATCAGCCCCTCTTATAACGCTCCAGTACTGATATAACCTCCAGACATTACACCATATGTGACTGATATCAGCCCCTCTTATAACACTCCAGTACTGGTATAACCTCCAGACATTACATCATATGTGACTGATATCAGCCTCTTATAACGCTCCAGTACTGATGTAACTTCCAGACATTACATCATATGTGACTGATATCAGCTCCTCTTATAACGCTCCAGTACTGATATAACCTCCAGACATTACATCATATGTGACTGATATCAGCCTCTTATAATACTCCAGCACTGATATAACCTCCAGACATTACACCATATGTGACTGATATCAGCCCCTCTTATAACGCTCCAGTACTGATATAACCTCCAGACATTACACCATATGTGACTGATATCAGCCCCTCTTATAACGCTCCAGTACTGATATAACCTCCAGACATTACACCAGATGTGACTGATATAAGCCTCTTATAACGCTCCAGCACTGATATAACCTCCAGACATAACACCATATGTGACTGATATCAGCCCCTCTTATAACGCTCCAGTACTGATATAACCTCCAGACATTACACCATATGTGACTGATATCAGCCCCTCTTATAACGCTCCAGTACTGATATAACCTCCAGACATTACACCATATGTGACTGATATCAGCCTCTCTTATAATGCTCCAGTACTAATATAACCTCCAGACATTACACCATATGTGACTGATATCAGCCTCTTATAAAGCTCCAGTGCTGATATAACCTCCAGACATTACACCATATGTGACTGATATCAGCCTCTTATAACGCTCCAGTACTGATATAACCTCCAGACATTACACCATATGTGACTGATATCAGCCCCTCTTATAACGCTCCAGTACTGATATAACCTCCAGACATTGCACCATATGTGACTGATATCAGCCCCTCTTATAACGCTCCAGTACTGATATAACCTCCAGACATTACACCATATGTGACTGATATCAGCCCCTCTTATAACGCTCCAGTACTGATATAACCTCCAGGCATTACATCATATGTGACTGATATCAGCCTCTTATAACGCTCCAGTACTGATATAACCTCCAGACATTACAGCATATGTGACTGATATCAGCCTCTTATAACGCTCCAGTACTGATATAACCCCCAGACATTACATCATATGTGACTGATATCAGCCTCTCTTATAACGCTCCAGTACTGATATAACCTCCAGATATTACACCATATGTGACTGCTATCAGCCTCTTATAACGCTGCAGTACTGATATAACCTCCAGACATTACATCATATGTGACTGATATCAGCCTCTCTTATAACGCTCCAGTACTGATATAACCTCCAGACATTACACCATATGTGACTGCTATCAGCCTCTCATAACGCTCCAGTACTGATATAACCTCCAGACATTACAACATATGTGACTGATATCAGCCCCTCTTATAACGCTCCAGTACTGATATAACCTCCAGACATTACACCATATGTGACTGATATCAGCCACTTATAACGCTCCAGTACTGATATAACCTCCAGACATTACATCATATGTGACTGATATCAGCCTCTTATAACGCTCCAGTACTGATATAACCTCCAGACATTACATCATATGTGACTGATATCAGCCTCTTATAACGCTCCAGTACTGATATAACCTCCAGACATTACATCATATGTGACTGATATCAGCCTCTTATAACGCTCCAGTACTGATATAACCTCCAGACATTACATCATATGTGACTGATATCAGCCTCTTATAACGCTCCAGTACTGATATAACCTCCAGACATTACACCATATGTGACTGCTATCAGCCTCTTATAACGCTGCAGTACTGATATAACCTCCAGACATTACATCATATGTGACTGATATCAGCCTCTCTTATAACGCTCCAGTACTGATATAACCTCCAGACATTACACCATATGTGACTGCTATCAGCCTCTTATAACGCTCCAGTACTGATATAACCTCCAGACATTACAACATATGTGACTGATATCAGCCCCTCTTATAACGCTCCAGTACTGATATAACCTCCAGACATTACACCATATGTGACTGATATCAGCCACTTATAACGCTCCAGTACTGATATAACCTCCAGACATTACACCATATGTGACTGATATGAGCCCCTCTTATAACTCTCCAGTACAGATATAACCTCCAGACATTACACCATATGTGACTGATATCAGCCTCTTATAACGCTCCAGTACTGATATAACCTCCAGACATTACACCATATGTGACTGATATCAGCCCCTCTTATAACTCTCCAGTACAGATATAACCTCCAGACATTACACTATATGTGACTGATATCAGCCTCTTATAACACTCCAGTACTGATAAAACCTCCAGACATTACACCATATGTGACTGATATCAGCTCCTCTTATAACGCACCAGTACTGATATAACTTCCAGACATTACACCATATGTGACTGATATCAGCTCCTCTTATAACGCTCCAGTACTGATATAACATCCAGACATTACACCATATGTGACTGATATCAGCCTCTCTTATAACGTTCCAGTGCTGATATAACCTCCAGACATTACACCATATGTGACTGATATCAGCCTCTTATAACACTCCAGTACTGATATAACCTCCAGACATTACACCATATGTGACTGATATCAGCCTCTTGTAAAACTCCAGCACTGATATAACCTCCAGACATTACATCATATGTGACTGATATCAGCCCCTCTTATAACGCTCCAGTACTGATATAACCTCCAGACATTACATCATATGTGACCGATATCAGCTCCTCTTATAACGCTCCAGTACAGATATAACCTCCAGACATTACACCATATGTGACTGATATCAGCTCCTCTTATAACGCTCCAGTACTGATATAACCTCCAGACATTACACCATATGTGACTGATATCTGCCTCTTATAACGCTCCAGTACTGATATAACCTCCAGACATTACATCATATGTGACTGATATCAGCCTCTTATAATGTTCCAGTACTGATATAACCTCTAGACATTACACCATATGTGACTGATATCAGCCTCTCTTATAACGCTCCAGTACTGATATAACCTCCAGACATTACATCATATGTGACTGATATCAGCTCCTCTTATAACGCTCCAGTACTGATATTACCTCCAGACATTACACCATATGTGACTGATATCAGCCTCTCTTATAACGCTCCAGTACTGATATAACCTCCAGACATTACATCATATGTGACTGATATCAGCTCCTCATATAACGCTCCAGTACTGATATAACCTCCAGACATTACACCATATGTGACTGATATCAGCCCCTCTTATAACGCTCCAGTACTAATATAACCTCCAGACATTACACCATATGTGACTGATATCAGCCTTTTATAACGCTCCAGTACTGATATAACCTCCAGACATTACATCATATGTGACTGATATCAGCTCCTCTTATAACGCACCAGTACTGATATAACCTCCAGACATTACACCATATGTGACTGATATCAGCTCCTCTTATAACGCACCAGTACTGATATAATCTCCAGACATTACACCATATGTGACTGATATCAGCTACTCTTATAACGCTCCAGTACTGATATTACCTCCAGACATTACAACATATGTGACTGATATCAGCCTCTTATAACGCTCCAGTACTGATATAATCTCCAGACATTACACCATATGTGACTGATATCAGCCCCTCTTATAACGCTCCAGTACTGATATAACCTCCAGACATTACACCATATGTGACTGATATCAGCCCCTCTTATAACGCTCCAGTACTGATATAACCTCCAGACATTACACCATATGTGACTGATATCAGCCCCTCTTATAACGCTCCAGTACTGATATAACCTTCAGACATTACACCATATGTGACTGATATCAGCCCCTCTTATAACGCTCCAGTACTGATATAACCTCCAGACATTACATCATATGTGACTGATATCAGCCCCTCTTATAACGCTCCAGTACTGATATAACCTCCAGACATTACATCATATGTGACTGATATCAGCTCTCTTATAACGCTCCAGTACTGATATAACCTCCAGACATTACACCATATGTGACTGATATTAGCTCCTCTTATAACGCTCCAGTACTGATATAACCTCCAGACATTACACCATATGTGACTGATATCAGCCTCTTATAACGCTCCAGTACTGATATAACCTCCAGACATTACACCATATGTGACTGATATCAGCCTCTTATAACGCTCCAGTACTGATATAACCTCCAGACATTACATCATATGTGACTGATATCAGCCTCTTATAACGCTCCAGTACTGATATAACCTCCAGACATTACATCATATGTGACTGATATCAGCCTCTTATAACGCTCCAGTACTGATATAACCTCCAGACATTACATCATATGTGACTGATATCAGCCCCTCTTATAACGCTCCAGTACTGATATAACCTCCAGACATTACATCATATGTGACTGATATCAGCTCTCTTATAACGCTCCAGTACTGATATAACCTCCAGACATTACACCATATGTGACTGATATCAGCCCCTCTTATAACGCTCCAGTACTGATATAACCTCCAGGCATTACATCATATGTGCCTGATATCAGCCCCTCTTATAACGCTCCAGTACTGATATAACCTCCAGACATTACACCATATGTGACTGATATTAGCTCCTCTTATAACGCTCCAGTACTGATATAACCTCCAGACATTACACCATATGTGACTGATATCAGCCCCTCTTATAACGCTTCAGTACTGATATAACCTCCAGACATTACACCATATGTGACTGATATTAAACCCTCTTATAACGCTCCAGTACTGATATAACCTCCAGACATTACACCATATGTGACTGATATGAGCCTCTTATAACGCTCCAGTACGGATATAACCTCCAGACATTACATCATATGTGACTGATATCAGCCTCTTATAACGCTCCAGTACTGATATAACCTCCAGACATTACATCATATGTGACTGATATCAGCCTCTTATAACGCTCCAGTACTGATATAACCTCCAGACATTACACCATATGTGACTGATATCAGCCCCTCTTATAACGCTCCAGTACTGATATAACCTCCAGACATTACACCATATGTGACTGATATCAGCCTCTTATAACGCTCCAGTACTGATATAACCTCCAGATATTACACCATATGTGATTGATATCAGCCCCTCTTATAACGCTCCAGTACTGATATAACCTCCAGACATTACACCATATGTGACTGATATCAGCCTCTTATAACGCTCCAGTACTGATATAACCTCCAGACATTACACCATATGTGACTGATATGAGCCCCTCTTATTACTCTCCAGTACAGATATAACCTCCAGACATTACACCATATGTGACTTATATCAGCCTCTTATAACGCTCCAGTACTGATATAACCTCCAGACATTACAACATATGTGACTGATATCAGCCTCTTATAACGCTCCAGTACTGATATAACCTCCAGACATTACACCATATGTGACGGATATCAGCCTCTTATAACGCTCCAGTACTGATATAACCTCCAGACATTACACCATATGTGACTGATATCAGCCCCTCTTATAACTCTCCAGTACAGATATAACCTCCAGATATTACACTATATGTGACTGATATCAGCCTCTTATAACACTCCAGTACTGATATAACCTCCAGACATTACACCATATGTGACTGATATCAGCCTCTTATAACACTCCAGCACTGATATAACCTCCAGACATTACACCATATGTGACTGATATCAGCTCCTCTTATAACGCACCGGTACTGATATAACTACCAGACATTACATCATATGTGACTGATATCAGCTCCTCTTATAACGCTCCAGTACTGATATAACCTCCAGACATTACACCATATGTGACTGATATCAGCCTCTCTTATAACGCTCCAGTACTGATATAACCTCCAGACATTACACCATATGTGACTGATATCAGCCTCTTGTAAAACTCCAGCACTGATATAACCTCCAGACATTACATCATATGTGACTGATATCAGCCCCTCTTATAACGCTCCAGTACTGATATAACCTCCAGACATTACATCATATGTGACTGATATCAGCTCCTCTTATAACGCTCCAGTACAGATATAACCTCCAGACATTACACCATATGTGACTGATATCAGCTCCTCTTATAACGCTCCAGCACTGATATAACCTCCAGACATTACACCATATGTGACTGATATCAGCCTCTTATAACGCTCCAGTACTGATATAACCTCCAGACATTACATCATATGTGACTGATATCAGCCTCTTATAATGCTCCAGTACTGATATAACCTCCAGACATTACACCATATGTGACTGATATCAGCCTCTCTTATAACGCTCCAGTACTGATATAACCTCCAGACATTACATCATATGTGACTGATATCAGCTCCTCTTATAACGCTCCAGTACTGATATTACCTCCAGACATTACACCATATGTGACTGATATCAGCCTCTCTTATAACGCTCCAGTACTGATATAACCTCCAGACATTACATCATATGTGACTGATATCAGCTCCTCATATAACGCTCCAGTACTGATATAACCTCCAGACATTACACCATATGTGACTGATATCAGCCCCTCTTATAACGCTCCAGTACTAATATATCCTCCAGACATTACACCATATGTGACTGATATCAGCCTTTTATAACGCTCCAGTACTGATATAACCTCCAGACATTACATCATATGTGACTGATATCAGCTCTTCTTATAACGCACCAGTACTGATATAACCTCCAGACATTACACCATATGTGACTGATATCAGCTCCTCTTATAACGCACCAGTACTGATATAATCTCCAGACATTACACCATATGTGACAGATATCAGCTACTCTTATAACGCTCCAGTACTGATATAACCTCCAGACATTACACCATATGTGACTGATATCAGCCTCTCTTATAACGCTCCAGTACTGATATAACCTCCAGACATTACACCATATGTGACTGATATCAACCTCTTGTAAAACTCCAGCACTGATATAACCTCCAGACATTACATCATATGTGACTGATATCAGCCCCTCTTATAACGCTCCAGTACTGATATAACCTCCAGACATTACATCATATGTGACTGATATCAGCTCCTCTTATAACGCTCCAGTACAGATATAACCTCCAGACATTACACCATATGTGACTGATATCAGCCGCTTATAACGCACCAGTACTGATATAACCTCCAGACATTACATCATATGTGACTGATATCAGCCTCTTATAATGCTCCAGTACTGATATAACCTCCAGACATTACACCATATGTGACTGATATCAGCCCCTCTTATAACGCTCCAGTACTGATATAACCTCCAGACATTACACCATATGACTGATATCAGCCTCTTATAACGCTCCAGTACTGATATAACCTCCAGACATTACACCATATGTGACTGATATCAGCCTCTTATAACGCTCCAGTACTGATATAACCTCCAGACATTACATCATATGTGACTGATATCAGCCTCTTATAATGCTCCAGTACTGATATAACCTCCAGACATTACACCATATGTGACTGATATCAGCCTCTCTTATAACGCTCCAGTACTGATATAACCTCCAGACATTACATCATATGTGACTGATATCAGCTCCTCTTATAACGCTCCAGTACTGATATTACCTCCAGACATTACACCATATGTGACTGATATCAGCCACTTATAACGCTCCAGTACTGATATAACCTCCAGACATTACATCATATGTGACTGATATCAGCCTCTTATAACGCTCCAGTACTGATATAACCTCCAGACATTACATCATATGTGACTGATATCAGCCTCTTATAACGCTCCAGTACTGATATAACCTCCAGACATTACATCATATGTGACTGAAATCAGCCTCTTATAACGCTCTAGTACTGATATAACCTCCAGACATTACATCATATGTGACTGATATCAGCCTCTTATAACGCTCCAGTACTGATATAACCTCCAGACATTACACCATATGTGACTGCTATCAGCCTCTTATAACGCTGCAGTACTGATATAACCTCCAGACATTACATCATATGTGACTGATATCAGCCTCTCTTATAACGCTCCAGTACTGATATAACCTCCAGACATTACACCATATGTGACTGCTATCAGCCTCTTATAACGCTCCAGTACTGATATAACCTCCAGACATTACAACATATGTGACTGATATCAGCCCCTCTTATAACGCTCCAGTACTGATATAACCTCCAGACATTACACCATATGTGACTGATATCAGCCACTTATAACGCTCCAGTACTGATATAACCTCCAGACATTACACCATATGTGACTGATATGAGCCCCTCTTATAACTCTCCAGTACAGATATAACCTCCATACATTACACCATATGTGACTGATATCAGCCTCTTATAACGCTCCAGTACTGATATAACCTCCAGACATTACACCATATGTGACTGATATCAGCCCCTCTTATAACTCTCCAGTACAGATATAACCTCCAGACATTACACTATATGTGACTGATATCAGCCTCTTATAACACTCCAGTACTGATAAAACCTCCAGACATTACACCATATGTGACTGATATCAGCTCCTCTTATAACGCACCAGTACTGATATAACTTCCAGACATTACACCATATGTGACTGATATCAGCTCCTCTTATAACGCTCCAGTACTGATATAACATCCAGACATTACACCATATGTGACTGATATCAGCCTCTCTTATAACGTTCCAGTGCTGATATAACCTCCAGACATTACATCATATGTGACTGATATCAGCCCCTCTTATAACGCTCCAGTACTGATATAACCTCCAGACATTACATCATATGTGACCGATATCAGCTCCTCTTATAACGCTCCAGTACAGATATAACCTCCAGACATTACACCATATGTGACTGATATCAGCTCCTCTTATAACGCTCCAGTACTGATATAACCTCCAGACATTACACCATATGTGACTGATATCTGCCTCTTATAACGCTCCAGTACTGATATAACCTCCAGACATTACATCATATGTGACTGATATCAGCCTCTTATAATGTTCCAGTACTGATATAACCTCTAGACATTACACCATATGTGACTGATATCAGCCTCTCTTATAACGCTCCAGTACTGATATAACCTCCAGACATTACATCATATGTGACTGATATCAGCTCCTCATATAACGCTCCAGTACTGATATAACCTCCAGACATTACACCATATGTGACTGATATCAGCCCCTCTTATAACGCTCCAGTACTAATATAACCTCCAGACATTACACCATATGTGACTGATATCAGCCTTTTATAACGCTCCAGTACTGATATAACCTCCAGACATTACATCATATGTGACTGATATCAGCTCCTCTTATAACGCACCAGTACTGATATAACCTCCAGACATTACACCATATGTGACTGATATCAGCTCCTCTTATAACGCACCAGTACTGATATAATCTCCAGACATTACACCATATGTGACTGATATCAGCTACTCTTATAACGCTCCAGTACTGATATAACCTCCAGACATTACAACATATGTGACTGATATCAGCCTCTTATAACGCTCCAGTACTGATATAATCTCCAGACATTACACCATATGTGACTGATATCAGCCCCTCTTATAACGCTCCAGTACTGATATAACCTCCAGACATTACACCATATGTGACTGATATCAGCCCCTCTTATAACGCTCCAGTACTGATATAACCTCCAGACATTACACCATATGTGACTGATATCAGCCCCTCTTATAACGCTCCAGTACTGATATAACCTTCAGACATTACACCATATGTGACTGATATCAGCCCCTCTTATAACGCTCCAGTACTGATATAACCTCCAGACATTACATCATATGTGACTGATATCAGCCCCTCTTATAACGCTCCAGTACTGATATAACCTCCAGACATTACATCATATGTGACTGATATCAGCTCTCTTATAACGCTCCAGTACTGATATAACCTCCAGACATTACACCATATGTGACTGATATTAGCTCCTCTTATAACGCTCCAGTACTGATATAACCTCCAGACATTACACCATATGTGACTGATATCAGCCTCTTATAACGCTCCAGTACTGATATAACCTCCAGACATTACACCATATGTGACTGATATCAGCCTCTTATAACGCTCCAGTACTGATATAACCTCCAGACATTACATCATATGTGACTGATATCAGCCTCTTATAACGCTCCAGTACTGATATAACCTCCAGACATTACATCATATGTGACTGATATCAGCCTCTTATAACGCTCCAGTACTGATATAACCTCCAGACATTACATCATATGTGACTGATATCAGCCCCTCTTATAACGCTCCAGTACTGATATAACCTCCAGACATTACATCATATGTGACTGATATCAGCTCTCTTATAACGCTCCAGTACTGATATAACCTCCAGACATTACACCATATGTGACTGATATCAGCCCCTCTTATAACGCTCCAGTACTGATATAACCTCCAGGCATTACATCATATGTGCCTGATATCAGCCCCTCTTATAACGCTCCAGTACTGATATAACCTCCAGACATTACACCATATGTGACTGATATTAGCTCCTCTTATAACGCTCCAGTACTGATATAACCTCCAGACATTACACCATATGTGACTGATATCAGCCCCTCTTATAACGCTTCAGTACTGATATAACCTCCAGACATTACACCATATGTGACTGATATTAAACCCTCTTATAACGCTCCAGTACTGATATAACCTCCAGACATTACACCATATGTGACTGATATGAGCCTCTTATAACGCTCCAGTACGGATATAACCTCCAGACATTACATCATATGTGACTGATATTAGCCTCTTATAACGCTCCAGTACTGATATAACCTCCAGACATTACATCATATGTGACTGATATCAGCCTCTTATAACGCTCCAGTACTGATATAACCTCCAGACATTACACCATATGTGACTGATATCAGCCCCTCTTATAACGCTCCAGTACTGATATAACCTCCAGACATTACACCATATGTGACTGATATCAGCCTCTTATAACGCTCCAGTACTGATATAACCTCCAGATATTACACCATATGTGATTGATATCAGCCCCTCTTATAACGCTCCAGTACTGATATAACCTCCAGACATTACACCATATGTGACTGATATCAGCCTCTTATAACGCTCCAGTACTGATATAACCTCCAGACATTACACCATATGTGACTGATATGAGCCCCTCTTATTACTCTCCAGTACAGATATAACCTCCAGACATTACACCATATGTGACTTATATCAGCCTCTTATAACGCTCCAGTACTGATATAACCTCCAGACATTACAACATATGTGACTGATATCAGCCTCTTATAACGCTCCAGTACTGATATAACCTCCAGACATTACACCATATGTGACTGATATCAGCCTCTTATAACGCTCCAGTACTGATATAACCTCCAGACATTACACCATATGTGACTGATATCAGCCCCTCTTATAACTCTCCAGTACAGATATAACCTCCAGATATTACACTATATGTGACTGATATCAGCCTCTTATAACACTCCAGTACTGATATAACCTCCAGACATTACACCATATGTGACTGATATCAGCCTCTTATAACACTCCAGCACTGATATAAACTCCAGACATTACACCATATGTGACTGATATCAGCTCCTCTTATAACGCACCAGTACTGATATAACTACCAGACATTACATCATATGTGACTGATATCAGCTCCTCTTATAACGCTCCAGTACTGATATAACCTCCAGACATTACACCATATGTGACTGATATCAGCCTCTCTTATAACGCTCCAGTACTGATATAACCTCCAGACATTACACCATATGTGACTGATATCAGCCTCTTGTAAAACTCCAGCACTGATATAACCTCCAGACATTACATCATATGTGACTGATATCAGCCCCTCTTATAACGCTCCAGTACTGATATAACCTCCAGACATTACATCATATGTGACTGATATCAGCTCCTCTTATAACGCTCCAGTACAGATATAACCTCCAGACATTACACCATATGTGACTGATATCAGCTCCTCTTATAACGCTCCAGCACTGATATAACCTCCAGACATTACACCATATGTGACTGATATCAGCCTCTTATAACGCTCCAGTACTGATATAACCTCCAGACATTACATCATATGTGACTGATATCAGCCTCTTATAATGCTCCAGTACTGATATAACCTCCAGACATTACACCATATGTGACTGATATCAGCCTCTCTTATAACGCTCCAGTACTGATATAACCTCCAGACATTACATCATATGTGACTGATATCAGCTCCTCTTATAACGCTCCAGTACTGATATTACCTCCAGACATTACACCATATGTGACTGATATCAGCCTCTCTTATAACGCTCCAGTACTGATATAACCTCCAGACATTACACCATATGTGACTGATATCAGCCTTTTATAACGCTCCAGTACTGATATAACCTCCAGACATTACATCATATGTGACTGATATCAGCTCCTCTTATAACGCACCAGTACTGATATAACCTCCAGACATTACACCATATGTGACTGATATCAGCTCCTCTTATAACGCACCAGTACTGATATAATCTCCAGACATTACACCATATGTGACAGATATCAGCTACTCTTATAACGCTCCAGTACTGATATAACCTCCAGACATTACACCATATGTGACTGATATCAGCCTCTCTTATAACGCTCCAGTACTGATATAACCTCCAGACATTACACCATATGTGACTGATATCAACCTCTTGTAAAACTCCAGCACTGATATAACCTCCAGACATTACATCATATGTGACTGATATCAGCCCCTCTTATAACGCTCCAGTACTGATATAACCTCCAGACATTACATCATATGTGACTGATATCAGCTCCTCTTATAACGCTCCAGTACAGATATAACCTCCAGACATTACACCATATGTGACTGATATCAGCCGCTTATAACGCACCAGTACTGATATAACCTCCAGACATTACATCATATGTGACTGATATCAGCCTCTTATAATGCTCCAGTACTGATATAACCTCCAGACATTACACCATATGTGACTGATATCAGCCCCTCTTATAACGCTCCAGTACTGATATAACCTCCAGACATTACACCATATGACTGATATCAGCCTCTTATAACGCTCCAGTACTGATATAACCTCCAGACATTACACCATATGTGACTGATATCAGCCTCTTATAACGCTCCAGTACTGATATAACCTCCAGACATTACATCATATGTGACTGATATCAGCCTCTTATAATGCTCCAGTACTGATATAACCTCCAGACATTACACCATATGTGACTGATATCAGCCTCTCTTATAACGCTCCAGTACTGATATAACCTCCAGACATTACATCATATGTGACTGATATCAGCTCCTCTTATAACGCTCCAGTACTGATATTACCTCCAGACATTACACCATATGTGACTGATATCAGCCTCTCTTATAACGCTCCAGTACTGATATAACCTCCAGACATTACATCATATGTGACTGATATCAGCTCCTCATATAACGCTCCAGTACTGATATAACCTCCAGACATTACACCATATGTGACTGATATCAGCCCCTCTTATAACGCTCCAGTACTAATATAACCTCCAGACATTACACCATATGTGACTGATATCAGCCTTTTATAACGCTCCAGTACTGATATAACCTCCAGACATTACATCATATGTGACTGATATCAGCTCCTCTTATAACGCACCAGTACTGATATAACCTCCAGACATTACACCATATGTGACTGATATCAGCTCCTCTTATAACGCACCAGTACTGATATAATCTCCAGACATTACACCATATGTGACTGATATCAGCTACTCTTATAACGCTCCAGTACTGATATAACCTCCAGACATTACACCATATGTGACTGATATCAGCCTCTTATAACGCTCAAGTACTGATATAACCTCCAGACATTACACCATATGTGACTGATATCAGCCCCTCTTATAACGCTCCAGTACTGATATAACCTCCAGGCATTACATCATATGTGCCTGATATCAGCCCCTCTTATAACGCTCCAGTACTGATATAACCTCCAGACATTACATCATATGTGACTGATATCAGCCTCTTATAATGCTCCAGTACTGATATAACCTCCAGACATTACACCATATGTGACTGATATTAGCTCCTCTTATAACGCTCCAGTACTGATATAACCTACAGACATTACACCATATGTGACTGATATCAGCCTCTTATAACGCTCCAGTACTGATATAACCTCCAGACATTACACCATATGTGACTGATATCAGCCTCATATAACGCTCCAGTACTGATATAACCTCCAGACATTACATCATATGTGACTGATATCAGCCTCTTATAACGCTCCAGTACTGATATAACCTCCAGACATTACATCATATGTGACTGATATCAGCCCCTCTTATAACGCTCCAGTACTGATATAACCTCCAGACATTACATCATATGTGACTGATATCAGCTCTCTTATAACGCTCCAGTACTGATATAACCTCCAGACATTACACCATATGTGACTGATATCAGCCCCTCTTATAACGCTCCAGTACTGATATAACCTCCAGGCATTACATCATATGTGCCTGATATCAGCCCCTCATATAACGCTCCAGTACTGATATAACCTCCAGACATTACATCATATGTGACTGATATCAGCCTCTTATAATGCTCCAGTACTGATATAACCTCCAGACATTACACCATATGTGACTGATATTAGCTCCTCTTATAACGCTCCAGTACTGATATAACCTCCAGACATTACACCATATGTGACTGATATCAGCCTCTTATAACGCTCCAGTACTGATATAACCTCCAGACATTACACCATATGTGACTGATATCAGCCTCTTATAACGCTCCAGTACTGATATAACCTCCAGACATTACATCATATGTGACTGATATCAGCCTCTTATAACGCTCCAGTACTGATATAACCTCCAGACATTACATCATATGTGACTGATATCAGCCTCTTATAACACTCCAGTACTGATATAACCTCCAGACATTACATCATATGTGACTGATATCAGCTCCTCTTATAACGCTCCAGTACTGATATAACCTCCAGACATTACATCATATGTGACTGATATCAGCCTCTTATAATGCTCCAGTACTGATATAACCTCCAGACATTACACCATATGTGACTGACATCAGCCCCTCTTATAACGCTTCAGTACTGATATAACCTCCAGACATTACACCATATGTGACTGATATTAAACCCTCTTATAACGCTCCAGTACTGATATAACCTCCAGACATTACACCATATGTGACTGATATGAGCCTCTTATAACGCTCCAGTACGGATATAACCTCCAGACATTACATCATATGTGACTGATATCAGCCTCTTATAACGCTCCAGTACTGATATAACCTCCAGACATTACATCATATGTGACTGATATCAGCCTCTTATAACGCTCCAGTACTGATATAACCTCCAGACATTACACCATATGTGACTGATATCAGCCCCTCTTATAACGCTCCAGTACTGATATAACCTCCAGACATTACACCATATGTGACTGATATCAGCCTCTTATAACGCTCCAGTACTGATATAACCTCCAGATATTACACCATATGTGATTGATAACAGCCCCTCTTATAACGCTCCAGTACTGATATAACCTCCAGACATTACACCATATGTGACTGATATCAGCCTCTTATAACGCTCCAGTACTGATATAACCTCCAGACATTACACCATATGTGACTGATATGAGCCCCTCTTATTACTCTCCAGTACAGATATAACCTCCAGACATTACACCATATGTGACTTATATCAGCCTCTTATAACGCTCCAGTACTGATATAACCTCCAGACATTACAACATATGTGACTGATATCAGCCTCTTATAACGCTCCAGTACTGATATAACCTCCAGACATTACACCATATGTGACTGATATCAGCCTCTTATAACGCTCCAGTACTGATATAACCTCCAGACATTACACCATATGTGACTGATATCAGCCCCTCTTATAACTCTCCAGTACAGATATAACCTCCAGACATTACACTATATGTGACTGATATCAGCCTCTTATAACACTCCAGTACTGATATAACCTCCAGACATTACACCATATGTGACTGATATCAGCCTCTTATAACACTCCAGCACTGATATAACCTCCAGACATTACATCATATGTGACTGATATCAGCTCCTCTTATAACGCACCAGTACTGATATAACTTCCAGACATTACATCATATGTGACTGATATCAGCTCCTCTTATAACGCTCCAGTACTGATATAACCTCCAGACATTACACCATATGTGACTGATATCAGCCTCTCTTATAACGCTCCAGTACTGATATAACCTCCAGACATTACACCATATGTGACTGATATCAGCCTCTTATAACACTCCAGTACTGATATAACCTCCAGACATTACACCATATGTGACTGATATCAGACTCTTGTAAAACTCCAGCACTGATATAACCTCCAGACATTACATCATATGTGACTGATATCAGCTCCTCTTATAACGCTCCAGTACAGATATAACCTCCAGACATTACACCATATGTGACTGATATCAGCTCCTCTTATAACGCTCCAGTACTGATATAACCTCCAGACATTACACCATATGTGACTGATATCAGCCTCTTATAACGCTCCAGTACTGATATAACCTCCAGACATTACATCATATGTGACTGATATCAGCCTCTTATAATTCTCCAGTACTGATATAACCTCCAGACATTACACCATATGTGACTGATATCAGCCTCTCTTATAACGCTCTAGTACTGATATAACCTCCAGACATTACATCATATGTGACTGATATCAGCCTCTCTTATAACGCTCCAGTACTGATATAACCTCCAGACATTACACCATATGTGACTGATATCAGCCCCTCTTATAACGCTCCAGTACTAATATAACCTCCAGACATTACACCATATGTGACTGATATCAGCCTTTTATAACGCTCCAGTACTGATATAACCTCCAGACATTACATCATATGTGACTGATATCAGCTCCTCTTATAACGCTCCAGTACTGATATAACCTCCAGACATTACACCATATGTGACTGATATCAGCCTCTTATAACGCTCCAGTACTGATATAACCTCCAGACATTACATCATATGTGACTGATATCAGCCTCTTATAATGCTCCAGTACTGATATAACCTCCAGACATTACACCATATGTGACTGATATCAGCCTCTCTTATAACGCTCTAGTACTGATATAACCTCCAGACATTACATCATATGTGACTGATATCAGCCTCTCTTATAACGCTCCAGTACTGATATAACCTCCAGACATTACACCATATGTGACTGATATCAGCCCCTCTTATAACGCTCCAGTACTAATATAACCTCCAGACATTACACCATATGTGACTGATATCAGCCTTTTATAACGCTCCAGTACTGATATAACCTCCAGACATTACATCATATGTGACTGATATCAGCTCCTCTTATAACGCTCCAGTACTGATATAACCTCCAGACATTACACCATATGTGACTGATATCAGCCTCTTATAACGCTCCAGTACTGATATAACCTCCAGACATTACATCATATGTGACTGATATCAGCCTCTTATAATGCTCCAGTACTGATATAACCTCCAGACATTACACCATATGTGACTGATATCAGCCTCTCTTATAACGCTCTAGTACTGATATAACCTCCAGACATTACATCATATGTGACTGATATCAGCCTCTCTTATAACGCTCCAGTACTGATATAACCTCCAGACATTACACCATATGTGACTGATATCAGCCCCTCTTATAACGCTCCAGTACTAATATAACCTCCAGACATTACACCATATGTGACTGATATCAGCCTTTTATAACGCTCCAGTACTGATATAACCTCCAGACATTACATCATATGTGACTGATATCAGCTCCTCTTATAACGCACCAGTACTGATATAACCTCCAGACATTACACCATATGTGACTGATATCAGCTCCTCTTATAACGCACCAGTACTGATATAATCTCCAGACATTACACCATATGTGACTGATATCAGCTACTCTTATAACGCTCCAGTACTGATATAACCTCCAGACATTACACCATATGTGACTGATATCAGCCTCTTATAACGCTCAAGTACTGATATAACCTCCAGACATTACACCATATGTGACTGATATCAGCCCCTCTTATAACGCTCCAGTACTGATATAACCTCCAGACATTACACCATATGTGACTGATATCAGCCCCTCTTATAACGCTCCAGTACTGATATAACCTTCAGACATTACACCATATGTGACTGATATCAGCCCCTCTTATAACGCTCCAGTACTGATATAACCTCCAGACATTACATCATATGTGACTGATATCAGCCCCTCTTATAACGCTCCAGTACTGATATAACCTCCAGACATTACATCATATGTGACTGATATCAGCTCTCTTATAACGCTCCAGTACTGATATAACCTCCAGACATTACACCATATGTGACTGATATCAGCCCCTCTTATAACGCTCCAGTACTGATATAACCTCCAGGCATTACATCTTATGTGCCTGATATCAGCCCCTCTTATAACGCTCCAGTACTGATATAACCTCCAGACATTACATCATATGTGACTGATATCAGCCTCTTATAATGCTCCAGTACTGATATAACCTCCAGACATTACACCATATGTGACTGATATTAGCTCCTCTTATAACGCTCCAGTACTGATATAACCTCCAGACATTACACCATATGTGACTGATATCAGCCTCTTATAACGCTCCAATACTAATATAACCTCCAGACATTACACCATATGTGACTGATATCAGCCTCTTATAACGCTCCAGTACTGATATAACCTCCAGACATTACATCATATGTGACTGATATCAGCCTCTTATAACGCTCCAGTACTGATATAACCTCCAGACATTACATGATATGTGACTGATATCAGCCTCTTATAACGCTCCAGTACTGATATAACCTCCAGACATTACACCATATGTGACTGCTATCAGCCTCTTATAACGCTCCAGTACTGATATAACCTCCAGACATTACATCATATGTGACTGATATCAGCTCCTCTTATAACGCTCCAGTACTGATATAACCTCCAGACATTACATCATATGTGACTGATATCAGCCTCTTATAATGCTCCAGTACCGATATAACCTCCAGACATTACACCATATGTGATTGATATCAGCCCCTCTTATAACGCTCCAGTACTGATATAACCTCCAGACATTACACCATATGTGACTGATATGAGCCCCTCTTATTACTCTCCAGTACTGATATAACCTCCAGACATTACACCATATGTGACTGATATCAGCCTCTTATAACGCTCCAGTACTGATATAACCTCCAGACATTACACCATATGTGACTGATATCAGCCCCTCTTATAACTCTCCAGTACAGATATAACCTCCAGACATTACTCTATATGTGACTGATATCAGCCTCTTATAACACTCCAGTACTGATATAACCTCCAGACATTACACCATATGTGACTGATATCAGCCTCTTATAACACCCCAGCACTGATATAACCTCCAGACATTACATCATATGTGACTGATATCAGCTCCTCTTATAACGCACCAGTACTGATATAACTTCCAGACATTACATCATATGTGACTGATATCAGCTCCTCTTATAACGCTCCAGTACTGATATAACCTCCAGACATTACACCATATGTGACTGATATCAGCTCCTCTTATAATGCTCCAGTACTGATATAACCTCCAGACATTACACCATATGTGACTGATATCAGCCTCTCTTATAACGCTCCAGTACTGATATAACCTCCAGACATTACACCATATGTGACTGATATCAGCCTCTTATAACACTCCAGTACTGATATAACCTCCAGACATTACACCATATGTGACTGATATCAGCCTCTTGTAAAACTCCAGCACTGATATAACCTCCAGACATTACATCATATGTGACTGATGTCAGCCCCTCTTATAACGCTCCAGTACTGATATAACCTCCAGACATTACATCATATGTGACTGATATCAGCTCCTCTTATAACGCTCCAGTACTGATATAACCTCCAGACATTACATCATATGTGACTGATATCAGCCCCGCTTATAACGCTCCAGTACAGATATAACCTCCAGACATTACACCATATGTGACTGATATCAGCTCCTCTTATAACGCTCCAGTACTGATATAACCTCCAGACATTACACCATATGTGACTGATATCAGCCTCTTATAACGCTCCAGTACTGATATAACCTCCAGACATTACATCATATGTGAATGATATCAGCCTCTTATAATGCTCCAGTACTGATATAACCTCCAGACATTACACCATATGTGACTGATATCAGCCTCTCTTATAACGCTCCAGTACTGATATAACCTCCAGACATTACATCATATGTGACTGATATCAGCTCCTCTTATAACGCTCCAGTACTGATATTACCTCCAGACATTACACCATATGTGACTGATATCAGCCTCTCTTATAACGCTCCAGTACTGATATAACCTCCAGACATTACATCATATGTGACTGATATCATCTCCTCATATAACGCTCCAGTACTGATATAACCTCCAGACATTACACCATATGTGACTGATATCAGCCCCTCTTATAACGCTCCAGTACTGATATAATCTCCAGACATTACACCATATGTGACTGATATCAGCTCCTCTTATAACGCTCCAGTACTGACATAACCTCCAGACATTACACCATATGTGACTGATATCAGCCTCTTATAACGCTCCAGTACTGATATAACCTCCAGACATTACACCATATGTGACTGATATCAGCCTCTCTTATAACGCTCCAGTACTGATATAACCTCCAGACATTACATCATATGTGACTGATATCAGCCCCTCTTATAACGCTCCAGTACTGATATAAACTCCAGACATTACACCATATGTGACTGATATCAACCTCTTATAACGCTCCAGTATTGATATAACCTCCAGACATTACACCATATGTGACTGATATCAGCCTCTTATAACGCACCAGTACTGATATAACCTCAAGACATTACACCATATGTGACTGATATCATCCTCTTATAATGCTCCAGTACTGATATAACCTCCAGACATTACACCATATGTGACTGATATCAGCTCCTCTTATAACGCACCAGTACTGATATAACCTCCAGACATTACACCATATGTGACTGATATCAGCTCCTCTTATAACGCTCCAGTACTGATATAACCTCCAGACATTACATCATATGTGACAGATATCAGCCTCTTAGAATGCTCCAGTACTGATATAACCTCCAGACATTACATAATATGTGACTGATATCAGCTCCTCTTATAACTCTCCAGTACAGATATAACCTCCAGACATTACACCATATGTGACTGATATCAGCCTCTTATAACGCTCCAGTACTGATATAACCTCCAGACATTACACCATATGTGACTGATATCAGCTCCTCTTATAACGCTCCAGTACTGATATAACCTCCAGACATTACACCATATGTGACTGATATCAGCCTCTTATAACGCTCCAGTACTGATATAACCTCCAGACATTACATCATATGTGACTGATATCAGCCCCGCTTATAACGCTCCAGTACTGATATAACCTCCAGACATTACACCATATGTGACTGATATCAGCCCATCTTATAACGCTCCAGTACTGATATAACCTCCAGGCATTACATCATATGTGACTGATATCAGCTTCTCTTATAACGCTCCAGTACTGATATAACCTCCAAACATTACACCATATGTGACTGATATCAGCCCGTCTTATAACGCTCCAGTACTGATATAACCTCCAGGCATTACATCATATGTGACTGATATCAGCTCCTCTTATAACGCTCCAGTACTGATATAACCTCCAGACATTACACCATATGTGACTGATATTAGCTCCTCTTATAACGCTCCAGTACTGATATAACCTCCAGACATTACACCATATGTGACTGATATCAGCCTCTTATAACGCTCCAGCACTGATATAACCTCCAGACATTACATCATATGTGACTGATATCAGCCTCTTATAACGCTCCAGTGCTGATATAACCTCCAGACATTACATCATATGTGACTGATATTAGCTCCTCTTATAACGCACCAGTACTGATATAACCTCGAGACATAACACCATATGTGACTGATATCAGCCCCTCTTATAACGCTCCAGTACTGATATAACCTCCAGATATTACACCATATGGGACTGATATCAGCCTCTCTTATAATGCTCCAGTACTAATATAACCTCCAGACATTACACCATATGTGACTGATATCAGCCTCTTATAAAGCTCCAGTACTGATATAACCTCCAGACATTACACCATATGTGACTCATATCAGCCTCTTATAACGCTCCAGTACTGATATAACCTCCAGACATTACACCATATGTGACTGATATCAGCCCCTCTTATAACGCTCCAGTACTGATATAACCTCCAGACATTACACCATATGTGACTGATATCAGCCCCTCTTATAACGCTCCAGTACTGATATAACCTCCAGACATTACACCATATGTGACTGATATCAGCCCCTCTTATAACGCTCCAGTACTGATATAACCTTCAGACATTACACCATATGTGACTGATATCAGCCCCTCTTATAACGCTCCAGTACTGATATAACCTCCAGACATTACATCATATGTGACTGATATCAGCCCCTCTTATAACGCTCCAGTACTGATATAACCTCCAGACATTACATCATATGTGACTGATATCAGCTCTCTTATAACGCTCCAGTACTGATATAACCTCCAGACATTACACCATATGTGACTGATATCAGCCCCTCTTATAACGCTCCAGTACTGATATAACCTCCAGGCATTACATCATATGTGCCTGATATCAGCCCCTCTTATAACGCTCCAGTACTGATATAACCTCCAGACATTACATGATATGTAACTGATATCAGCTCCTCTTATAACGCACCAGTACTGATATAACTTCCAGACATTACATCATATGTGACTGATATCAGCTCCTCTTATAACGCTCCAGTACTGATATAACCTCCAGACATTACACCATATGTGACTGATATCAGCCCCTCTTATAACGCTCCAGTACTGATATAACCTCCAGACATTACACGATATGTGACTGATATCAGCCTCTCTTATAACGCTCCAGTACTGATATAACCTCCAGACATTACACCATATGTGACTGATATCAGCCTCTTATAATACTCCAGTACTGATATAAACTCCAGACATTACACCATATGTGACTGATATCAGCCTCTTGTAAAACTCCAGCACTGATATAACCTCCAGACATTACATCATATGTGACTGATATCAGCCCCTCTTATAACGCTCCAGTACTGATATAACCTCCAGACATTACATCATATGTGACTGATATCAGCTCCTCTTATAACGCTCCAGTAAAGATATAACCTCCAGACATTACACCATATGTGACTGATATCAGTTCCTCTTATAACGCTCCAGTACTGATATAACCTCCAGACATTACACCATATGTGACTGATATCAGCCTTTTATAACGCTCCAGTACTGATATAACCTCCAGACATTACATCATATGTGACTGATATCAGCCTCTTATAATGCTCCAGTACTGATATAACCTCCAGACATTACACCATATGTGACTGATATCAGCCTCTCTTATAACGCTCCAGTACTGATATAACCTCCAGACATTACATCATATGTGACTGATATCAGCTCCTCTTATAACGCTCCAGTACTGATATTACCTCCAGACATTACACCATATGTGACTGATATCAGCCTCTCTTATAACGCTCCAGTACTGATATAACCTCCAGACATTACACCATATGTGACTGATATCAGCCCCTCTTATAACGCTCCAGTACTGATATAACCTCCAGACATTACACCATATGTGACTGATATCAGCCTTTTATAACGCTCCAGTACTGATATAACCTCCAGACATTACATCATATGTGACTGATATCAGCTCCTCTTATAAGGCTCCAGTGCTGATATAACCTCCAGACATTACACCATATGTGACTGATATCAGCCTCTCTTATAACGCTCCAGTACTGATATAACCTCCAGACATTACACCATATGTGACTGATATCAGCCTCTTATAACACTCCAGTACTGATATAACCTCCAGACATTACACCATATGTGACTGATATCAGCCTCTTGTAAAACTCCAGCACTGATATAACCTCCAGACATTACATCATATGTGACTGATATCAGCTCCTCTTATAACGCTCCAGTACTGATATAACCTCCAGACATTACATCATATGTGACTGATATCAGCTCCTCTTATAACGCTCCAGTACAGATATAACCTCCAGACATTACACCATATGTGACTGATATCAGCTCCTCTTATAACGCTCCAGTACTGATATAACCTCCAGACATTACACCATATGTGACTGATATCAGCCTCTTATAACGCTCCAGTACTGATATAACCTCCAGACATTACATCATATGTGACTGATATCAGCCTCTTATAATGCTCCAGTACTGATATAACCTCCAGACATTACACCATATGTGACTGATATCAGCCTCTCTTATAATGCTCCAGTACTGATATAACCTCCAGACATTACATCATATGTGACTGATATCAGCTCCTCTTATAACGCTCCAGTACTGATATTACCTCCAGACATTACACCATATGTGACTGATATCAGCCTCTCTTATAACGCTCCAGTACTGATATAACCTCCAGACATTACATCATATGTGACTGATATCAGCTCCTCATATAACGCTCCAGTACTGATATAACCTCCAGACATTACACGATATGTGACTGATATCAGCCCCTCTTATAACGCTCCAGTACTGATATAACCTCCAGACATTACACCATATGTGACTGATATCAGCCTTTTATAACGCTCCAGTACTGATATAACCTCCAGACATTACATCATATGTGACTGATATCAGCTCCTCTTATAACGCACCAGTACTGATATAACCTCCAGACATTACACCATATGTGACTGATATCAGCTCCTCTTATAACGCACCAGTACTGATATAATCTCCAGACATTACACCATATGTGACTGATATCAGTTCCTCTTATAACGCTCCAGTACTGATATAACCTCCAGACATTACACCATATGTGACTGATATCAGCCTCTTATAACGCTCCAGTACTGATATAACCTCCAGACATTACACCATATGTGACTGATATCAGCCCCTCTTATAACGCTCCAGTACTGATATAACCTCAAGACATTACACCATATGTGACTGATATCAGACTCTTATAATGCTCCAGTACTGATATAACCTCCAGACATTACACCATATGTGACTGATATCAGCTCCTCTTATAACGCTCCAGTACTGATATAACCTCCAGACATTACATCATATGTGACTGATATCAGCCCCTCTTATAACGCTCCAGTACTGATATAACCTCCAGACATTACATAATATGTGACTGATATCAGCTCCTATTATAACTCTCCAGTACAGATATAACCTCCAGACATTACACCATATGTGACTGATATCAGCCTCTTATAACGCTCCAGTACTGATATAACCTCCAGACATTACACCATATGTGACTGATATCAGCTCCTCTTATAACGCTCCAGTACTGATATAACCTCCAGACATTACATCATATGTGACTGATATCAGCCCCTCTTATAACGCTCCAGTACTGATATAACCTCCAGACATTACACCATATGTGACTGATATCAGCCCATCTTATAACGCTCCAGTACTGATATAATCTCCAGGCATTACATCATATGTGACTGATATCAGCTCCTCTTATAATGCTCCAGTGCTGATATAACCTCCAGACATTACACCATATGTGACTGATATCAGCTCCTCTTATAACGCTCCAGTACTGATATAACCTCCAGACATTACACCATATGTGACTGATATCAGCCTCTTATAACGCTCCAGCACTGATATAACCTCCAGACATTACATCATATGTGACTGATATCAGCCTCTTATAACGCTCCAGTACTGATATAACCTCCAGACATTACATCATATGTGACTGATATCAGCTCCTCTTATAACGCACCAGTACTGATATAACCTCCAGACATAACACCATATGTGACTGATATCAGCCCCTCTTATAACGCTCCAGTACTGATATAACCTCCAGACATTACACCATATGTGACGGATATCAGCCTCTTATAAAGCTCCAGAACTGATATAACCTCCAGACATTACACCATATGTGACTGATATCAGCCTCTTATAACGCTCCAGTACTGATATAACCTCCAGACATTACACCATATGTGACTGATATCAGCCCCTCTTATAACGCTCCAGTACTGATATAACCTCCAGACATTACACCATATGTGACTGATATCAGCCCCTCTTATAACGCTCCAGTACTGATATAACCTCAAGACATTACACCATATGTGACTGATATCAGACTCTTATAATGCTCCAGTACTGATATAACCTCCAGACATTACACCATATGTGACTGATATCAGCTCCTCTTATAACGCTCCAGTACTGATATAACCTCCAGACATTACATCATATGTGACTGATATCAGCCCCTCTTATAACGCTCCAGTACTGATATAACCTCCAGACATTACATAATATGTGACTGATATCAGCTCCTATTATAACTCTCCAGTACAGATATAACCTCCAGACATTACACCATATGTGACTGATATCAGCCTCTTATAACGCTCCAGTACTGATATAACCTCCAGACATTACACCATATGTGACTGATATCAGCTCCTCTTATAACGCTCCAGTACTGATATAACCTCCAGACATTACATCATATGTGACTGATATCAGCCCCTCTTATAACGCTCCAGTACTGATATAACCTCCAGACATTACACCATATGTGACTGATATCAGCCCATCTTATAACGCTCCAGTACTGATATAACCTCCAGGCATTACATCATATGTGACTGATATCAGCTCCTCTTATAATGCTCCAGTGCTGATATAACCTCCAGACATTACACCATATGTGACTGATATCAGCTCCTCTTATAACGCTCCAGTACTGATATAACCTCCAGACATTACACCATATGTGACTGATATCAGCCTCTTATAACGCTCCAGCACTGATATAACCTCCAGACATTACATCATATGTGACTGATATCAGCCTCTTATAACGCTCCAGTACTGATATAACCTCCAGACATTACATCATATGTGACTGATATCAGCTCCTCTTATAACGCACCAGTACTGATATAACCTCCAGACATAACACCATATGTGACTGATATCAGCCCCTCTTATAACGCTCCAGTACTGATATAACCTCCAGACATTACACCATATGTGACGGATATCAGCCTCTTATAAAGCTCCAGAACTGATATAACCTCCAGACATTACACCATATGTGACTGATATCAGCCTCTTATAACGCTCCAGTACTGATATAACCTCCAGACATTACACCATATGTGACTGATATCAGCCCCTCTTATAACGCTCCAGTACTGATATAACCTCCAGACATTACATCATATGTGACTGATATCAGCCCCTCTTATAACGCTCCAGTACTGATATAACCTCCAGACATTACATCATATGTGACTGATATCAGCTCTCTTATAACGCTCCAGTACTGATATAACCTCCAGACATTACACCATATGTGACTGATATCAGCCCCTCTTATAACGCTCCAGTACTGATATAACCTCCAGGCATTACATCATATGTGCCTGATATCAGCCCCTCTTATAACGCTCCAGTACTGATATAATCTCCAGACATTACATCATATGTAACTGATATCAGCTCCTCTTATAACTCACCAGTACTGATATAACTTCCAGACATTACATCATGTGTGACTGATATCAGCTCCTCTTATAACGCTCCAGTACTGATATAACCTCCAGACATTACACCATATGTGACTGATATCAGCCTCTCTTATAACGCTCCAGTACTGATATAACCTCGACATTACACCATATGTGACTGATATCAGCCTCTCTTATAACGCTCCAGTACTGATATAACCTCCAGACATTACACCATATGTGACTGATATCAGCCTCTTGTAAAACTCCAGCACTGATATAACCTCCAGACATTACATCATATGTGACTGATATCAGCCCCTCTTACAACGCTCCAGTACTGATATAACCTCCAGACATTACATCATATGTGACTGATATCAGCTCCTCTTATAACGCTCCAGTACAGATATAACATCCAGACATTACACCATATGTGACTGATATCAGCTCCTCTTATAACGCTCCAGTACTGATATAACCTCCAGACATTACATCATATGTGACTGATATCAGCCTCTTATAACGCTCCAGTACCGATATAACCTCCAGACATTACACCATATGTGACTGATATCAGCCTCTCTTATAACGCTCCAGTACTGATGTAACCTCCAGACATTACATCATATGTGACTGATATCAGCTCCTCTTATAACGCTCCAGTACTGATATTACCTCCAGACATTACACCATATGTGACTGATATCAGCCTCTCTTATAACGCTCCAGTACTGATATAACCTCCAGACATTACATCATATGTGACTGATATCAGCTCCTCATATAACGCTCCAGTACTGATATAACCTCCAGACATTACACCATATGTGACTGATATCAGCTCCTCTTGTAACGCTCCAGTACTGATATAACCTCCAGACATTACACCATATGTGACTGATATCAGCTCCTCTTATAACGCTCCAGTACTGATATAACCTCCAGACATTACACCATATGTGACTGATATCAGCCTCTTATAACGCTCCAGTACTGATATAACCTCCAGACATTACACCATATGTGACTGATATCAGCCCCTCTTTTAACGCTCCAGTACTGATATAACCTCCAGACATTACACCATATGTGACTGATATCAGCTCCTCTTATAACGCTCCAGTACTGATATAACCTCCAGACATTACACCATATGTGACTGATATCAGCCTCTTATAACGCTCCAGTACTGATATAACCTCCAGACATTACACCATATGTGACTGATATCAGCCTCTCTTATAACGCTCCAGTACTGATATAACCTCCAGACATTACATCATATGTGACTGATATCAGCCCCTCTTATAACGCTCCAGTACTGATATAAACTCCAGACATTACACCATATGTGACTGATATCAGCCTCTTATAACGCTCCAGTATTGATATAACTTCCAGACATTACACCATATGTGACTGATATCAGCCTCTTATAACGCTCCAGTACTGATATAACCTCAAGACATTACACCATATGTGACTGATATCAGCCTCTTATAATGCTCCAGTACTGATATAACCTCCAGACATTACACCATATGTGACTGATATCAGCTCCTCTTATAACGCACCAGTACTGATATAACCTCCAGACATTACACCATATGTGACTGATATCAGCTCCTCTTATAACGCACCAGTACTGATATAACCTCCAGACATTACACCATATGTGACTGATATCAGCTCCTCTTATAACGCTCCAGTACTGATATAACCTCCAGACATTTCATCATATGTGACAGATATCAGCCTCTTATAACGCTCCAGTACTGATATAACCTCCAGACATTACATAATATGTGACTGATATCAGCTCCTCTTATAACGCTCCAGTACTGATATAACCTCCAGACATTACACCATATGTGACTGATATCAGCTCCTCTTATAAAGCTCCAGTACTGATATAACCTACAGACATTACACCATATGTGACTGATATCAGCCTCTTATAACGCTCCAGTACTGATATAACCTCCAGACATTACATCATATGTGACTGATATCAGCTCCTCTTATAACGCTCCAGTACTGATATAACCTCCAGACATTACATCATATGTGACTGATATCAGCCTCTTATAACGCTCCAGTACTGATATAACCTCCAGACATTACACCATATGTGACTGATATCAGCCTCTTATAACGCTCCAGTACTGATATAACCTCCAGACATTACATCATATGTGACTGATATCAGCCTCTTATAACGCTCCAGTACTGATATAACCTCCAGACATTACACCATATGTGACTGCTATCAGCCTCTTATAACGCTCCAGTACTGATATAACCTCCAGACATTACATCATATGTGACTGATATCAGCCTCTTATAACGCTCCAGTACTGATATAACCTCCAGACATTACACCATATGTGACTGATATCAGCCCCTCTTATAACGCTCCAGTACTGATATAACCTCCAGACATTACACAATATGTGACTGATATCAGCCTCTTATAACGCTCCAGTACTGATATAACCTCCAGACATTACACCATATGTGACTGATATGAGCCCCTCTTATAACTCTCCAGTACAGATATAACCTCCAGACATTACACCATATGTGACTGATATCAGCCTCTTATAACACTCCAGCACTGATAAAACCTCCAGACATTACATCATATGTGACTGATATCAGCTCCTCTTATAACGCACCAGTACTGATATAACTTCCAGACATTACATCATATGTGACTGATATCAGCTCCTCTTATAACGCTTCAGTACTGATATAACCTCCAGACATTACACCATATGTGACTGATATCAGTTCCTCTTATAACGCTCCAGTACTGATATAACCTCCAGACATTACACCATATGTGACTGATATCAGCCTCTCTTATAACGCTCCAGTACTGATATAACCTCCAGACATTACACCATATGTGACTGATGTCAGCCTCTTATAACACTCCAGTACTGATATAACCTCCAGACATTACACCATATGTGACTGATATCAGCCTCTTGTAAAACTCCAGCACTGATATAACCTCCAGACATTACATCATATGTGACTGATATCAGCCCCTCTTATAACGCTCCAGTACTGATATAACCTCCAGACATTACATCATATGTGACTGATATCAGCTCCTCTTATAACGCTCCAGTTCAGATATAACCTCCAGACATTACACCATATGTGACTGATATCAGCCTCTTATAACGCTCCAGTACTGATATAACCTCCAGACATTACATCATATGTGACTGATATCAGCCTCTTATAATGCTCCAGTACTGATATAACCACCAGACATTACACCATATGTGACTGATATCAGCCTCTCTTATAACGCTCCAGTACTGATATATCCTCCAGACATTACATCATATGTGACTGATATCAGCTCCTCTTATAACGCTCCAGTTCAGATATAACCTCCAGACATTACACCATATGTGACTGATATCAGCCTCTTATAACGCTCCAGTACTGATATAACCTCCAGACATTACATCATATGTGACTGATATCAGCCTCTTATAATGCTCCAGTACTGATATTACCTCCAGACATTACACCATATGTGACTGATATCAGCCTCTTATAACGCTCCAGTACTGATATAACCTCCAGACATTACATCATATGTGACTGATATCAGCCCCTCTTATAACGCTCCAGTACTGATATAACCTCCAGACATTACACCATATGTGACTGATGTCAGCCTCTTATAACACTCCAGTACTGATATAACCTCCAGACATTACACCATATGTGACTGATATCAGCCTCTTGTAAAACTCCAGCCCTGATATAACCTCCAGACATTACATCATATGTGACTGATATCAGCCCCTCTTATAACGCTCCAGTACTGATATAACCTCCAGACATTACATCATATGTGACTGATATCAGCTCCTCTTATAACGCTCCAGTACTGATATAACCTCCAGACATTACATCATATGTGACTGATATCAGCCCCTCTTATAACGCTCCAGTACTGATATAACCTCCAGACATTACACCATATGTGACTGATATCAGCTCCTCTTATAACGCTCCAGTACTGATATAACCTCCAGACATTACATCATATGTGACTGATATCAGCCCCTCTTATAACGCTCCAGTACTGATATAACCTCCAGACATTACACCATATGTGACTGATATCAGCCCATCTTATAACGCTCCAGTACTGATATAATCTCCAGGCATTACATCATATGTGACTGATATCAGCTCCTCTTATAATGCTCCAGTGCTGATATAACCTCCAGACATTACACCATATGTGACTGATATCAGCTCCTCTTATAACGCTCCAGTACTGATATAACCTCCAGACATTACACCATATGTGACTGATATCAGCCTCTTATAACGCTCCAGCACTGATATAACCTCCAGACATTACATCATATGTGACTGATATCAGCCTCTTATAACGCTCCAGTACTGATATAACCTCCAGACATTACATCATATGTGACTGATATCAGCTCCTCTTATAACGCACCAGTACTGATATAACCTCCAGACATAACACCATATGTGACTGATATCAGCCCCTCTTATAACGCTCCAGTACTGATATAACCTCCAGACATTACACCATATGTGACGGATATCAGCCTCTTATAAAGCTCCAGAACTGATATAACCTCCAGACATTACACCATATGTGACTGATATCAGCCTCTTATAACGCTCCAGTACTGATATAACCTCCAGACATTACACCATATGTGACTGATATCAGCCCCTCTTATAACGCTCCAGTACTGATATAACCTCCAGACATTACACCATATGTGACTGATATCAGCCCCTCTTATAACGCTCCAGTACTGATATAACCTCAAGACATTACACCATATGTGACTGATATCAGACTCTTATAATGCTCCAGTACTGATATAACCTCCAGACATTACACCATATGTGACTGATATCAGCTCCTCTTATAACGCTCCAGTACTGATATAACCTCCAGACATTACATCATATGTGACTGATATCAGCCCCTCTTATAACGCTCCAGTACTGATATAACCTCCAGACATTACATAATATGTGACTGATATCAGCTCCTATTATAACTCTCCAGTACAGATATAACCTCCAGACATTACACCATATGTGACTGATATCAGCCTCTTATAACGCTCCAGTACTGATATAACCTCCAGACATTACACCATATGTGACTGATATCAGCTCCTCTTATAACGCTCCAGTACTGATATAACCTCCAGACATTACATCATATGTGACTGATATCAGCCCCTCTTATAACGCTCCAGTACTGATATAACCTCCAGACATTACACCATATGTGACTGATATCAGCCCATCTTATAACGCTCCAGTACTGATATAACCTCCAGGCATTACATCATATGTGACTGATATCAGCTCCTCTTATAATGCTCCAGTGCTGATATAACCTCCAGACATTACACCATATGTGACTGATATCAGCTCCTCTTATAACGCTCCAGTACTGATATAACCTCCAGACATTACACCATATGTGACTGATATCAGCCTCTTATAACGCTCCAGCACTGATATAACCTCCAGACATTACATCATATGTGACTGATATCAGCCTCTTATAACGCTCCAGTACTGATATAACCTCCAGACATTACATCATATGTGACTGATATCAGCTCCTCTTATAACGCACCAGTACTGATATAACCTCCAGACATAACACCATATGTGACTGATATCAGCCCCTCTTATAACGCTCCAGTACTGATATAACCTCCAGACATTACACCATATGTGACGGATATCAGCCTCTTATAAAGCTCCAGAACTGATATAACCTCCAGACATTACACCATATGTGACTGATATCAGCCTCTTATAACGCTCCAGTACTGATATAACCTCCAGACATTACACCATATGTGACTGATATCAGCCCCTCTTATAACGCTCCAGTACTGATATAACCTCCAGACATTACATCATATGTGACTGATATCAGCCCCTCTTATAACGCTCCAGTACTGATATAACCTCCAGACATTACATCATATGTGACTGATATCAGCTCTCTTATAACGCTCCAGTACTGATATAACCTCCAGACATTACACCATATGTGACTGATATCAGCCCCTCTTATAACGCTCCAGTACTGATATAACCTCCAGGCATTACATCATATGTGCCTGATATCAGCCCCTCTTATAACGCTCCAGTACTGATATAATCTCCAGACATTACATCATATGTAACTGATATCAGCTCCTCTTATAACTCACCAGTACTGATATAACTTCCAGACATTACATCATGTGTGACTGATATCAGCTCCTCTTATAACGCTCCAGTACTGATATAACCTCCAGACATTACACCATATGTGACTGATATCAGCCTCTCTTATAACGCTCCAGTACTGATATAACCTCGACATTACACCATATGTGACTGATATCAGCCTCTCTTATAACGCTCCAGTACTGATATAACCTCCAGACATTACACCATATGTGACTGATATCAGCCTCTTGTAAAACTCCAGCACTGATATAACCTCCAGACATTACATCATATGTGACTGATATCAGCCCCTCTTACAACGCTCCAGTACTGATATAACCTCCAGACATTACATCATATGTGACTGATATCAGCTCCTCTTATAACGCTCCAGTACAGATATAACATCCAGACATTACACCATATGTGACTGATATCAGCTCCTCTTATAACGCTCCAGTACTGATATAACCTCCAGACATTACATCATATGTGACTGATATCAGCCTCTTATAACGCTCCAGTACCGATATAACCTCCAGACATTACACCATATGTGACTGATATCAGCCTCTCTTATAACGCTCCAGTACTGATGTAACCTCCAGACATTACATCATATGTGACTGATATCAGCTCCTCTTATAACGCTCCAGTACTGATATTACCTCCAGACATTACACCATATGTGACTGATATCAGCCTCTCTTATAACGCTCCAGTACTGATATAACCTCCAGACATTACATCATATGTGACTGATATCAGCTCCTCATATAACGCTCCAGTACTGATATAACCTCCAGACATTACACCATATGTGACTGATATCAGCTCCTCTTGTAACGCTCCAGTACTGATATAACCTCCAGACATTACACCATATGTGACTGATATCAGCTCCTCTTATAACGCTCCAGTACTGATATAACCTCCAGACATTACACCATATGTGACTGATATCAGCCTCTTATAACGCTCCAGTACTGATATAACCTCCAGACATTACACCATATGTGACTGATATCAGCCCCTCTTTTAACGCTCCAGTACTGATATAACCTCCAGACATTACACCATATGTGACTGATATCAGCTCCTCTTATAACGCTCCAGTACTGATATAACCTCCAGACATTACACCATATGTGACTGATATCAGCCTCTTATAACGCTCCAGTACTGATATAACCTCCAGACATTACACCATATGTGACTGATATCAGCCTCTCTTATAACGCTCCAGTACTGATATAACCTCCAGACATTACATCATATGTGACTGATATCAGCCCCTCTTATAACGCTCCAGTACTGATATAAACTCCAGACATTACACCATATGTGACTGATATCAGCCTCTTATAACGCTCCAGTATTGATATAACTTCCAGACATTACACCATATGTGACTGATATCAGCCTCTTATAACGCTCCAGTACTGATATAACCTCAAGACATTACACCATATGTGACTGATATCAGCCTCTTATAATGCTCCAGTACTGATATAACCTCCAGACATTACACCATATGTGACTGATATCAGCTCCTCTTATAACGCACCAGTACTGATATAACCTCCAGACATTACACCATATGTGACTGATATCAGCTCCTCTTATAACGCACCAGTACTGATATAACCTCCAGACATTACACCATATGTGACTGATATCAGCTCCTCTTATAACGCTCCAGTACTGATATAACCTCCAGACATTTCATCATATGTGACAGATATCAGCCTCTTATAACGCTCCAGTACTGATATAACCTCCAGACATTACATAATATGTGACTGATATCAGCTCCTCTTATAACGCTCCAGTACTGATATAACCTCCAGACATTACACCATATGTGACTGATATCAGCTCCTCTTATAAAGCTCCAGTACTGATATAACCTACAGACATTACACCATATGTGACTGATATCAGCCTCTTATAACGCTCCAGTACTGATATAACCTCCAGACATTACATCATATGTGACTGATATCAGCTCCTCTTATAACGCTCCAGTACTGATATAACCTCCAGACATTACATCATATGTGACTGATATCAGCCTCTTATAACGCTCCAGTACTGATATAACCTCCAGACATTACACCATATGTGACTGATATCAGCCTCTTATAACGCTCCAGTACTGATATAACCTCCAGACATTACATCATATGTGACTGATATCAGCCTCTTATAACGCTCCAGTACTGATATAACCTCCAGACATTACACCATATGTGACTGCTATCAGCCTCTTATAACGCTCCAGTACTGATATAACCTCCAGACATTACATCATATGTGACTGATATCAGCCTCTTATAACGCTCCAGTACTGATATAACCTCCAGACATTACACCATATGTGACTGATATCAGCCCCTCTTATAACGCTCCAGTACTGATATAACCTCCAGACATTACACAATATGTGACTGATATCAGCCTCTTATAACGCTCCAGTACTGATATAACCTCCAGACATTACACCATATGTGACTGATATGAGCCCCTCTTATAACTCTCCAGTACAGATATAACCTCCAGACATTACACCATATGTGACTGATATCAGCCTCTTATAACACTCCAGCACTGATAAAACCTCCAGACATTACATCATATGTGACTGATATCAGCTCCTCTTATAACGCACCAGTACTGATATAACTTCCAGACATTACATCATATGTGACTGATATCAGCTCCTCTTATAACGCTTCAGTACTGATATAACCTCCAGACATTACACCATATGTGACTGATATCAGTTCCTCTTATAACGCTCCAGTACTGATATAACCTCCAGACATTACACCATATGTGACTGATATCAGCCTCTCTTATAACGCTCCAGTACTGATATAACCTCCAGACATTACACCATATGTGACTGATGTCAGCCTCTTATAACACTCCAGTACTGATATAACCTCCAGACATTACACCATATGTGACTGATATCAGCCTCTTGTAAAACTCCAGCACTGATATAACCTCCAGACATTACATCATATGTGACTGATATCAGCCCCTCTTATAACGCTCCAGTACTGATATAACCTCCAGACATTACATCATATGTGACTGATATCAGCTCCTCTTATAACGCTCCAGTTCAGATATAACCTCCAGACATTACACCATATGTGACTGATATCAGCCTCTTATAACGCTCCAGTACTGATATAACCTCCAGACATTACATCATATGTGACTGATATCAGCCTCTTATAATGCTCCAGTACTGATATAACCACCAGACATTACACCATATGTGACTGATATCAGCCTCTCTTATAACGCTCCAGTACTGATATATCCTCCAGACATTACATCATATGTGACTGATATCAGCTCCTCTTATAACGCTCCAGTTCAGATATAACCTCCAGACATTACACCATATGTGACTGATATCAGCCTCTTATAACGCTCCAGTACTGATATAACCTCCAGACATTACATCATATGTGACTGATATCAGCCTCTTATAATGCTCCAGTACTGATATTACCTCCAGACATTACACCATATGTGACTGATATCAGCCTCTTATAACGCTCCAGTACTGATATAACCTCCAGACATTACATCATATGTGACTGATATCAGCCCCTCTTATAACGCTCCAGTACTGATATAACCTCCAGACATTACACCATATGTGACTGATGTCAGCCTCTTATAACACTCCAGTACTGATATAACCTCCAGACATTACACCATATGTGACTGATATCAGCCTCTTGTAAAACTCCAGCCCTGATATAACCTCCAGACATTACATCATATGTGACTGATATCAGCCCCTCTTATAACGCTCCAGTACTGATATAACCTCCAGACATTACATCATATGTGACTGATATCAGCTCCTCTTATAACGCTCCAGTACAGATATAACCTCCAGACATTACACCATATGTGACTGATATCAGCTCCTCTTATAACGCTCCAGTACTGATATAACCTCCAGACATTACACCATATGTGACTGATATCAGCCTCTTGTAAAACTCCAGCACTGATATAACCTCCAGACATTACACCATATGTGACTGATATCAGCCCCTCTTATAACGCTCCAGTACTGATATAAACTCCAGACATTACACCATATGTGACTGATATCAGCCTCTTATAACGCTCCAGTATTGATATAACCTCCAGACAATACACCATATGTGACTGATATCAGCCTCTTATAACGCTCCAGTACTGATATAACCTCAAGACATTACACCATATGTGACTGATATCAGCCTCTTATAATGCTCCAGTACTGATATAACCTCCAGACATTACACCATATGTGACTGATATCAGCTCCTCTTATAACGCTCCAGTACTGATATAACCTCCAGACATTACATCATATGTGACTGATATCAGCCCCTCTTATAACGCTCCAGTACTGATATAACCTCCAGACATTACATAATATGTGACTGATATCAGCTCCTATTATAACTCTCAAGTACAGATATAACCTCCAGACATTACACCATATGTGACTGATATCAGCCTCTTATAACGCTCCAGTACTGATATAACCTCCAGACATTACACCATATGTGACTGATATCAGCTCCTCTTATAACGCTCCAGTACTGATATAACCTCCAGACATTACATCATATGTGACTGATATCAGCCCCTCTTATAACGCTCCAGTACTGATATAACCTCCAGACATTACACCATATGTGACTGATATCAGCCCATCTTATAACGCTCCAGTACTGATATAACCTCCAGGCATTACATCATATGTGACTGATATCAGCTCCTCTTATAATGCTCCAGTGCTGATATAACCTCCAGACATTACACCATATGTGACTGATATCAGCTCCTCTTATAACGCTCCAGTACTGATATAACCTCCAGACATTACACCATATGTGACTGATATCAGCCTCTTATAACGCTCCAGCACTGATATAACCTCCAGACATTACATCATATGTGACTGATATCAGCCTCTTATAACGCTCCAGTACTGATATAACCTCCAGACATTACATCATATGTGACTGATATCAGCTCCTCTTATAACGCACCAGTACTGATATAACCTCCAGACATAACACCATATGTGACTGATATCAGCCCCTCTTATAACGCTCCAGTACTGATATAACCTCCAGACATTACACCATATGTGACTGATATCAGCCTCTTATAAAGCTCCAGAACTGATATAACCTCCAGACATTACACCATATGTGACTGATATCAGCCTCTTATAACGCTCCAGTACTGATATAACCTCCAGACATTACACCATATGTGACTGATATCAGCCCCTCTTATAACGCTCCAGTACTGATATAACCTCCAGACATTACATCATATGTGACTGATATCAGCCCCTCTTATAACGCTCCAGTACTGATATAACCTCCAGACATTACATCATATGTGACTGATATCAGCTCTCTTATAACGCTCCAGTACTGATATAACCTCCAGACATTACACCATATGTGACTGATATCAGCCCCTCTTATAACGCTCCAGTACTGATATAACCTCCAGGCATTACATCATATGTGCCTGATATCAGCCCCTCTTATAACGCTCCAGTACTGATATAATCTCCAGACATTACATCATATGTAACTGATATCAGCTCCTCTTATAATGCACCAGTACTGATATAACTTCCAGACATTACATCATGTGTGACTGATATCAGCTCCTCTTATAACGCTCCAGTACTGATATAACCTCCAGACATTACACCATATGTGACTGATATCAGCCTCTCTTATAACGCTCCAGTACTGATATAACCTCGACATTACACCATATGTGACTGATATCAGCCTCTCTTATAACGCTCCAGTACTGATATAACCTCCAGACATTACACCATATGTGACTGATATCAGCCTCTTGTAAAACTCCAGCACTGATATAACCTCCAGACATTACATCATATGTGACTGATATCAGCCCCTCTTACAACGCTCCAGTACTGATATAACCTCCAGACATTACATCATATGTGACTGATATCAGCTCCTCTTATAACGCTCCAGTACAGATATAACATCCAGACATTACACCATATGTGACTGCTATCAGCCTCTTATAACGCTGCAGTACTGATATAACCTCCAGACATTACATCATATGTGACTGATATCAGCCCCTCTTATAACGCTCCAGTACTGATATAAACTCCAGACATTACACCATATGTGACTGATATCAGCCTCTTATAACGCTCCAGTATTGATATAACCTCCAGACAATACACCATATGTGACTGATATCAGCCTCTTATAACGCTCCAGTACTGATATAACCTCAAGACATTACACCATATGTGACTGATATCAGCCTCTTATAATGCTCCAGTACTGATATAACCTCCAGACATTACACCATATGTGACTGATATCAGCTCCTCTTATAACGCTCCAGTACTGATATAACCTCCAGACATTACATCATATGTGACTGATATCAGCCCCTCTTATAACGCTCCAGTACTGATATAACCTCCAGACATTACATAATATGTGACTGATATCAGCTCCTATTATAACTCTCAAGTACAGATATAACCTCCAGACATTACACCATATGTGACTGATATCAGCCTCTTATAACGCTCCAGTACTGATATAACCTCCAGACATTACACCATATGTGACTGATATCAGCTCCTCTTATAACGCTCCAGTACTGATATAACCTCCAGACATTACATCATATGTGACTGATATCAGCCCCTCTTATAACGCTCCAGTACTGATATAACCTCCAGACATTACACCATATGTGACTGATATCAGCCCATCTTATAACGCTCCAGTACTGATATAACCTCCAGGCATTACATCATATGTGACTGATATCAGCTCCTCTTATAATGCTCCAGTGCTGATATAACCTCCAGACATTACACCATATGTGACTGATATCAGCTCCTCTTATAACGCTCCAGTACTGATATAACCTCCAGACATTACACCATATGTGACTGATATCAGCCTCTTATAACGCTCCAGCACTGATATAACCTCCAGACATTACATCATATGTGACTGATATCAGCCTCTTATAACGCTCCAGTACTGATATAACCTCCAGACATTACATCATATGTGACTGATATCAGCTCCTCTTATAACGCACCAGTACTGATATAACCTCCAGACATAACACCATATGTGACTGATATCAGCCCCTCTTATAACGCTCCAGTACTGATATAACCTCCAGACATTACACCATATGTGACTGATATCAGCCTCTTATAAAGCTCCAGAACTGATATAACCTCCAGACATTACACCATATGTGACTGATATCAGCCTCTTATAACGCTCCAGTACTGATATAACCTCCAGACATTACACCATATGTGACTGATATCAGCCCCTCTTATAACGCTCCAGTACTGATATAACCTCCAGACACTACATCATATGTGACTGATATCAGCCCCTCTTATAACGCTCCAGTACTGATATAACCTCCAGACATTACATCATATGTGACTGATATCAGCTCTCTTATAACGCTCCAGTACTGATATAACCTCCAGACATTACACCATATGTGACTGATATCAGCCCCTCTTATAACGCTCCAGTACTGATATAACCTCCAGGCATTACATCATATGTGCCTGATATCAGCCCCTCTTATAACGCTCCAGTACTGATATAATCTCCAGACATTACATCATATGTAACTGATATCAGCTCCTCTTATAATGCACCAGTACTGATATAACTTCCAGACATTACATCATGTGTGACTGATATCAGCTCCTCTTATAACGCTCCAGTACTGATATAACCTCCAGACATTACACCATATGTGACTGATATCAGCCTCTCTTATAACGCTCCAGTACTGATATAACCTCGACATTACACCATATGTGACTGATATCAGCCTCTCTTATAACGCTCCAGTACTGATATAACCTCCAGACATTACACCATATGTGACTGATATCAGCCTCTTGTAAAACTCCAGCACTGATATAACCTCCAGACATTACATCATATGTGACTGATATCAGCCCCTCTTACAACGCTCCAGTACTGATATAACCTCCAGACATTACATCATATGTGACTGATATCAGCTCCTCTTATAACGCTCCAGTACAGATATAACATCCAGACATTACACCATATGTGACTGATATCAGCTCCTCTTATAACGCTCCAGTACTGATATAACCTCCAGACATTACACCATATGTGACTGATATCAGCCTCTTATAACGCTCCAGTACCGATATAACCTCCAGACATTACACCATATGTGACTGATATCAGCCTCTCTTATAACGCTCCAGTACTGATATAACCTCCAGACATTACATCATATGTGACTGATATCAGCTCCTCTTATAACGCTCCAGTACTGATATTACCTCCAGACATTACACCATATGTGACTGATATCAGCCTCTCTTATAACGCTCCAGTACTGATATAACCTCCAGACATTACATCATATGTGACTGATATCAGCTCCTCATATAACGCTCCAGTACTGATATAACCTCCAGACATTACACCATATGTGACTGATATCAGCTCCTCTTGTAACGCTCCAGTACTGATATAACCTCCAGACATTACACCATATGTGACTGATATCAGCTCCTCTTATAATGCTCCAGTACTGATATAACCTCCAGACATTACACCATATGTGACTGATATCAGCCTCTTATAACGCTCCAGTACTGATATAACCTCCAGACATTACACCATATGTGACTGATATCAGCCCCTCTTTTAACGCTCCAGTACTGATATAACCTCCAGACATTACACCATATGTGACTGATATCAGCTCCTCTTATAACGCTCCAGTACTGATATAACCTCCAGACATTACACCATATGTGACTGATATCAGCCTCTTATAACGCTCCAGTACTGATATAACCTCCAGACATTACACCATATGTGACTGATATCAGCCTCTTATAACGCTCCAGTACTGATATAACCTCAAGACATTACACCATATGTGACTGATATCAGCCTCTTATAATGCTCCAGTACTGATATAACCTCCAGACATTTCTACCATATGTGACTGATATCAGCTCCTCTTATAACGCACCAGTACTGATATAACCTCCAGACATTACACCATATGTGACTGATATCAGCTCCTCTTATAACGCACCAGTACAGATATAACCTCCAGACATTACACCATATGTGACTGATATCAGCTCCTCTTATAACGCTCCAGTACTGATATAACCTCCAGACATTTCATCATATGTGACAGATATCAGCCTCTTATAACGCTCCAGTACTGATATAACCTCCAGACATTACATAATATGTGACTGATATCAGCTCCTCTTATAACGCTCCAGTACTGATATAACCTCCAGACATTACACCATATGTGACTGATATCAGCTCCTCTTATAAAGCTCCAGTACTGATATAACCTACAGACATTACACCATATGTGACTGATATCAGCCTCTTATAACGCTCCAGTACTGATATAACCTCCAGACATTACATCATATGTGACTGATATCAGCTCCTCTTATAACGCTCCAGTACTGATATAACCTCCAGACATTACATCATATGTGACTGATATCAGCCTCTTATAACGCTCCAGTACTGATATAACCTCCAGACATTACACCATATGTGACTGATATCAGCCTCTTATAACGCTCCAGTACTGATATAACCTCCAGACATTACATCATATGTGACTGATATCAGCCTCTTATAACGCTCCAGTACTGATATAACCTCCAGACATTACATCATATGTGACTGATATCAGCCTCTTATAACGCTCCAGTACTGATATAACCTCCAGACATTACATCATATGTGACTGATATCAGCCTCTTATAACGCTCCAGTACTGATATAACCTCCAGACATTACACCATATGTGACTGATATCAGCCCCTCTTATAACGCTCCAGTACTGATATAACCTCCAGACATTACACCATATGTGACTGATATCAGCCTCTTATAACGCTCCAGTACTGATATAACCTCCAGACATTACACCATATGTGACTGATATCAGCCCCTCTTATAACGCTCCAGTACTGATATAACCTCCAGACATTACACAATATGTGACTGATATCAGCCTCTTATAACGCTCCAGTACTGATATAACCTCCAGAAATTACACCATATGTGACTGATATGAGCCCCTCTTATAACTCTCCAGTACAGATATAACCTCCAGACATTACACCATATGTGACTGATATCAGCCTCTTATAACACTCCAGCACTGATAAAACCTCCAGACATTACATCATATGTGACTGATATCAGCTCCTCTTATAACGCACCAGTACTGATATAACTTCCAGACATTACATCATATGTGACTGATATCAGCTCCTCTTATAACGCTTCAGTACTGATATAACCTCCAGACATTACACCATATGTGACTGATATCAGTTCCTCTTATAACGCTCCAGTACTGATATAACCTCCAGACATTACACCATATGTGACTGATATCAGCCTCTCTTATAACGCTCCAGTACTGATATAACCTCCAGACATTACACCATATGTGACTGATGTCAGCCTCTTATAACACTCCAGTACTGATATAACTTCCAGACATTACACCATATGTGACTGATATCAGCCTCTTGTAAAACTCCAGCACTGATATAACCTCCAGACATTACATCATATGTGACTGATATCAGCCCCTCTTATAACGCTCCAGTACTGATATAACCTCCAGACATTACATCATATGTGACTGATATCAGCTCCTCTTATAACGCTCCAGTTCAGATATAACCTCCAGACATTACACCATATGTGACTGATATCAGCTCCTCTTATAAAGCTCCAGTACTGATATAACCTCCAGACATTACACCATATGTGACTGATATCAGCCTCTTATAACGCTCCAGTACTGATATAACCTCCAGACATTACATCATATGTGACTGTTATCAGCCTCTTATAATGCTCCAGTACTGATATAACCACCAGACATTACACCATATGTGACTGATATCAGCCTCTCTTATAACGCTCCAGTACTGATATAACCTCCAGACATTACATCATATGTGACGGATATCAGCTCCTCTTATAACGCTCCAGTACTGATATTACCTCCAGACATTACACCATATGTGACTGATATCAGCCTCTTATAACGCTCCAGTACTGATATAACCTCCAGACATTACATCATATGTGACTGATATCAGCCCCTCTTATAACGCTCCAGTACTGATATAACCTCCAGACATTACACCATATGTGACTGATGTCAGCCTCTTATAACACTCCAGTACTGATATAACCTCCAGACATTACACCATATGTGACTGATATCAGCCTCTTGTAAAACTCCAGCCCTGATATAACCTCCAGACATTACATCATTTGTGACTGATATCAGCCCCTCTTATAACGCTCCAGTACTGATATAACCTCCAGACATTACATCATATGTGACTGATATCAGCTCCTCTTATAACGCTCCAGTACAGATATAACCTCCAGACATTACACCATATGTGACTGATATCAGCTCCTCTTATAACGCTCCAGTACTGATATAACCTCCAGACATTACACCATATGTGACTGATATCAGCCTCTTATAATGCTCCAGTACTGATATAACCACCAGACATTACACCATATGTGACTGATATCAGCCTCTCTTATAACGCTCCAGTACTGATATAACCGCCAGACATTACATCATATGTGACTGATATCAGCTCCTCTTATAACGCTCCAGTACTGATATTACCTCCAGACATTACACCATATGTGACTGATATCAGCCTCTTATAACGCTCCAGTACTGATATAACCTCCAGACATTACATCATATGTGACTGATATCAGCTCCTCTTATAACGCACCTGTACTGATATAACCTCCAGACATTACACCATATGTGACTGATATCAGCTCCTCTTATAACGCTCCAGTACTGATATAACCTCCAGACATTACACCATATGTGACTGATATCAGCTTCTTATAACGCTCCAGTACTGATATAACCTCCAGACATTACACCATATGTGACTGATATGAGCTCCTCTTATAACGCTCCAGTACTGATATAACCTCCAGATATTACATCATATGTGACAGATATCAGCCTCTTATAACGCTCCAGTACTGATATAACCTCCAGACATTACATAATATGTGACTGATATCAGCTCCAATTATAACTCTCCAGTACAGATATAACCTCCAGACATTACACCATATGTGACTGATATCAGCCTCTTATAACGCTCCAGTACTGATATAACCTCCAGACATTACACCATATGTGACTGATATCAGCTCCTCTTATAACGCTCCAGTACTGATATAACCTCCAGACATTACATCATATGTGACTGATATCAGCCCCTCTTATAACGCTCCAGTACTGATATAACCTCCAGACATTACACCATATGTGACTGATATCAGCCCATCTTATAACGCTCCAGTACTGATATAACCTCCAGACATTACACCATATGTGACTGATATCAGCTCCTCTTATAACGCTCCAGTACTGATATAACCTCCAGACATTACACCATATGTGACTGATATCAGCCTCTTATAACGCTCCAGTACTGATATAACCTCCAGACATTACATCATATGTGACTGATATTAGCTCCTCTTATAACGCACCAGTACTGATATAACCTCCAGACATAACACCATATGTGACTGATATCAGCCCCTCTTATAACGCTCCAGTACTGATATAACCTCCAGACATTACACCATATGTGACTGATATCAGCCTCTCTTATAATGCTCCAGTACTAACATAACCTCCAGACATTACACCATATGTGACTGATATCAGCCTCTTATAAAGCTCCAGTACTGATATAACCTCCAGACATTACACCATATGTGACTGATATCAGCCCCTCTTATAACGCTCCAGTACTGATATAACCTCCAGACATTACACCATATGTGACTGATATCAGCCCCTCTTATAACGCTCCAGTACAGATATAACCTCGAGACATTACACCATATGTGACTGATATCAGCCCCTCTTATAACGCTCCAGTACTGATATAACCTCCAGACATTACACCATATGTGACTGATATCAGCCCCTCTTATAACGCTCCAGTACTGATATAACCTTCAGACATTACACCATATGTGACTGATATCAGCCCCTCTTATAACGCTCCAGTACTGATATAACCTCCAGACATTACATCATATGTGCCTGATATCAGCCCCTCTTATAACGCTCCAGTACTGATATAACCTCCAGACATTACATCATATGTGACTGATATCAGCCTCTTATAATGCTCCAGTACTGATATAACCTCCAGACATTACACCATATGTGACTGATATCAGCCTCTTATAACGCTCCAGTACTGATATAACCTCCAGACATTACACCATATGTGACTGATATCAGCCTCTTATAACGCTCCAGTACTGATATAACCTCCAGACATTACATCATATGTGACTGATATCAGCCCCTCTTATAACGCTCCAGTACTGATATAACCTCCAGACATTACACCATATGTGACTGATATCAGCCTCTTATAACGCTCCAGTACTGATATAACCTCCAGACATTACACCATATGTGAGTGATATCAGCCTCTTATAACTCTCCAGCACTGATATAACCTCCAGATATTACATCATATGTGACTGATATCAGCCTCTTATAACGCTCCAGTACTGATATAACCTCCAGACATTACACCATATGTGACTGATATCAGCCTCTTATAACGCTCCAGTACTGATATAACCTCCAGACATTACACCATATGTGACTGATATCAGCCCCTCTTATAACGCTCCAGTACTGATATAACCTCCAGACATTACACCATATGTGACGGATATCAGCCCCTCTTATAACGCTCCAGTACTGATATAACCTCGAGACATTACACCATATGTGACTGATATCAGCCCCTCTTATAACGCTCCAGTACTAATATAACCTCCAGACATTACACCATATGTGACTGATATCAGCCCCTCTTATAACGCTCCAGTACTGATATAACCTTCAGACATTACACCATATGTGACTGATATCAGCCCCTCTTATAACGCTCCAGTACTGATATAACCTCCAGACATTACATCATATGTGACTGATATCAGCTCTCTTATAACGCTCCAGTACTGATATAACCTCCAGACATTACACCATATGTGACTGATATCAGCCCCTCTTATAACGCTCCAGTACTAATATAACCTCCAGGCATTACATCATATGTGCCTGATATCAGCCCCTCTTATAACGCTCCAGTACTGATATAACCTCCAGACATTACATCATATGTGACTGATATCAACCTCTTATAACGCTCCAGTACTGATATAACCTCCAGACATTACACCATATGTGACTGATATCAGCCTCTTATAACGCTCCAGTACTGATATAACCTCCAGACATTACACCATATGTGACTGATATCAGCTTCTTATAACGCTCCAGTACTGATATAACCTCCAGACATTACACCATATGTGACTGATATGAGCTCCTCTTATAACGCTCCAGTACTGATATAACCTCCAGATATTACATCATATGTGACAGATATCAGCCTCTTATAACGCTCCAGTACTGATATAACCTCCAGACATTACATAATATGTGACTGATATCAGCTCCAATTATAACTCTCCAGTACAGATATAACCTCCAGACATTACACCATATGTGACTGATATCAGCCTCTTATAACGCTCCAGTACTGATATAACCTCCAGACATTACACCATATGTGACTGATATCAGCTCCTCTTATAACGCTCCAGTACTGATATAACCTCCAGACATTACATCATATGTGACTGATATCAGCCCCTCTTATAACGCTCCAGTACTGATATAACCTCCAGACATTACACCATATGTGACTGATATCAGCCCATCTTATAACGCTCCAGTACTGATATAACCTCCAGACATTACACCATATGTGACTGATATCAGCTCCTCTTATAACGCTCCAGTACTGATATAACCTCCAGACATTACACCATATGTGACTGATATCAGCCTCTTATAACGCTCCAGTACTGATATAACCTCCAGACATTACATCATATGTGACTGATATTAGCTCCTCTTATAACGCACCAGTACTGATATAACCTCCAGACATAACACCATATGTGACTGATATCAGCCCCTCTTATAACGCTCCAGTACTGATATAACCTCCAGACATTACACCATATGTGACTGATATCAGCCTCTCTTATAATGCTCCAGTACTAACATAACCTCCAGACATTACACCATATGTGACTGATATCAGCCTCTTATAAAGCTCCAGTACTGATATAACCTCCAGACATTACACCATATGTGACTGATATCAGCCCCTCTTATAACGCTCCAGTACTGATATAACCTCCAGACATTACACCATATGTGACTGATATCAGCCCCTCTTATAACGCTCCAGTACAGATATAACCTCGAGACATTACACCATATGTGACTGATATCAGCCCCTCTTATAACGCTCCAGTACTGATATAACCTCCAGACATTACACCATATGTGACTGATATCAGCCCCTCTTATAACGCTCCAGTACTGATATAACCTTCAGACATTACACCATATGTGACTGATATCAGCCCCTCTTATAACGCTCCAGTACTGATATAACCTCCAGACATTACATCATATGTGCCTGATATCAGCCCCTCTTATAACGCTCCAGTACTGATATAACCTCCAGACATTACATCATATGTGACTGATATCAGCCTCTTATAATGCTCCAGTACTGATATAACCTCCAGACATTACACCATATGTGACTGATATCAGCCTCTTATAACGCTCCAGTACTGATATAACCTCCAGACATTACACCATATGTGACTGATATCAGCCTCTTATAACGCTCCAGTACTGATATAACCTCCAGACATTACATCATATGTGACTGATATCAGCCCCTCTTATAACGCTCCAGTACTGATATAACCTCCAGACATTACACCATATGTGACTGATATCAGCCTCTTATAACGCTCCAGTACTGATATAACCTCCAGACATTACACCATATGTGAGTGATATCAGCCTCTTATAACTCTCCAGCACTGATATAACCTCCAGATATTACATCATATGTGACTGATATCAGCCTCTTATAACGCTCCAGTACTGATATAACCTCCAGACATTACACCATATGTGACTGATATCAGCCTCTTATAACGCTCCAGTACTGATATAACCTCCAGACATTACACCATATGTGACTGATATCAGCCCCTCTTATAACGCTCCAGTACTGATATAACCTCCAGACATTACACCATATGTGACGGATATCAGCCCCTCTTATAACGCTCCAGTACTGATATAACCTCGAGACATTACACCATATGTGACTGATATCAGCCCCTCTTATAACGCTCCAGTACTAATATAACCTCCAGACATTACACCATATGTGACTGATATCAGCCCCTCTTATAACGCTCCAGTACTGATATAACCTTCAGACATTACACCATATGTGACTGATATCAGCCCCTCTTATAACGCTCCAGTACTGATATAACCTCCAGACATTACATCATATGTGACTGATATCAGCTCTCTTATAACGCTCCAGTACTGATATAACCTCCAGACATTACACCATATGTGACTGATATCAGCCCCTCTTATAACGCTCCAGTACTAATATAACCTCCAGGCATTACATCATATGTGCCTGATATCAGCCCCTCTTATAACGCTCCAGTACTGATATAACCTCCAGACATTACATCATATGTGACTGATATCAACCTCTTATAACGCTCCAGTACTGATATAACCTCCAGACATTACACCATATGTGACTGATATCAGCTCCTCTTATAACGCTCCAGTACTGATATAACCTCCAGACATTACACCATATGTGACTGATATCAGCCTCTTATAACGCTCCAGTACTGATATAACCTCCAGACATTACATCATATGTGACTGATATTAGCTCCTCTTATAACGCACCAGTACTGATATAACCTCCAGACATAACACCATATGTGACTGATATCAGCCCCTCTTATAACGCTCCAGTACTGATATAACCTCCAGACATTACACCATATGTGACTGATATCAGCCTCTCTTATAATGCTCCAGTACTTACATAACCTCCAGACATTACACCATATGTGACTGATATCAGCCTCTTATAAAGCTCCAGTACTGATATAACCTCCAGACATTACACCATATGTGACTGATATCAGCCCCTCTTATAACGCTCCAGTACTGATATAACCTCCAGACATTACACCATATGTGACTGATATCAGCCCCTCTTATAACGCTCCAGTACAGATATAACCTCGAGACATTACACCATATGTGACTGATATCAGCCCCTCTTATAACGCTCCAGTACTGATATAACCTCCAGACATTACACCATATGTGACTGATATCAGCCCCTCTTATAACGCTCCAGTACTGATATAACCTTCAGACATTACACCATATGTGACTGATATCAGCCCCTCTTATAACGCTCCAGTACTGATATAACCTCCAGACATTACATCATATGTGCCTGATATCAGCCCCTCTTATAACGCTCCAGTACTGATATAACCTCCAGACATTACATCATATGTGACTGATATCAGCCTCTTATAATGCTCCAGTACTGATATAACCTCCAGACATTACACCATATGTGACTGATATCAGCCTCTTATAACGCTCCAGTACTGATATAACCTCCAGACATTACACCATATGTGACTGATATCAGCCTCTTATAACGCTCCAGTACTGATATAACCTCCAGACATTACATCATATGTGACTGATATCAGCCCCTCTTATAACGCTCCAGTACTGATATAACCTCCAGACATTACACCATATGTGACTGATATCAGCCTCTTATAACGCTCCAGTACTGATATAACCTCCAGACATTACACCATATGTGAGTGATATCAGCCTCTTATAACTCTCCAGCACTGATATAACCTCCAGACATTACATCATATGTGACTGATATCAGCCTCTTATAACGCTCCAGTACTGATATAACCTCCAGACATTACACCATATGTGACTGATATCAGCCTCTTATAACGCTCCAGTACTGACATAACCTCCAGACATTACACCATATGTGACTGATATCAGCCCCTCTTATAACGCTCCAGTACTGATATAACCTCCAGACATTACACCATATGTGACGGATATCAGCCCCTCTTATAACGCTCCAGTACTGATATAACCTCGAGACATTACACCATATGTGACTGATATCAGCCCCTCTTATAACGCTCCAGTACTAATATAACCTCCAGACATTACACCATATGTGACTGATATCAGCCCCTCTTATAACGCTCCAGTACTGATATAACCTTCAGACATTACACCATATGTGACTGATATCAGCCCCTCTTATAACGCTCCAGTACTGATATAACCTCCAGACATTACATCATATGTGACTGATATCAGCTCTCTTATAACGCTCCAGTACTGATATAACCTCCAGACATTACACCATATGTGACTGATATCAGCCCCTCTTATAACGCTCCAGTACTAATATAACCTCCAGGCATTACATCATATGTGCCTGATATCAGCCCCTCTTATAACGCTCCAGTACTGATATAACCTCCAGACATTACATCATATGTGACTGATATCAACCTCTTATAACGCTCCAGTACTGATATAACCTCCAGACATTACACCATATGTGACTGATATCAGCCTCTTATAACGCTCCAGTACTGATATAACCTCCAGACATTACACCATATGTGACTGATATCAGCCTCTTATAACGCTCCAGTACTGATATAACCTCCAGACATTACATCATATGTGAGTGATATCAGCCTCTTATAACGCTCCAGCACTGATATAACCTCCAGACATTACATCATATGTGACTGATATCAGCCTCTTATAACGCTCCAGTACTGATATAACCTCCAGACATTACACCATATGTGACTGATATCAGCCCCTCTTATAACGCTTCAGTACTGATATAACCTCCAGACATTACATCATATGTGACTGATAACAGCCCCTCTTATAACGCTCCAGTACTGATATAACCTCCAGACATTACACCATATGTGACTGATATCAGCTCCTCTTATAACGCTCCAGTACTGATATAACCTCCAGACATTACATCATATGTGACTGATATCAGCCTCTCTTATAACGCTCCTGTACTGATATAACCTCCAGACATTACATCATATGTGACTGATATCAGCTCCTCTTATAACGCTCCAGTACTGATATAACCTCCAGACATTACATCATATGTGACTGATATCAGCTCCTCTTATAACGCTCCAGTACTGATATAACCTCCCGACATTACACTATATGTGACTGATATCAGCCTCTCATAACGCTCCAGTACTGATATAACCTCCAGACATTACATCATATGTGACTGATATCAGCCTCTCTTATAACACTCCAGTACTGATATAACCTCCAGACATTACATCATATGTGACTGATATCAGCCTCTCTTATAACGCTCCAGTACTGATATAACCTCCAGACATTACTCCATATGTGACTGACATCAGCCTCTTATAACGCTCCAGTACTGATATAACCTCCAGACATTACACCATATGTGACTGATATCAGCTCCTCTTATAACGCTCCAGTACTGATATAACCTCCAGACATTACACCATATGTGACTGATATTAGCCTCTTATAACGCTCCAGTACGGATATAACCTCCAGACATTACATCATATGTGACTGATATCAGCCTCTTATAACGCTCCAGTACTGATATAACCTCCAGACATTACATCATATGTGACTGATATCAGCCTCTTATAACGCTCCAGTACTGATATAACCTCCAGACATTACATCATATGTAACTGATATCAGCCCCTCTTATAACGCTCCAGTACTGATATAACCTCCAGACATTACACCATATGCGACTGATAGCCTCTTATAACGCTCCAGTACTGATATACCTCCAGCCATTACATCATATGTGACTGATATCAGACTCTTATAACGCTACAGTACTGATATAACCTCCAGACATTACATCATATGTGACTGATATCAGTCCCTCTTATAACACTCCTGTACTGATATAACCTCCAGACATTACATCATATGTGACTGATATCAGCTCCTCTTATAACGCTCCAGTACTGATATAACCTCCAGACATTACACCATATGTGACTGATATCAGCTCCTCTTATAACGCTCCAGTACTGATATAACCTCCAGACATTACATCATATGTGACTGATATCAGTCCCTCTTATAACACTCCTGTACTGATATAACCTCCAGACATTACATCATATGTGACTGATATCAGCTCCTCTTATAACGCTCCAGTACTGATATAACCTCCAGACATTACACCATATGTGACTGATATCAGCTCCTCTTATAACGCTCCAGTACTGATATAACCTCCAGACATTACACCTTATGTGACTGATATCAGCCCCTCTTATAACTCTCCAGTACTGATATAACCTCCAGATATTACATCATATGTGACTGATATCAGCCTCTCTTATAAGACTCCAGTACTGATACAACCTCCAGACATTACACCATATGTGACTGATATCAGCTCCTCTTATAACGCTCCAGTACTGATATAACCTCCAGACATTACACCATATGTGACTGATATCAGCCCCTCTTATAACGCTCCAGTACTGATATAACCTCCAGACATTACATCATATGTGACTGATATCAGCCCCTCTTATAACGCTCCAGTACTGATATAACCTCCAGACATTACACCATATGTGACTGATATCAGCCTCTTATAACGCTCCAGTACTGATATAACCTCCAGACATTACACCATATGTGACTGATATCAGCCTCTTATAACGCTCCAGTACTGATATAACCTCCAGACATTACATCATATGTGAGTGATATCAGCCTCTTATAACGCTCCAGCACTGATATAACCTCCAGACATTACATCATATGTGACTGATATCAGCCTCTTATAACGCTCCAGTACTGATATAACCTCCAGACATTACACCATATGTGACTGATATCAGCCCCTCTTATAACGCTTCAGTACTGATATAACCTCCAGACATTACATCATATGTGACTGATAACAGCCCCTCTTATAACGCTCCAGGACTGATATAACCTCCAGACATTACACCATATGTGACTGATATCAGCTCCTCTTATAACGCTCCAGTACTGATATAACCTCCAGACATTACATCATATGTGACTGATATCAGCTCCTCTTATAACGCTCCAGTACTGATATAACCTCCAGGCATTACATCATATGTGACTGATATCAGCATCTTATAACGCTCCAGTACTGATATAACCTCCAGACATTACACCATATGTGACTGATATCAGCTCCTCTTATAACGCTCCAGTACTGATATAACCTCCAGACATTACACCATATGTGACTGATATCAGCCCATCTTATAACGCTCCAGTACTGATATAACCTCCAGACATTACATCATATGTGACTGATATCAGCCTCTCTTATAATGCTCCAGTACTGATATAACCTCCAGACATTACTCCATATGTGACTGATATCAGCCTCTTATAACGCTCCAGTACTAATATAACCTCCAGACATTACACCATATGTGACTGATATCAGCTCCTCTTATAACGCTCCAGTACTGATATAACCTCCAGACATTACACCATATGTGACTGATATTAGCCTCTTATAACGCTCCAGTACTGATATAACCTCCAGACATTACATCATATGTGACTGATATCAGCCTCTTATAACGCTCCAGTACTGATATAACCTCCAGACATTACATCATATGTGACTGATATCAGCCTCTTATAACGCTCCAGTACTGATATAACCTCCAGACATTACATCATATGTGACTGATATCAGTCCCTCTTATAACACTCCTGTACTGATATAACCTCCAGACATTACATCATATGTGACTGATATCAGCTCCTCTTATAACGCTCCAGTACTGATATAACCTCCAGACATTACACCATATGTGACTGATATCGGCTCCTCTTATAACGCTCCAGTACTGATATAACCTCCAGATATTACATCATATGTGACTGATATCAGCCTCTCTTATAACACTCCAGTACTGATATAACCTCCAGACATTACACCATATGTGACTGATATCAGCTCCTCTTATAACGCTCCAGTACTGATATAACCTCCAGACATTACACCATATGTGACTGATATCAGCCCCTCTTATAACGCTCCAGTACTAATATAACCTCCAGACATTACATCATATATGACTGATATCAGCCCCTCTTATAACGCTCCAGTACTGATATAACCTCCAGACATTACACTATATGTGACTGATATCAGCCTCTCTTATGACGCTCCAGTACTGATATAACCTCCAGACATTACATCATATGTGACTGATATCAGCCTCTCTTATAACACTCCAGTACTGATATAACCTCCAGACATTACATCATATGTGACTGATATCAGCCTCTTATAACGCTCCAGTACTAATATAAACTCCAGACATTACACCATATGTGACTGATATCAGCTCTCTTATAACGCTACAGTACTGATATAACCTCCAGACATTACATCATATGTGACTGATATCAGTCCCTTTTATAACGCTCCTGTACTGATATAACCTCCAGACATTACACCATATTTGACTGATATCAGCCTCTTATAAAGCTCCAGTACTGATATAACCTCCAGACATTACACCATATGTGACTGATATCAGCTCTCTTTTAACGCTACAGTACTGATATAACCTCCAGACATTACACCATATGTGACTGATATCAGCTCTCTTATAACGCTACAGTACTGATATAACCTCCAGACATTACATCATATGTGACTGATATCAGCCCCTCTTATAACGCTCCAGTACTGATATAACCTCCAGACATTACACTATATGTGACTGATATCAGCCTCTCTTATAACGCTCCAGTACTGATATAACCTCCAGACATTACATCATATGTGACTGATATCAGCCTCTCTTATAACACTCCAGTACTGATATAACCTCCAGACATTACATCATATGTGACTGATATCAGCCTCTCTTATAATGCTCCAGTACTGATATAACCTCCAGACATTACTCCATATGTGACTGATATCAGCCTCTTATAACGCTCCAGTACTGATATAACCTCCAGACATTACACCATATGTGACTGATATCAGCTCCTCTTATAACGCTCCAGTACTGATATAACCTCCAGACATTACACCATATGTGACTGATATCAGCCTCTTATAACGCTCCAGTACTGATATAACCTCCAGACATTACATCGTATGTGACTGATATCAGCCTCTTATAACGCTCCAGTACTGATATAAACTCCAGACATTACACCATATGTGACTGATATCAGATCTCTTATAATGCTACCGTACTGATATAACCTCCAGACATTACATCATATGTGACTGATATCAGTCCCTCTTATAACGCTCCTGTACTGATATAACCTCCAGACATTACACCATATGTGACTGATATCAGCCTCTTATAAAACTCCAGTACTGATATAACCTCCAGACATTACATCATATGTGACTGATATCAGCCTCTTATAACGCTCCAGTACTGATATAACCTCCAGACATTACACCATATGTGACTGATATCAGCCTCTCTTATAATACTTCAGTACTGATATAACCTCCAGACATTACACCATATGTGACTGATATCAGCCTCTTATAACGCTCCAGTACTGATATAACCTCCAGACATTACATCATATGTGACTGATATCACCCTCTTATAACGCTCCAGTACTGATATAACCTCCAGACATTACACCATATGTGACTGATATCAGCCTCTTATAACGCTCCAGTACTGATATATCCTCCAGACATTACATCATATGTGACTGATATCAGCCTCTTATAACGCTCCAGTACTGATATAACCTCCAGACATTACATCATATGTGACTGATATCAGCTCCTCTTATAACGCTCCAGTACTGATATAACCTCCAGACATTACATCATATGTGACTGATATCAGCTCCTCTTATAACGCTCCAGTACTGATATAACCTCCAGACATTACACCATATGTGACTGATATCAGCTCCTCTTATAACGCTCCAGTACTGATATAACCTCCAGACATTACACCATATGTGACTGATATTAGCCTCTTATAACGCTCCAGTACTGATATAACCTCCAGACATTACATCATATGTAACTGATATCAGCCCCTCTTATAACGCTCCAGTACTGATATAACCTCCAGACATTACACCATATGTGACTGATATTAGCCTCTTATAACGCTCCAGTACTGATATAACCTCCAGACATTACATCATATGTAACTGATATCAGCCCCTCTTATAACGCTCCAGTACTGATATAACCTCCAGACATTACACCATATGCGACTGATATCAGCCTCTTATAACGCTCCAGTACTGATATACCTCCAGACATTACATCATATGTGACTGATATCAGCCCCTCTTATAACGCTCCAGTACTGATATAACCTCCAGACATTACATCATATGTGACTGATATCAGACTCTTATAACGCTACAGTACTGATATAACCTCCAGACATTACATCATATGTGACTGATATCAGCCTCTTATAACGCTCCAGTACTGATATAACCTCCAGACATTACATCATATGTGACTGATATCAGTCCCTCTTATAACACTCCTGTACTGATATAACCTCCAGACATTACATCATATGTGACTGATATCAGCTCCTCTTATAACGCTCCAGTACTGATATAACCTCCAGACATTACACCATATGTGACTGATATCAGCTCCTCTTATAACGCTCCAGTACTGATATAACCTCCAGACATTACATCATATGTGACTGATATCAGTCCCTCTTATAACACTCCTGTACTGATATAACCTCCAGACATTACATCATATGTGACTGATATCAGCTCCTCTTATAACGCTCCAGTACTGATATAACCTCCAGACATTACACCATATGTGACTGATATCAGCTCCTCTTATAACGCTCCAGTACTGATATAACCTCCAGACATTACACCTTATGTGACTGATATCAGCCCCTCTTATAACTCTCCAGTACTGATATAACCTCCAGATATTACATCATATGTGACTGATATCAGCCTCTCTTATAAGACTCCAGTACTGATACAACCTCCAGACATTACACCATATGTGACTGATATCAGCTCCTCTTATAACGCTCCAGTACTGATATAACCTCCAGACATTACACCATATGTGACTGATATCAGCCCCTCTTATAACGCTCCAGTACTGATATAACCTCCAGACATTACATCATATGTGACTGATATCAGCCCCTCTTATAACGCTCCAGTACTGATATAACCTCCAGACATTACACCATATGTGACTGATATCAGCCTCTTATAACGCTCCAGTACTGATATAACCTCCAGACATTACACCATATGTGACTGATATCAGCCTCTTATAACGCTCCAGTACTGATATAACCTCCAGACATTACATCATATGTGAGTGATATCAGCCTCTTATAACGCTCCAGCACTGATATAACCTCCAGACATTACATCATATGTGACTGATATCAGCCTCTTATAACGCTCCAGTACTGATATAACCTCCAGACATTACACCATATGTGACTGATATCAGCCCCTCTTATAACGCTTCAGTACTGATATAACCTCCAGACATTACATCATATGTGACTGATAACAGCCCCTCTTATAACGCTCCAGGACTGATATAACCTCCAGACATTACACCATATGTGACTGATATCAGCTCCTCTTATAACGCTCCAGTACTGATATAACCTCCAGACATTACATCATATGTGACTGATATCAGCTCCTCTTATAACGCTCCAGTACTGATATAACCTCCAGGCATTACATCATATGTGACTGATATCAGCATCTTATAACGCTCCAGTACTGATATAACCTCCAGACATTACACCATATGTGACTGATATCAGCTCCTCTTATAACGCTCCAGTACTGATATAACCTCCAGACATTACACCATATGTGACTGATATCAGCCCATCTTATAACGCTCCAGTACTGATATAACCTCCAGACATTACATCATATGTGACTGATATCAGCCTCTCTTATAATGCTCCAGTACTGATATAACCTCCAGACATTACTCCATATGTGACTGATATCAGCCTCTTATAACGCTCCAGTACTAATATAACCTCCAGACATTACACCATATGTGACTGATATCAGCTCCTCTTATAACGCTCCAGTACTGATATAACCTCCAGACATTACACCATATGTGACTGATATTAGCCTCTTATAACGCTCCAGTACTGATATAACCTCCAGACATTACATCATATGTGACTGATATCAGCCTCTTATAACGCTCCAGTACTGATATAACCTCCAGACATTACATCATATGTGACTGATATCAGCCTCTTATAACGCTCCAGTACTGATATAACCTCCAGACATTACATCATATGTGACTGATATCAGTCCCTCTTATAACACTCCTGTACTGATATAACCTCCAGACATTACATCATATGTGACTGATATCAGCTCCTCTTATAACGCTCCAGTACTGATATAACCTCCAGACATTACACCATATGTGACTGATATCAGCTCCTCTTATAACGCTCCAGTACTGATATAACCTCCAGATATTACATCATATGTGACTGATATCAGCCTCTCTTATAACACTCCAGTACTGATATAACCTCCAGACATTACACCATATGTGACTGATATCAGCTCCTCTTATAACGCTCCAGTACTGATATAACCTCCAGACATTACACCATATGTGACTGATATCAGCCCCTCTTATAACGCTCCAGTACTAATATAACCTCCAGACATTACATCATATATGACTGATATCAGCCCCTCTTATAACGCTCCAGTACTGATATAACCTCCAGACATTACACTATATGTGACTGATATCAGCCTCTCTTATGACGCTCCAGTACTGATATAACCTCCAGACATTACATCATATGTGACTGATATCAGCCTCTCTTATAACACTCCAGTACTGATATAAACTCCAGACATTACATCATATGTGACTGATATCAGCCTCTTATAACGCTCCAGTACTAATATAAACTCCAGACATTACACCATATGTGACTGATATCAGCTCTCTTATAACGCTACAGTACTGATATAACCTCCAGACATTACATCATATGTGACTGATATCAGTCCCTCTTATAACGCTCCTGTACTGATATAACCTCCAGACATTACACCATATTTGACTGATATCAGCCTCTTATAAAGCTCCAGTACTGATATAACCTCCAGACATTACACCATATGTGACTGATATCAGCTCTCTTTTAACGCTACAGTACTGATATAACCTCCAGACATTACACCATATGTGACTGATATCAGCTCTCTTATAACGCTACAGTACTGATATAACCTCCAGACATTACATCATATGTGACTGATATCAGCCCCTCTTATAACGCTCCAGTACTGATATAACCTCCAGACATTACACTATATGTGACTGATATCAGCCTCTCTTATAACGCTCCAGTACTGATATAACCTCCAGACATTACATCATATGTGACTGATATCAGCCTCTCTTATAACACTCCAGTACTGATATAACCTCCAGACATTACATCATATGTGACTGATATCAGCCTCTCTTATAATGCTCCAGTACTGATATAACCTCCAGACATTACTCCATATGTGACTGATATCAGCCTCTTATAACGCTCCAGTACTGATATAACCTCCAGACATTACACCATATGTGACTGATATCAGCTCCTCTTATAACGCTCCAGTACTGATATAACCTCCAGACATTACACCATATGTGACTGATATCAGCCTCTTATAACGCTCCAGTACTGATATAACCTCCAGACATTACATCGTATGTGACTGATATCAGCCTCTTATAACGCTCCAGTACTGATATAAACTCCAGACATTACACCATATGTGACTGATATCAGATCTCTTATAATGCTACCGTACTGATATAACCTCCAGACATTACATCATATGTGACTGATATCAGTCCCTCTTATAACGCTCCTGTACTGATATAACCTCCAGACATTACACCATATGTGACTGATATCAGCCTCTTATAAAACTCCAGTACTGATATAACCTCCAGACATTACATCATATGTGACTGATATCAGCCTCTTATAACGCTCCAGTACTGATATAACCTCCAGACATTACACCATATGTGACTGATATCAGCCTCTCTTATAATACTTCAGTACTGATATAACCTCCAGACATTACACCATATGTGACTGATATCAGCCTCTTATAACGCTCCAGTACTGATATAACCTCCAGACATTACATCATATGTGACTGATATCACCCTCTTATAACGCTCCAGTACTGATATAACCTCCAGACATTACACCATATGTGACTGATATCAGCCTCTTATAACGCTCCAGTACTGATATATCCTCCAGACATTACATCATATGTGACTGATATCAGCCTCTTATAACGCTCCAGTACTGATATAACCTCCAGACATTACATCATATGTGACTGATATCAGCTCCTCTTATAACGCTCCAGTACTGATATAACCTCCAGACATTACATCATATGTGACTGATATCAGCTCCTCTTATAACGCTCCAGTACTGATATAACCTCCAGACATTACACCATATGTGACTGATATCAGCTCCTCTTATAACGCTCCAGTACTGATATAACCTCCAGACATTACACCATATGTGACTGATATTAGCCTCTTATAACGCTCCAGTACTGATATAACCTCCAGACATTACATCATATGTAACTGATATCAGCCCCTCTTATAACGCTCCAGTACTGATATAACCTCCAGACATTACACCATATGTGACTGATATTAGCCTCTTATAACGCTCCAGTACTGATATAACCTCCAGACATTACATCATATGTAACTGATATCAGCCCCTCTTATAACGCTCCAGTACTGATATAACCTCCAGACATTACACCATATGCGACTGATATCAGCCTCTTATAACGCTCCAGTACTGATATACCTCCAGACATTACATCATATGTGACTGATATCAGCCCCTCTTATAACGCTCCAGTACTGATATAACCTCCAGACATTACATCATATGTGACTGATATCAGACTCTTATAACGCTACAGTACTGATATAACCTCCAGACATTACATCATATGTGACTGATATCAGCCTCTTATAACGCTCCAGTACTGATATAACCTCCAGACATTACATCATATGTGACTGATATCAGTCCCTCTTATAACACTCCTGTACTGATATAACCTCCAGACATTACATCATATGTGACTGATATCAGCTCCTCTTATAACGCTCCTGTACTGATATAACCTCCAGACAATACATCATATGTGACTGATATCAGCTCCTCTTATAACGCTCCAGTACTGATATAACCTCCAGACATTACACCATATGTGACTGATATCAGCCCCTCTTATAACTCTCCAGTACTGATATAACCTCCAGATATTACATCATATGTGACTGATATCAGCCTCTCTTATAACACTCCAGTACTGATATAACCTCCAGACATTACACCATATGTGACTGATATCAGCCCCTCTTATAACGCTCCAGTACTGATATAACCTCCAGACATTACATCATATGTGACTGATATCAGCCTCTCTTATAACACTCCAGTACTGATATAACCTCCAGACATTACATCATATGTGACTGATATCAGCCTCTCTTATAACGCTCCAGTACTGATATAACCTCCAGACATTACTCCATATGTGACTGATATCAGCCTCTTATAACGCTCCAGTACTGATATAACCTCCAGACATTACACCATATGTGACTGATATCAGCTCCTCTTATAACGCTCCACTATTGATATAACCTCCAGACATTACACCATATGTGACTGATATCAGCCTCTTATAACGCTACAGTACTGATATAACCTCCAGACATTACATCATATGTGACTGATATCAGTCCCTCTTATAACGCTCCTGTACTGATATAACCTCCAGACATTACACCATATTTGACTGATATCAGCCTCTTATAAAGCTCCAGTAATGATATAACCTCCAGACATTACACCATATGTGACTGATATCAGCTCTCTTATAACGCTACAGTACTGATATAACCTCCAGACATTACACCATATGTGACTGATATCAGCTCTCTTATAACGCTACAGTACTGATATAACCTCCAGACATTACATCATATGTGACTGATATCAGCCCCTCTTATAACGCTCCAGTACTGATATAACCTCCAGACATTACACTATATGTGACTGATATCAGCCTCTCTTATAACGCTCCAGTACTGATATAACCTCCAGACATTACATCATATGTGACTGATATCAGCCTCTCTTATAACACTCCAGTACTGATATAACCTCCAGACATTACATCATATGTGACTGATATCAGCCTCTCTTATAATGCTCCAGTACTGATATAACCTCCAGACATTACTCCATATGTGACTGATATCAGCCTCTTATAACGCTCCAGTACTGATATATCCTCCAGACATTACACCATATGTGACTGATATCAGCTCCTCTTATAACGCTCCAGTAGTGATATAACCTCCAGACATTACACCATATGTGACTGATATCAGCCTCTTATAACGCTCCAGTACTGATATAACCTCCAGACATTACATCGTATGTGACTGATATCAGCCTCTTATAACGCTCCAGTACTGATATAAACTCCAGACATTACACCATATGTGACTGATATCAGATCTCTTATAACGCTACCGTACTGATATAACCTCCAGACATTACATCATATGTGACTGATATCAGTCCCTCTTATAACGCTCCTGTACTGATATAACCTCCAGACATTACACCATATGTGACTGATATCAGCCTCTTATAAAACTCCAGTACTGATATAACCTCCAGACATTACATCATATGTGACTGATATCAGCCTCTTATAACGCTCCAGTACTGATATAACCTCCAGACATTACACCATATGTGACTGATATCAGCCTCTCTTATAATGCTCCAGTACTGATATAACCTCCAGACATTACACCATATGTGACTGATATCAGCCTCTTATAACGCTCCAGTACTGATATAACCTCCAGACATTACATCATATGTGACTGATATCACCCTCTTATAACGCTCCAGTACTGATATAACCTCAAGACATTACACCATATGTGACTGATATCAGCCTCTTATAACGCTCCAGTACTGATATATCCTCCAGACATTACATCATATGTGACTGATATCAGCCTCTTATAACGCTCCAGTACTGATATAACCTCCAGACATTACATCATATGTGACTGATATCAGCTCCTCTTATAACGCTCCAGTACTGATATAACCTCCAGACATTACATCATATGTGATTGATATCAGCTCCTCTTATAACGCTCCAGTACTGATATAACCTCCAGACATTACATCATATGTAACTGATATCAGACCCTCTTATAACGCTCCAGTACTGATATAACCTCCAGACATTACACCATATGTGACTGATATTAGCCTCTTATAACGCTCCAGTACTGATATAACCTCCAGACATTACATCATATGTAACTGATATCAGCCCCTCTTATAACGCTCCAGTACTGATATAACCTCCAGACATTACACCATATGCGACTGATATCAGCCTCTTATAACGCTCCAGTACTGATATACCTCCAGACATTACATCATATGTGACTGATTTCAGCCCCTCTTATAACGCTCCAGTACTGATATAACCTCCAGACATTACATCATATGTGACTGATATCAGACTCTTATAACGCTACAGTACTGATATAACCTCCAGACATTACATCATATGTGACTGATATCAGCCTCTTATAACGCTCCAGTACTGATATAACCTCCAGACATTACATCATATGTGACTGATATCAGTCCCTCTTATAACACTCCTGTACTGATATAACCTCCAGACATTACATCATATGTGACTGATATCAGCTCCTCTTATAACTCTCCAGTACTGATATAACCTCCAGACATTACACCATATGTGACTGATATCAGCTCCTCTTATAACGCTCCAGTACTGATATAACCTCCAGACATTACACCATATGTGACTGATATCAGCCCCTCTTATAACTCTCCAGTACTGATATAACCTCCAGATATTACATCATATGTGACTGATATCAGCCTCTCTTATAACACTCCAGTACTGATATAACCTCCAGACATTACACCATATGTGACTGATATCAGCCCCTCTTATAACGCTCCAGTACTGATATAACCTCCAGACATTACATCATATGTGACTGATATCAGCCTCTCTTATAACACTCCAGTACTGATATAACCTCCAGACATTACATCATATGTGACTGATATCAGCCTCTCTTATAACGCTCCAGTACTGATATAACCTCCAGACATTACTCCATATGTGACTGATATCAGCCTCTTATAACGCTCCAGTACTGATATAACCTCCAGACATTACACCATATGTGACTGATATCAGCTCCTCTTATAACGCTCCACTACTGATATAACCTCCAGACATTACACCATATGTGACTGATATCAGCCTCTTATAACGCTCCAGTACTGATATAACCTCCAGACATTACATCGTATGTGACTGATATCAGCCTCTTATAACGCTCCAGTACTAATATAAACTCCAGACATTACACCATATGTGACTGATATCAGCTCTTTTATAACGCTACAGTACTGATATAACCTCCAGACATTACATCATATGTGACTGATATCAGTCCCTCTTATAACGCTCCTGTACTGATATAACCTCCAGACATTACACCATATTTGACTGATATCAGCCTCTTATAAAGCTCCAGTTCTGCTATAACCTCCAGACATTACACCATATGTGACTGATATCAGCTCTCTTATAACGCTACAGTACTGATATAACCTCCAGACATTACACCATATGTGACTGATATCAGCTCTCTTATAACGCTACAGTACTGATATAACCTCCAGACATTACATCATATGTGACTGATATCAGCCCCTCTAATAACGCTCCAGTACTGATATAACCTCCAGACATTACACTATATGTGACTGATATCAGCCTCTCTTATAACGCTCCAGTACTGATATAACCTCCAGACATTACTCCATATGTGACTGATATCAGCCTCTTATAACGCTCCAGTACTGATATAACCTCCAGACATTACACCATATGTGACTGATATCAGCTCCTCTTATAACGCTCCAGTACTGATATAACCTCCAGACATTACACCATATGTGACTGATATCAGCCTCTTATAACGCTCCAGTACTGATATAACCTCCAGACATTACATCGTATGTGACTGATATCAGCCTCTTATAACGCTCCAGTACTGATATAAACTCCAGACATTACACCATATGTGACTGATATCAGATCTCTTATAACGCTACCGTACTGATATAACCTCCAGACATTACATCATATGTGACTGATATCAGTCCCTCTTATAACGCTCCTGTACTGATATAACCTCCAGACATTACACCATATGTGACTGATATCAGCCTCTTATAAAACTCCAGTACTGATATAACCTCCAGACATTACATCATATGTGACTGATATCAGCCTCTTATAACGCTCCAGTACTGATATAACCTCCAGACATTACACCATATGTGACTGATATCAGCCTCTCTTATAATGCTCCAGTACTGATATAACCTCCAGACATTACACCATATGTGACTGATATCAGCCTCTTATAACGCTCCAGTACTGATATAACCTCCAGACATTACATCATATGTGACTGATATCACCCTCTTATAACGCTCCAGTACTGATATAACCTCCAGACATTACACCATATGTGACTGATATCAGCCTCTTATAACGCTCCAGTACTCATATAACCTCCAGACATTACACCATATGTGACTGATATCAGCTCCTCTTATAACGCTCCAGTACTGATATAACCTCCAGACATTACATCATATGTGACTGATATCAGCCCCTCTTATAACGCTCCAGTACTGATATAACCTCCAGACATTACACCATATGTGACTGATATCAGCTCCTCTTATAACGCTCCAGTACTGATATAACCTCCAGACATTACACCATATGTGACTGATATCAGCTCCTCTTATAACGCTCCAGTACTGATATAACCTCCCGACATTACACCATATGTGACTGATATCAGCCTCTTATAACGCTCCTGTACTGATATAACCTCCAGACATTACATCATATGTGACTGATATCAGCCCCTCTTATAACGCTCCAGTACTGATATAACCTCCAGACATTACACCATATGTGACTGATATCAGCCCCTCTTATAACGCTCCAGTACTGGTATAACCTCCAGACATTACATCATATGTGACTGATATCAGCCTCTTATAACGCTCCAGTACTGATGTAACTTCCAGACATTACATCGTATGTGACTGATATCAGCTCCTCTTATAACGCTCCAGTACTGATATAACCTCCAGACATTACATCATATGTGACTGATATCAGCCTCTTATAATACTCCAGCACTGATATAACCTCCAACATTACACCATATGTGACTGATATCAGCCCCTCTTATAACGCTCCAGTACTGATATAACCTCCAGACATTACACCATATGTGACTGATATCAGCCCCTCTTATAACGCTCCAGTACTGATATAACCTCCAGACATTACATCAGATGTGACTGATATCAGCCTCTTATAACGCTCCAGCACTGATATAACCTCCAGACATAACACCATATGTGACTGATATCAGCCCCTCTTATAACGCTTCAGTACTGATATAACCTCCAGACATTACACCATATGTGACTGATATCAGCCCCTCTTATAACGCTCCAGTACTGATATAACCTCCAGACATTACACCATATGTGACTGATATCAGCCTCTCTTATAATGCTCCAGTACTAATATAACCTCCAGACATTACACCATATGTGACTGATATCAGCCTCTTATAAAGCTCCAGTGCTGATATAACCTCCAGACATTACACCATATGTGACTGATATCAGCCTCTTATAACGCTCCAGTACTGATATAACCTCCAGACATTACACCATATGTGACTGATATCAGCCCCTCTTATAACGCTCCAGTACTGATATAACCTCCAGACATTGCACCATATGTGACTGATATCAGCCCCTCTTATAACGCTCCAGTACTGATATAACCTCCAGACATTACACCATATGTGACTGATATCAGCCCCTCTTATAACGCTCCAGTACTGATATAACCTCCAGGCATTACATCATATGTGACTGATATCTGCCTCTTATAACGCTCCAGTACTGATATAACCTCCAGACATTACACCATATGTGACTGATATCAGCCTCTTATAACGCTCCAGTACTGATATAACCCCCAGACATTACACCATATGTGACTGATATCAGCCTCTTATAACGCTCCAGTGCTGATATAACCTCCAGACATTACATCATATGTGACTGATATCAGCTCCTCTTATAACGATCCAGCACTGATATAACCTCCAGACATTACATCATATGTGACTTATATCAGCTCCTCTTATAACGCTCCAGTACTGATATAACCTCCAGACATTACACCATATGTGACTGATATCAGCCCCTCTTATAACGCTCCAGTACTGATATAACCTCCAGACATTACACCATATGTGACTGATATCAGCTCCTCTTATAACGCTCCAGTACTGATATAGCCTCCAGACATTACATCATATGTGACTGATATCAGACTCTTATAACGCTCCAGTACTGATATGACCTCCAGACATTACACCATATGTGCCTGATATCAGCCTCTTATAACGCTCCAGTACTGATATAACCTCCAGACATTACACCATATGTGACTGATATCAGCCTCTCTTATAACGCTCCTGTACTGATATAACCTACAGACATTACACCATATGTGACTGATATCAGCCTCTTATAACGCTCCAGTACTGATATAACCTCCAGACATTACATCATATGTGACTGATATCAGCCTCTTATAACACTCCAGTACTGATATAACCTCCAGACATTACATCATATGTGACTGATATCAGCCTCTTAAAACGCTCCAGTACTGATATAACCTCCAGACATTACACCATATGTGACTGATATCAGCTCCTCTTATAACGCTCCAGTACTGATATAACCTCCAGACATTATACCATATGTGACTGATATCAGCCTCTTATAGCGCTCCAGTACTGATATAACCTCCAGACTTTACACCATATGTGACTGATATCAGCCTCTTATAATGCTCCAGTACTGATATAACCTCCAGACATTACACCATATGTGATTGATATCAGCCCCTCTTATAACGCTCCAGTACTGATATAACCTCCAGACATTACACCATATGTGACTGATATTAGCTCCTCTTATAACGCTCCAGTACTGATATAACCTCCAGACATTACACCATATGTGACTGATATCAGCCTCTTATAACGCTCCAGTACTGATATAACCTCCAGACATTACATCATATGTGACTGATATCAGCCTCTTATAACGCTCCAGTACTGATATAACCTCCAGACATTACATCATATGTGACTGATATCAGCCTCTTATAACGCTCCAGTACTGATATAACCTCCAGACATTACACCATATGTGACTGCTATCAGCCTCTTATAACGCTGCAGTACTGATATAACCTCCAGACATTACATCATATGTGACTGATATCAGCCTCTCTTATAACGCTCCAGTACTGATATAACCTCCAGACATTACACCATATGTGACTGCTATCAGCCTCTTATAACGCTCCAGTACTGATATAACGTCCAGACATTACAACATATGTGACTGATATCAGCCCCTCTTATAACGCTCCAGTACTGATATAACCTCCAGACATTACACCATATGTGACTGATATCAGCCACTTATAACGCTCCAGTACTGATATAACCTCCAGACATTACACCATATGTGACTGATATGAGCCCCTCTTATAACTCTCCAGTACAGATATAACCTCCAGACATTACACCATATGTGACTGATATCAGCCTCTTATAACGCTCCAGTACTGATATAACCTCCAGACATTACACCATATGTGACTGATATCAGCCCCTCTTATAACTCTCCAGTACAGATATAACCTCCAGACATTACACTATATGTGACTGATATCAGCCTCTTATAACACTCCAGTACTGATATAACCTCCAGACATTACACCATATGTGACTGATATCAGCTCCTCTTATAACACTCCAGTACTGATATAACTTCCAGACATTACACCATATGTGACTGATATCAGCCTCTTGTAAAACTCCAGCACTGATATAACCTCCAGACATTACATCATATGTGACTGATATCAGCCCCTCTTATAACGCTCCAGTACTGATATAACCTCCAGACATTACATCATATGTGACCGATATCAGCTCCTCTTATAACGCTCCAGTACTGATATAACCTCCAGACATTACACCATATGTGACTGATATCTGCCTCTTATAACGCTCCAGTACTGATATAACCTCCAGACATTACATCATATGTGACTGATATCAGCCTCTTATAATGTTCCAGTACTGATACAACCTCTAGACATTACACCATATGTGACTGATATCAGCCTCTCTTATAACGCTCCAGTACTGATATAACCTCCAGACATTACATCATATGTGACTGATATCAGCTCCTCTTATAACGCTCCAGTACTGATATTACCTTCAGACATTACACCATATGTGACTGATATCAGCCTCTCTTATAACGCTCCAGTACTGATATAACCTCCAGACATTACATCATATGTGACTGATATCAGCTCCTCATATAACGCTCCAGTACTGATATAACCTCCAGACATTACACCATATGTGACTGATATCAGCCCCTCTTATAACGCTCCAGTACTAATATAACCTCCAGACATTACACCATATGTGACTGATATCAGCCCCTCTTATAACGCTCCAGTACTGATATAACCTCCAGACATTAGACCATATGTGACTGATATCAGCCTTTTATAACGCTCCAGTACTGATATAACCTCCAGACATTACATCATATGTGACTGATATCAGCTCCTCTTATAACGCACCAGTACTGATATAACCTCCAGACATTACACCATATGTGACTGATATCAGCTCCTCTTATAACGCACCAGTACTGATATAATCTCCAGACATTACACCATATGTGACTGATATCAGCTACTCTTATAACGCTCCAGTACTGATATAACCTCCAGACATTACAACATATGTGACTGATATCAGCCTCTTATAACGCTCCAGTACTGATATAATCTCCAGACATTACACCATATGTGACTGATATCAGCCCCTCTTATAACGCTCCAGTACTGATATAACCTCCAGACATTACACCATATGTGACTGATATCAGCCCCTCTTATAACGCTCCAGTACTGATATAACCTCCAGACATTACACCATATGTGACTGATATCAGCCCCTCTTATAACGCTCCAGTACTGATATAACCTGCAGACATTACACCATATGTGACTGATATCAGCCCCTCTTATAACGCTCCAGTACTGATATAACCTCCAGACATTACATCATATGTGACTGATATCAGCCCCTCTTATAACGCTCCAGTACTGATATAACCTCCAGACATTACATCATATGTGACTGATATCAGCTCTCTTATAACGCTCCAGTACTGATATAACCTCCAGACATTACACCATATGTGACTGATATTAGCTCCTCTTATAACGCTCCAGTACTGATATAACCTCCAGACATTACACCATATGTGACTGATATCAGCCTCTTATAACGCTCCAGTACTGATATAACCTCCAGACATTACACCATATGTGACTGATATCAGCCTCTTATAACGCTCCAGTACTGATATAACCTCCAGACATTACATCATATGTGACTGATATCAGCCTCTTATAACGCTCCAGTACTGATATAACCTCCAGACATTACATCATATGTGACTGATATCAGCCTCTTATAACGCTCCAGTACTGATATAACCTCCAGACATTACATCATATGTGACTGATATCAGCCCCTCTTATAACGCTCCAGTACTGATATAACCTCCAGACATTACATCATATGTGACTGATATCAGCTCTCTTATAACGCTCCAGTACTGATATAACCTCCAGACATTACACCATATGTGACTGATATCAGCCCCTCTTATAACGCTCCAGTACTGATATAACCTCCAGGCATTACATCATATGTGCCTGATATCAGCCCCTCTTATAACGCTCCAGTACTGATATAACCTCTAGACATTACATCATATGTGACTGATATCAGCCTCTTATAATGCTCCAGTACTGATATAACCTCCAGACATTACACCATATGTGACTGATATTAGCTCCTCTTATAACGCTCCAGTACTGATATAACCTCCAGACATTACACCATATGTGACTGATATCAGCCCCTCTTATAACGCTTCAGTACTGATATAACCTCCAGACATTACACCATATGTGACTGATATTAAACCCTCTTATAACGCTCCAGTACTGATATAAACTCCAGACATTACACCATATGTGACTGATATGAGCCTCTTATAACGCTCCAGTACGGATATAACCTCCAGACATTACATCATATGTGACTGATATCAGCCTCTTATAACGCTCCAGTACTGATATAACCTCCAGACATTACATCATATGTGACTGATATCAGCCTCTTATAACGCTCCAGTACTGATATAACCTCCAGACATTACACCATATGTGACTGATATCAGCCCCTCTTATAACGCTCCAGTACTGATATAACCTCCAGACATTACACCATATGTGACTGATATCAGCCTCTTATAACGCTCCAGTACTGATATAACCTCCAGATATTACACCATATGTGATTGATATCAGCCCCTCTTATAACGCTCCAGTACTGATATAACCTCCAGACATTACACCATATGTGACTGATATCAGCCTCTTATAACGCTCCAGTACTGATATAACCTCCAGACATTACACCATATGTGACTGATATGAGCCCCTCTTATTACTCTCCAGTACAGATATAACCTCCAGACATTACACCATATGTGACTTATATCAGCCTCTTATAACGCTCCAGTACTAATGTAACCTCCAGACATTACAACATATGTGACTGATATCAGCCTCTTATAACGCTCCAGTACTGATATAACCTCCAGACATTACACCATATGTGACTGATATCAGCCTCTTATAACGCTCCAGTACTGATATAACCTCCAGACATTACACCATATGTGACTGATATCAGCCCCTCTTATAACTCTCCAGTACAGATATAACCTCCAGACATTACACTATATGTGACTGATATCAGCCTCTTATAACACTCCAGTACTGATATAACCTCCAGACATTACACCATATGTGACTGATATCAGCCTCTTATAACACTCCAGCACTGATATAACCTCCAGACATTACATCATATGTGACTGATATCAGCTCCTCTTATAACGCACCAGTACTGATATAACTTCCAGACATTACATCATATGTGACTGATATCAGCTCCTCTTATAACGCTCCAGTACTGATATAACCTCCAGACATTACACCATATGTGACTGATATCAGCCTCTCTTATAACGCTCCAGTACTGATATAACCTCCAGACATTACACCATATGTGACTGATATCAGCCTCTTGTAAAACTCCAGCACTGATATAACCTCCAGACATAACATCATATGTGACTGATATCAGCCCCTCTTATAACGCTCCAGTACTGATATAACCTCCAGAAATTACATCATATGTGACTGATATCAGCTCCTCTTATAACGCTCCAGTACAGATATAACCTCCAGACATTACACCATATGTGACTGATATCAGCTCCTCTTATAACGCTCCAGTACTGATATAACCTCCAGACATTACACCATATGTGACTGATATCAGCCTCTTATAACGCTCCAGTACTGATATAACCTCCAGACATTACATCATATGTGACTGATATCAGCCTCTTATAATGCTCCAGTACTGATATAACCTCCAGACATTACACCATATGTGACTGATATCAGCCTCTCTTATAACGCTCCAGTACTGATATAACCTCCAGACATTACATCATATGTGACTGATATCAGCTCCTCTTATAACGCTCCAGTACTGATATTACCTCCAGACATTACACCATATGTGACTGATATCAGCCTCTCTTATAACGCTCCAGTACTGATATAACCTCCAGACATTACATCATATGTGACTGATATCAGCTCCTCATATAACGCTCCAGTACTGATATAACCTCCAGACATTACACCATATGTGACTGATATCAGCCCCTCTTATAACGCTCCAGTACTAATATAACCTCCAGACATTACACCATATGTGACTGATATCAGCCTTTTATAACGCTCCAGTACTGATATAACCTCCAGACATTACATCATATGTGACTGATATCAGCTCCTCTTATAACGCACCAGTACTGATATAACCTCCAGACATTACACCATATGTGACTGATATCAGCTCCTCTTATAACGCACCAGTACTGATATAATCTCCAGATATTACACCATATGTGACTGATATCAGCTACTCTTATAACGCTCCAGTACTGATATAACCTCCAGACATTACACCATATGTGACTGATATCAGCCTCTTATAACGCTCAAGTACTGATATAACCTCCAGACATTACACCATATGTGACTGATATCAGCCCCTCTTATAACGCACCAGTACTGATATAACCTCCAGACATTACACCATATGTGACTGATATCAGCCCCTCTTATAACGCTCCAGTACTGATATAACCTCCAGGCATTACATCATATGTGCCTGATATCAGCCCCTCTTATAACGCTCCAGTACTGATATAACCTCCAGACATTACATCATATGTGACTGATATCAGCCTCTTATAATGCTCCAGTACTGATATAACCTCCAGACATTACACCATATGTGACTGATATTAGCTCCTCTTATAACGCTCCAGTACTGATATAACCTCCAGACATTACACCATATGTGACTGATATCAGCCTCTTATAACGCTCCAGTACTGATATAACCTCCAGACATTACACCATATGTGACTGATATCAGCCTCTTATAACGCTCCAGTACTGATATAACCTCCAGACATTACAACATATGTGACTGATATCAGCCTCTTATAACGCTCCAGTACTGATATAATCTCCAGACATTGCACCATATGTGACTGATATCAGCCCCTCTTATAACGCTCCAGTACTGATATAACCTCCAGACATTACACCATATGTGACTGATATCAGCCCCTCTTATAACGCTCCAGTACTGATATAACCTCCAGACATTACACCATATGTGACTGATATCAGCCCCTCTTATAACGCTCCAGTACTGATATAACCTCCAGACATTACACCATATGTGACTGATATCAGCCCCTCTTATAACGCTCCAGTACTGATATAACCTCCAGACATTACATCATATGTGACTGATATCAGCCCCTGTTATAACGCTCCAGTACTGATATAACCTCCAGACATTACATCATATGTGACTGATATCAGCTCTCTTATAACGCTCCAGTACTGATATAACCTCCAGACATTACACCATATGTGACTGATATTAGCTCCTCTTATAACGCTCCAGTACAGATATAACCTCCAGACATTACACTATATGTGACTGATATCAGCCTCTTATAACACTCCAGTACTGATATAACCTCCAGACATTACACCATATGTGACTGATATCAGCCTCTTATAACACTCCAGCACTGATATAACCTCCAGACATTACATCATATGTGACTGATATCAGCTCCTCTTATAACGCACCAGTACTGATATAACTTCCAGACATTACATCATATGTGACTGATATCAGCTCCTCTTATAACGCTCCAGTACTGATATAACCTCCAGACATTACACCATATGTGACTGATATCAGCCTCTCTTATAACGCTCCAGTACTGATATAACCTCCAGACATTACACCATATGTGACTGATATCAGCCTCTTGTAAAACTCCAGCACTGATATAACCTCCAGACATAACATCATATGTGACTGATATCATCCCCTCTTATAACGCTCCAGTACTGATATAACCTCCAGAAATTACATCATATGTGACTGATATCAGCTTCTCTTATAACGCTCCAGTACAGATATAACCTCCAGACATTACACCATATGTGACTGATATCAGCTCCTCTTATAACGCTCCAGTACTGATATAACCTCCAGACATTACACCATATGTGACTGATATCAGCCTCTTATAACGCTCCAGTACTGATATAACCTCCAGACATTACATCATATGTGACTGATATCAGCCTCTTATAATGCTCCAGTACTGATATAACCTCCAGACATTACACCATATGTGACTGATATCAGCCTCTCTTATAACGCTCCAGTACTGATATAACCTCCAGACATTACATCATATGTGACTGATATCAGCTCCTCTTATAACGCTCCAGTACTGATATTACCTCCAGACATTACACCATATGTGACTGATATCAGCCTCTCTTATAACGCTCCAGTACTGATATAACCTCCAGACATTACATCATATGTGACTGATATCAGCTCCTCATATAACGCTCCAGTACTGATATAACCTCCAGACATTACACCATATGTGACTGATATCAGCCCCTCTTATAACGCTCCAGTACTAATATAACCTCCAGACATTACACCATATGTGACTGATATCAGCCTTTTATAACGCTCCAGTACTGATATAACCTCCAGACATTACATCATATGTGACTGATATCAGCTCCTCTTATAACGCACCAGTACTGATATAACCTCCAGACATTACACCATATGTGACTGATATCAGCTCCTCTTATAACGCACCAGTACTGATATAATCTCCAGATATTACACCATATGTGACTGATATCAGCTACTCTTATAACGCTCCAGTACTGATATAACCTCCAGACATTACACCATATGTGACTGATATCAGCCTCTTATAACGCTCAAGTACTGATATAACCTCCAGACATTACACCATATGTGACTGATATCAGCCCCTCTTATAACGCTCCAGTACTGATATAACCTCCAGACATTACACCATATGTGACTGATATCAGCCCCTCTTATAACGCTCCAGTACTGATATAACCTCCAGGCATTACATCATATGTGCCTGATATCAGCCCCTCTTATAACGCTCCAGTACTGATATAACCTCCAGACATTACATCATATGTGACTGATATCAGCCTCTTATAATGCTCCAGTACTGATATAACCTCCAGACATTACACCATATGTGACTGATATTAGCTCCTCTTTCAACGCTCCAGTACTGATATAACCTCCAGACATTACACCATATGTGACTGGTATCAGCCTCTTATAACGCTCCAGTACTGATATAACCTCCAGACATTACACCATATGTGACTGATATCAGCCTCTTATAACGCTCCAGTACTGATATAACCTCCAGACATTACATCATATGTGACTGATATCAGCCTCTTATAACGCTCCAGTACTGATATAACCTCCAGACATTACATCATATGTGACTGATATCAGCCTCTTATAACGCTCCAGTACTGATATAACCTCCAGACATTACATCATATGTGACTGATATCAGCCCCTCTTATAACGCTCCAGTACTGATATAACCTCCAGACATTACATCATATGTGACTGATATCAGCTCTCTTATAACGCTCCAGTACTGATATAACCTCCAGACATTACACCATATGTGACTGATATCAGCCCCTCTTATAACGCTCCAGTACTGATATAACCTCCAGGCATTACATCATATGTGCCTGATATCAGCCCCTCTTATAACGCTCCAGTACTGATATAACCTCCAGACATTACATCATATGTGACTGATATCAGCCTCTTATAATGCTCCAGTACTGATATAACCTCCAGACATTACACCATATGTGACTGATATTAGCTCCTCTTATAACGCTCCAGTACTGATATAACCTCCAGACATTACACCATATGTGACTGATATCAGCCTCTTATAACGCTCCAGTACTGATATAACCTCCAGACATTACACCATATGTGACTGATATCAGCCTCTTATAACGCTCCAGTACTGATATAACCTCCAGACATTACATCATATGTGACTGATATCAGCCTCTTATAACGCTCCAGTACTGATATAACCTCCAGACATTACATCATATGTGACTGATATCAGCCTCTTATAACGCTCCAGTACTGATATAACCTCCAGACATTACATCATATGTGACTGATATCAGCTCCTCTTATAACGCTCCAGTACTGATATAACCTCCAGACATTACATCATATGTGACTGATATCAGCCTCTTATAATGCTCCAGTACTGATATAACCTCCAGACATTACACCATATGTGACTGATATCAGCCCCTCTTATAACGCTTCAGTACTGATATAACCTCCAGACATTACACCATATGTGACTGATATTAAACCCTCTTATAACGCTCCAGTACTGATATAACCTCCAGACATTACACCATATGTGACTGATATGAGCCTCTTATAACGCTCCAGTACGGATATAACCTCCAGACATTACATCATATGTGACTGATATCAGCCTCTTATAACGCTCCAGTACTGATATAACCTCCAGACATTACATCATATGTGACTGATATCAGCCTCTTATAACGCTCCAGTACTGATATAACCTCCAGACATTACACCATATGTGACTGATATCAGCCCCTCTTATAACGCTCCAGTACTAATATAACCTCCAGACATTACACCATATGTGACTGATATCAGCCTCTTATAACGCTCCAGTACTGATATAACCTCCAGATATTACACCATATGTGATTGATATCAGCCCCTCTTATAACGCTCCAGTACTGATATAACCTCCAGACATTACACCATATGTGACTGATATCAGCCTCTTATAACGCTCCAGTACTGATATAACCTCCAGACATTACACCATATGTGACTGATATCAGCCTCTTATAACGCTCCAGTACTGATATAACCTCCAGACATTACAACATATGTGACTGATATCAGCCTCTTATAACGCTCCAGTACTGATATAACCTCCAGACATTACACCATATGTGACTGATATCAGCCTCTTATAACGCTCCAGTACTGATATAACCTCCAGACATTACACCATATGTGACTGATATCAGCCCCTCTTATAACTCTCCAGTACAGATATAACCTCCAGACATTACACTATATGTGACTGATATCAGCCTCTTATAACACTCCAGTACTGATATAACCTCCAGACATTACACCATATGTGACTGATATCAGCCTCTTATAACACTCCAGCACTGATATAACCTCCAGACATTACATCATATGTGACTGATATCAGCTCCTCTTATAACGCACCAGTACTGATATAACTTCCAGACATTACATCATATGTGACTGATATCAGCTCCTCTTATAACACTCCAGTACTGATATAACCTCCAGACATTACACCATATGTGACTGATATCAGCCTCTCTTATAACGCTCCAGTACTGATATAACCTCCAGACATTACACCATATGTGACTGATATCAGCCTCTAATAACACTCCAGTACTGATATAACCTCCAGACATTACACCATATGTGACTGATATCAGCCCCTCTTATAACGCTCCAGTACTGATATAACCTCCAGACATTACACCATATGTGACTGATATCAGCCTCTTGTAAAACTCCAGCACTGATATAACCTCCAGACATTACATCATATGTGACTGATATCAGCTCCTCTTATAACGCTCCAGTACAGATATAACCTCCAGACATTACACCATATGTGACTGATATCAGCTCCTCTTATAACGCTCCAGTACTGATATAACCTCCAGACATTACACCATATATGACTGATATCAGCCTCTTATAACGCTCCAGTACTGATATAACCTCCAGACATTACATCATATGTGACTGATATCAGCCTCTTATAATGCTCCAGTACTGATATAATCTCCAGACATTACACCATATGTGACTGATATCAGCCTCTCTTATAACGCTCCAGTACTGATATAACCTCCAGACATTACACCATATGTGACTGATATCAGCCTCTCTTATAACGCTCCAGTACTGATATAACCTCCAGACATTACATCATATGTGACTGATATCAGCTCCTCTTATAACGCTCCAGTACTGATATTACCTCCAGACATTACACCATATGTGACTGATATCAGCCTCTGTTATAACGCTCCAGTACTGATATAACCTCCAGACATTACATCATATGTGACTGATATCAGCTCCTCATATAACGCTCCAGTACTGATATAACCTCCAGACATTACACCATATGTGACTGATATCAGCCCCTCTTATAACGCTCCAGTACTAATATAACCTCCAGACATTACACCATATGTGACTGATATCAGCCTTTTATAACGCTCCAGTACTGATATAACCTCCAGACATTACATCATATGTGACTGATATCAGCTCCTCTTATAACGCACCAGTACTGATATAACCTCCAGACATTACACCATATGTGACTGATATCAGCTCCTCTTATAACGCACCAGTACTGATATAATCTCCAGACATTACACCATATGTGACTGATATCAGCTACTCTTATAACGCTCCAGTACTGATATAACCTCCAGACATTACACCATATGTGACTGATATCAGCCTCTTATAACGCTCAAGTACTGATATAACCTCCAGACATTACACCATATGTGACTGATATCAGCCCCTCTTATAACGCTCCAGTACTGATATAACCTCCAGACATTACACCATATGTGACTGATATCAGCCCCTCTTATAACGCTCCAGTACTGATATAACCTCCAGACATTACACCATATGTGACTGATATCAGCCCCTCTTATAACGCTCCAGTACTGATATAACCTTCAGACATTACACCATATGTGACTGATATCAGCCCCTCTTATAACGCTCCAGTACTGATATAACCTCCAGACATTACATCATATGTGACTGATATCATCCCCTCTTATAACGCTCCAGTACTGATATAACCTCCAGACATTACATCATATGTGACTGATATCAGCTCTCTTATAACGCTCCAGTACTGATATAACCTCCAGACATTACACCTTATGTGACTGATATCAGCCCCTCTTATAACGCTCCAGTACTGATATAACCTCCAGACATTACACCATATGTGACTGATATCAGCCTCTTATAACGCTCCAGTACTGATATAACCTCCAGACATTACACCATATGTGACTGATATCAGCCTCTTATAACGCTCCAGTACTGATATAACCTCCAGACATTACAACATATGTGACTGATATCAGCCTCTTATAACGCTCCAGTACTGATATAACCTCCAGACATTACACCATATGTGACTGATATCAGCCTCTTATAACGCTCCAGTACTGATATAACCTCCAGACATTACACCATATGTGACTGATATCAGCCCCTCTTATAACTCTCCAGTACAGATATAACCTCCAGACATTACACTATATGTGACTGATATCAGCCTCTTATAACACTCCAGTACTGATATAACCTCCAGACATTACACCATATGTGACTGATATCAGCCTCTTATAACACTCCAGCACTGATATAACCTCCAGACATTACATCATATGTGACTGATATCAGCTCCTCTTATAACGCACCAGTACTGATATAACTTCCAGACATTACATCATATGTGACTGATATCAGCTCCTCTTATAACACTCCAGTACTGATATAACCTCCAGACATTACACCATATGTGACTGATATCAGCCTCTCTTATAACGCTCCAGTACTGATATAACCTCCAGACATTACACCATATGTGACTGATATCAGCCTCTAATAACACTCCAGTACTGATATAACCTCCAGACATTACACCATATGTGACTGATATCAGCCCCTCTTATAACGCTCCAGTACTGATATAACCTCCAGACATTACACCATATGTGACTGATATCAGCCTCTTGTAAAACTCCAGCACTGATATAACCTCCAGACATTACATCATATGTGACTGATATCAGCTCCTCTTATAACGCTCCAGTACAGATATAACCTCCAGACATTACACCATATGTGACTGATATCAGCTCCTCTTATAACGCTCCAGTACTGATATAACCTCCAGACATTACACCATATATGACTGATATCAGCCTCTTATAACGCTCCAGTACTGATATAACCTCCAGACATTACATCATATGTGACTGATATCAGCCTCTTATAATGCTCCAGTACTGATATAATCTCCAGACATTACACCATATGTGACTGATATCAGCCTCTCTTATAACGCTCCAGTACTGATATAACCTCCAGACATTACACCATATGTGACTGATATCAGCCTCTCTTATAACGCTCCAGTACTGATATAACCTCCAGACATTACATCATATGTGACTGATATCAGCTCCTCTTATAACGCTCCAGTACTGATATTACCTCCAGACATTACACCATATGTGACTGATATCAGCCTCTGTTATAACGCTCCAGTACTGATATAACCTCCAGACATTACATCATATGTGACTGATATCAGCTCCTCATATAACGCTCCAGTACTGATATAACCTCCAGACATTACACCATATGTGACTGATATCAGCCCCTCTTATAACGCTCCAGTACTAATATAACCTCCAGACATTACACCATATGTGACTGATATCAGCCTTTTATAACGCTCCAGTACTGATATAACCTCCAGACATTACATCATATGTGACTGATATCAGCTCCTCTTATAACGCACCAGTACTGATATAACCTCCAGACATTACACCATATGTGACTGATATCAGCTCCTCTTATAACGCACCAGTACTGATATAATCTCCAGACATTACACCATATGTGACTGATATCAGCTACTCTTATAACGCTCCAGTACTGATATAACCTCCAGACATTACACCATATGTGACTGATATCAGCCTCTTATAACGCTCAAGTACTGATATAACCTCCAGACATTACACCATATGTGACTGATATCAGCCCCTCTTATAACGCTCCAGTACTGATATAACCTCCAGACATTACACCATATGTGACTGATATCAGCCCCTCTTATAACGCTCCAGTACTGATATAACCTCCAGACATTACACCATATGTGACTGATATCAGCCCCTCTTATAACGCTCCAGTACTGATATAACCTTCAGACATTACACCATATGTGACTGATATCAGCCCCTCTTATAACGCTCCAGTACTGATATAACCTCCAGACATTACATCATATGTGACTGATATCATCCCCTCTTATAACGCTCCAGTACTGATATAACCTCCAGACATTACATCATATGTGACTGATATCAGCTCTCTTATAACGCTCCAGTACTGATATAACCTCCAGACATTACACCTTATGTGACTGATATCAGCCCCTCTTATAACGCTCCAGTACTGATATAACCTCCAGGCATTACATCATATGTGCCTGATATCAGCCCCTCTTATAACGCTCCAGTACTGATATAACCTCCAGACATTACATCATATGTGACTGATATCAGCCTCTTATAATGCTCCAGTACTGATATAACCTCCAGACATTACACCATATGTGACTGATATTAGCTCCTCTTATAACGCTCCAGTACTGATATAACCTCCAGACATTACACCATATGTGACTGATATCAGCCTCTTATAACGCTCCAGTACTGATATAACCTCCAGACATTACATCATATGTGACTGATATCAGCCTCTTATAACACTCCAGCACTGATATAACCTCCAGACATTACACCATATGTGACTGATATCAGCTCCTCTTATAACGCTCCAGTACTGATATAACCTCCAGACATTACATCATATGTGACTGATATCAGCCTCTTATAATGCTCCAGTACCGATATAACCTCCAGACATTACACCATATGTGACTGATATCAACCCCTCTTATAACGCTCCAGTACTGATATAACCTCCAGACATTACACCATATGTGACTGATATGAGCCCCTCTTATTACTCTCCAGTACTGATATAACCTCCAGACATTACACCATATGTGACTGATATCAGCCTCTTATAACGCTCCAGTACTGATATAACCTCCAGACATTACACCATATGTGACTGATATCAGCCCCTCTTATAACTCTCCAGTACAGATATAACCTCCAGACATTACTCTATATGTGACTGATATCAGCCTCTTATAACACTCCAGTACTGATATAACCTCCAGACATTACACCATATGTGACTGATATCAGCCTCTTATAACACTCCAGCACTGATATAACCTCCAGACATTACATCATATGTGACTGATATCAGATCCTCTTATAACGCACCAGTACTGATATAACTTCCAGACATTACATCATATGTGACTGATATCAGCTCCTCTTATAACGCTCCAGTACTGATATAACCTCCAGACATTACACCATATGTGACTGATATCAGCTCCTCTTATAACGCTCCAGTACTGATATAACCTCCAGACATTACACCATATGTGACTGATATCAGCCTCTTGTAAAACTCCAGCACTGATATAACCTCCAGACATTACATCATATGTGACTGATATCAGCCCCTCTTATAACGCTCCAGTACTGATATAACCTCCAGACATTACATCATATGTGACTGATATCAGCTCCTCTTATAACGCTCCAGTACTGATATAACCTCCAGACATTACATCATATGTGACTGATATCAGCCCCGCTTATAACGCTCCAGTACAGATATAACCTCCAGACATTACATCATATGTGACTGATATCAGCCTCTTATAACGCTCCAGTACTGATATAACCTCCAGACATTACATCATATGTGAATGATATCAGCCTCTTATAATGCTCCAGTACTGATATAACCTCCAGACATTACACCATATGTGACTGATATCAGCCTCTCTTATAACGCTCCAGTACTGATATAACCTCCAGACATTACATCATATGTGACTGATATCAGCTCCTCTTATAACGCTCCAGTACTGATATTACCTCCAGACATTACACCATATGTGACTGATATCAGCCTCTCTTATAACGCTCCAGTACTGATATAACCTCCAGACATTACACCATATGTGACTGATATCAGCCTCTCTTATAACGCTCCAGTACTGATATAACCTCCAGACATTACATCATATGTGACTGATATCAGCCCCTCTTATAACGCTCCAGTACTGATATAAACTCCAGACATTACACCATATGTGACTGATATCAGCCTCTTATAACGCTCCAGTATTGATATAACCTCCAGACATTACACCATATGTGACATATCAGCCTCTTATAACGCACCAGTACTGATATAACCTCAAGACATTACACCATATGTGACTGATATCATCCTCTTATAATGCTCCAGTACTGATATAACCTCCAGACATTACACCATATGTGACTGATATCAGCTCCTCTTATAACGCACCAGTACTGATATAACCTCCAGACATTACACCATATGTGACTGATATCAGCTCCTCTTATAACGCTCCAGTACTGATATAACCTCCAGACATTACATCATATGTGACAGATATCAGCCTCTTAGAACGCTCCAGTACTGATATAACCTCCAGACATTACATAATATGTGACTAATATCAGCTCCTCTTATAACTCTCCAGTACAGATATAACCTCCAGACATTACACCATATGTGACTGATATCAGCCTCTTATAACGCTCCAGTACTGATATAACCTCCAGACATTACACCATATGTGACTGATATCAGCTCCTCTTATAACGCTCCAGTACTGATATAACCTCCAGACATTACATCATATGTGACTGATATCAGCCCCGCTTATAACGCTCCAGTACTGATATAACCTCCAGACATTACACCATATGTGACTGATATCAGCCCATCTTAAAACGCTCCAGTACTGATATAACCTCCAGGCATTACATCATATGTGACTGATATCAGCTCCTCTTATAACGCTCCAGTACTGATATAACCTCCAGACATTACACCATATGTGACTGATATTAGCTCCTCTTATAACGCTCCAGTACTGATATAACCTCCAGACATTACACCATATGTAACTGATATCAGCCTCTTATAACGCTCCAGCACTGATATAACCTCCAGACATTACATCATATGTGACTGATATCAGCCTCTTATAACGCTCCAGTACTGATATAACCTCCAGACATTACATCATATGTGACTGATATCAGCTCCTCTTATAACGCACCAGTACTGATATAACCTCGAGACATAACACCATATGTGACTGATATCAGCCCCTCTTATAACGCTCCAGTACTGATATAACCTCCAGACATTACACCATATGTGACTGATATCAGCCTCTCTTATAATGCTCCAGTACTAATATAACCTCCAGACATTACACCATATGTGACTGATATCAGCCTCTTATAAAGCTCCAGTACTGATATAACCTCCAGACATTACACCATATGTGACTGATATCAGCCTCTTATAACGCTCCAGTACTGATATAACCTCCAGACATTACACCATATGTGACTGATATCAGCCCCTCTTATAACGCTCCAGTACTGATATAACCTCCAGACATTACACCATATGTGACTGATATCAGCCCCTCTTATAACGCTCCAGTACTGATATAACCTCCAGACATTACACCATATGTGACTGATATCAGCCCCTCTTATAACGCTCCAGTACTGATATAACCTTCAGACATTACACCATATGTGACTGATATCAGCCCCTCTTATAACGCTCCAGTACTGATATAACCTCCAGACATTACATCATATGTGACTGATATCAGCCCCTCTTATAACGCTCCAGTACTGATATAACCTCCAGACATTACATCATATGTGACTGATATCAGCTCTCTTATAACGCTCCAGTACTGATATAACCTCCAGACATTACACCATATGTGACTGATATCAGCCCCTCTTATAACGCTCCAGTACTGATATAACCTCCAGGCATTACATCATATGTGCCTGATATCAGCCCCTCTTATAACGCTCCAGTACTGATATAACCTCCAAACATTACATGATATGTAACTGATATCAGCTCCTCTTATAACGCACCAGTACTGATATAACTTCCAGACATTACATCATATGTGACTGATATCAGCTCCTCTTATAACGCTCCAGTACTGATATAACCTCCAGACATTACACCATATGTGACTGATATCAGCCTCTCTTATAACGCTCCAGTACTGATATAACCTCCAGACATTACACCATATGTGACTGATATCAGCCTCTCTTATAACGCTCCAGTACTGATATAACCTCCAGACATTACACCATATGTGACTGATATCAGCCTCTTGTAAAACTCCAGCACTGATATAACCTCCAGACATTACATCATATGTGACTGATATCAGCCCCTCTTATAACGCTCCAGTACTGATATAACCTCCAGACATTACATCATATGTGACTGATATAAGCTCCTCTTATAACGCTCCAGTAAAGATATAACCTCCAGACATTACACCATATGTGACTGATATCAGTTCCTCTTATAACGCTCCAGTACTGATATAACCTCCAGACATTACACCATATGTGACTGATATCAGCCTCTTATAACGCTCCAGTACTGATATAACCTCCAGACATTACATCATATGTGACTGATATCAGCCTCTTATAATGCTCCAGTACTGATATAACCTCCAGACATTACACCATATGTGACTGATATCAGCCTCTCTTATAACGCTCCAGTACTGATATAACCTCCAGACATTACATCATATGTGACTGATATCAGCTCCTCTTATAACGCTCCAGTACTGATATTACCTCCAGACATTACACCATATGTGACTGATATCAGCCTCTCTTATAACGCTCCAGTACTGATATAACCTCCAGACATTACATCATATGTGACTGATATCAGCTCCTCATATAACGCTCCAGTACTGATATAACCTCCAGACATTACACCATATGTGACTGATATCAGCCCCTCTTATAACGCTCCAGTACTGATATAACCTCCAGACATTACACCATATGTGACTGATATCAGCCTTTTATAACGCTCCAGTACTGATATAACCTCCAGACATTACATCATATGTGACTGATATCAGCTCCTCTTATAAGGCTCCAGTGCTGATATAACCTCCAGACATTACACCATATTTGACTGATATCAGCCTCTCTTATAACGCTCCAGTACTGATATAACCTCCAGACATTACACCATATGTGACTGATATCAGCCTCTTATAACACTCCAGTACTGATATAACCTCCAGACATTACACCATATGTGACTGATATCAGCCTCTTGTAAAACTCCAGCACTGATATAACCTCCAGACATTACATCATATGTGACTGATATCAGCTCCTCTTATAACGCTCCAGTACTGATATAACCTCCAGACATTACATCATATGTGACTGATATCAGCTGCTCTTATAACGCTCCAGTACAGATATAACCTCCAGACATTACACCATATGTGACTGATATCAGCTCCTCTTATAACGCTCCAGTACTGATATAACCTCCAGACATTACACCATATGTGACTGATATCAGCCTCTTATAACGCTCCAGTACTGATATAACCTCCAGACATTACATCATATGTGACTGATATCAGCCTCTTATAATACTCCAGTACTGATATAACCTCCAGACATTACACCATATGTGACTGATGTCAGCCTCTCTTATAACGCTCCAGTACTGATATAACCTCCAGACATTACATCATATGTGACTGATATCAGCTCCTCTTATAACGCTCCAGTACTGATATTACCTCCAGACATTACACCATATGTGACTGATATCAGCCTCTCTTATAACGCTCCAGTACTGATATAACCTCCAGACATTACATCATATGTGACTGATATCAGCTCCTCATATAACGCTCCAGTACTGATATAACCTCCAGACATTACACCATATGTGACTGATATCAGCCCCTCTTATAACGCTCCAGTACTGATATAACCTCCAGACATTACACCATATGTGACTGATATCAGCCTTTTATAACGCTCCAGTACTGATATAACCTCCAGACATTACATCATATGTGACTGATATCAGCTCCTCTTATAACGCACCAGTACTGATATAACCTCCAGACATTACACCATATGTGACTGATATCAGCTCCTCTTATAACGCACCAGTACTGATATAATCTCCAGACATTACTCCATATGTGACTGATATCAGCTCCTCTTATAACGCTCCAGTACTGATATAACCTCCAGACATTACACCATATGTGACTGATATCAGCCTCTTATAACGCTCCAGTACTGATATAACCTCCAGACATTACACCATATGTGACTGATATCAGCCCCTCTTATAACGCTCCAGTACTGATATAAACTCCAGACATTACACCATATGTGACTGATATCAGCCTCTTATAACGCTCCAGTATTGATATAACCTCCAGACATTACACCATATGTGACTGATATCAGCCTCTTATAACGCTCCAGTACTGATATAACCTCAAGACATTACACCATATGTGACTGATATCAGCCTCTTATAATGCTCCAGTACTGATATAACCTCCAGACATTACACCATATGTGACTGATATCAGCTCCTCTTATAACGCTCCAGTACTGATATAACCTCCAGACATTACATCATATGTGACAGATATCAGCCTCTTATAACGCTCCAGTACTGATATAACCTCCAGACATTACATAATATGTGACTGATATCAGCTCCTATTATAACTCTCCAGTACAGATATAACCTCCAGACATTACACCATATGTGACTGATATCAGCCTCTTATAACGCTCCAGTACTGATATAACCTCCAGACATTACACCATATGTGACTGATATCAGCTCCTCTTATAACGCTCCAGTACTGATATAACCTACAGACATTACATCATATGTGACTGATATCAGCCCCTCTTATAACGCTCCAGTACTGATATAACCTCCAGACATTACACCATATGTGACTGATATCAGCCCATCTTATAACGCTCCAGTACTGATATAACCTCCAGGCATTACATCATATGTGACTGATATCAGCCCCTCTTATAATGCTCCAGTGCTGATATAACCTCCAGACATTACACCATATGTGACTGATATCAGCTCCTCTTATAACGCTCCAGTACTGATATAACCTCCAGACATTACACCATATGTGACTGATATCAGCCTCTTATAACGCTCCAGCATTGATATAACCTCCAGACATTACATCATATGTGACTGATATCAGCCTCTTATAACGCTCCAGTACTGATATAACCTCCAGACATTACATCATATGTGACTGATATCAGCTCCTCTTATAACGCACCAGTACTGATATAACCTCCAGACATAACACCATATGTGACTGATATCAGCCCCTCTTATAACGCTCCAGTACTGATATAACCTCCAGACATTACAACATATGTGACTGATATCAGCCTCTTATAAAGCTCCAGAACTGATATAACCTCCAGACATTACACCATATGTGACTGATATCAGCCTCTTATAACGCTCCAGTACTGATATAACCTCCAGACATTACACCATATGTGACTGATATCAGCCCCTCTTATAACGCTCCAGTACTGATATAACCTCCAGACATTACATCATATGTGACTGATATCAGCTCTCTTATAACGCTCCAGTACTGATATAACCTCCAGACATTACACCATATGTGACTGATATCAGCCCCTCTTATAACGCTCCAGTACTGATATAATCTCCAGGCATTACATCATATGTGCCTGATATCAGCCCCTCTTATAACGCTCCAGTACTGATATAATCTCCAGACATTACATCATATGTAACTGATATCAGCTCCTCTTATAACGCACCAGTACTGATATAACTTCCAGACATTACATCATGTGTGACTGATATCAGCTCCTCTTATAACGCTCCAGTACTGATATAACCTCCAGACATTACACCATATGTGACTGATATCAGCCTCTCTTATAACGCTCCAGTACTGATATAACCTCGACATTACACCATATGTGACTGATATCAGCCTCTCTTATAATGCTCCAGTACTGATATAACCTCCAGACATTACACCATATGTGACTGATATCAGCCTCTTGTAAAACTCCAGCACTGATATAACCTCCAGACATTACATCATATGTGACTGATATCAGCCCCTCTTACAACGCTCCAGTACTGATATAACCTCCAGACATTACATTATATGTGACTGATATCAGCTCCTCTTATAACGCTCCAGTACAGATATAACATCCAGACATTACACCATATGTGACTGATATCAGCTCCTCTTATAACGCTCCAGTACTGATATAACCTCCAGACATTACACCATATGTGACTGATATCAGCCTCTTATAACGCTCCAGTACCGATATAACCTCCAGACATTACACCATATGTGACTGATATCAGCCTCTCTTATAACGCTCCAGTACTGATATAACCTCCAGACATTACATCATATGTGACTGATATCAGCTGCTCTTATAACGCTCCAGTACTGATATTACCTCCAGACATTACACCATATGTGACTGATATCAGCCTCTCTTATAACGCTCCAGTACTGATATAACCTCCAGACATTACATCATATGTGACTGATATCAGCTCCTCATATAACGCTCCAGTACTGATATAACCTCCAGACATTACATCATATGTGACTGATATCAGCTCCTCTTATAACGCTCCACTACTGATATAACCTCCAGACATTACACCATATGTGACTGATATCAGCCTCTTATAACGCTCCAGTACTGATATAACCTCCAGACATTACACCATATGTGACTGATATCAGCCCCTCTTTTAACGCTCCAGTACTGATATAACCTCCAGACATTACACCATATGTGACTGATATCAGCTCCTCTTATAACGCTCCAGTACTGATATAACCTCCAGACATTACACCATATGTGACTGATATCAGCCTCTTATAACGCTCCAGTACTGATATAACCTCCAGACATTACACCATATGTGACTGATATCAGCCTCTCTTATAACGCTCCAGTACTGATATAACCTCCAGACATTACATCATATGTGACTGATATCAGCCCCTCTTATAACGCTCCAGTACTGATATAAACTCCAGACATTACACCATATGTGACTGATATCAGCCTCTTATAACGCTCCAGTATTGATATAACTTCCAGACATTACACCATATGTGACTGACATCAGCCTCTTATAACGCTCCAGTACTGATATAACCTCAAGACATTACACCATATGTGACTGATATCAGCCTCTTATAATGCTCCAGTACTGATATAACGTCCAGACATTACACCATATGTGACTGATATCAGCTCCTCTTATAACGCACCAGTACTGATATAACCTCCAGACATTACACCATATGTGACTGATATCAGCTCCTCTTATAACGCACCAGTACTGATATAACCTCCAGACATTACACCATATGTGACTGATATCAGCTCCTCTTATAACGCTCTAGTACTGATATAACCTCCAGACATTTCATCATATGTGACAGATATCAGCCTCTTATAACGCTCCAGTACTGATATAACCTTCAGACATTACATAATATGTGACTGATATCAGCTCCTCTTATAACGCTCCAGTACTGATATAACCTCCAGACATTACATCATATGTGACTGATATCAGCTCCTCTTATAACGCTCCAGTACTGATATAACCTCCAGACATTACATCATATGTGACTGATATCAGCCTCTTATAACGCTCCAGTACTGATATAACCTCCAGACATTACACCATATGTGACTGATATCAGCCTCTTATAACACTCCAGTACTGATATAACCTCCAGACATTACATCATATGTGACTGATATCAGCCTCTTATAACGCTCCAGTACTGATATAACCTCCAGACATTACATCATATGTGACTGATATCAGCCTCTTATAACGCTCCAGTACTGATATAACCTCCAGACATTACACAATATGTGACTGCTATCAGCCTCTTATAACGCTCCAGTACTGATATAACCTCCAGACATTACATCATATGTGACTGATATCAGCCTCTTATAACGCTCCAGTACTGATATAACCTCCAGACATTACACCATATGTGACTGATATCAGCCCCTCTTATAACGCTCCAGTACTGATATAACCTCCAGACATTACACCATATGTGACTGATATCAGCCTCTTATAACGCTCCAGTACTGATATAACCTCCAGACATTACACCATATGTGACTGATATCAGCCCCTCTTATAACGCTCCAGTACTTATATAACCTCCAGACATTACACAATATGTGACTGATATCAGCCTCTTATAACGCTCCAGTACTGATATAACCTCCAGACATTACACCATATGTGACTGATATGAGCCCCTCTTATAACTCTCCAGTACAGATATAACCTCCAGACATTACACCATATGTGACTGATATCAGCCTCTTATAACACTCCAGCACTGATAAAACCTCCAGACATTACATCATATGTGACTGATATCAGCTCCTCTTATAACGCACCAGTACTGATATAACTTCCAGACATTACATCATATGTGACTGATATCAGCTCCTCTTATAACGCTTCAGTACTGATATAACCTCCAGACATTACACCATATGTGACTGATATCAGTTCCTCTTATAACGCTCCAGTACTGATATAACCTCCAGACATTACACCATATGTGACTGATATCAGCCTCTCTTATAACGCTCCAGTACTGATATAACCTCCAGACATTACACCATATGTGACTGATGTCAGCCTCTTATAACACTCCAGTACTGATATAACCTCCAGACATTACACCATATGTGACTGATATCAGCCTCTTGTAAAACTCCAGCACTGATATAACCTCCAGACATTACATCATATGTGACTGATATCAGCCCCTCTTATAACGCTCCAGTACTGATATAACCTCCAGACATTACATCATATGTGACTGATATCAGCTCCTCTTATAACGCTCCAGTACAGATATAACCTCCAGACATTACACCATATGTGACTGATATCAGCTCCTCTTATAAAGCTCCAGTACTGATATAACCTCCAGACATTACACCATATGTGACTGATATCAGCCTCTTATAACGCTCCAGTACTGATACAACCTCCAGACATTACATCATATGTGACTGATATCAGCCTCTTATAATGCTCCAGTACTGATATAACCACCAGACATTACACCATATGTGACTGATATCAGCCTCTCTTATAACGCTCCAGTACTGACATAACCTCCAGACATTACATCATATGTGACTGATATCAGCTCCTCTTATAACGCTCCAGTACTGATATTACCTCCAGACATTACACCATATGTGACTGATATCAGCCTCTTATAACGCTCCAGTACTGATATAACCTCCAGACATTACATCATATGTGACTGATATCAGCCCCTCTTATAACGCTCCAGTACTGATATAACCTCCAGACATTACACCATATGTGACTGATGTCAGCCTCTTATAACACTCCAGTACTGATATAACCTCCAGACATTACACCATATGTGACTGATATCAGCCTCTTGTAAAACTCCAGCCCTGATATAACCTCCAGACATTACATCATATGTGACTGATATCAGCCCCTCTTATAACGCTCCAGTACTGATATAACCTCCAGACATTACATCATATGTGACTGATATCAGCTCCTCTTATAACGCTCCAGTACAGATATAACCTCCAGACATTACACCATATGTGACTGATATCAGCTCCACTTATAACGCTCCAGTACTGATATAACCTCCAGACATTACACCATATGTGACTGATATCAGCCTCTTATAATGCTCCAGTACTGATATAACCACCAGACATTACACCATATGTGACTGATATCAGCCTCTCTTATAACGCTCCAGTACTGATATAACCTCCAGACATTACATCATATGTGACTGATATCAGCTCCTCTTATAACGCTCCAGTACTGATATTACCTCCAGACATTACACCATATGTGACTGATATCAGCCTCTTATAACGCTCCAGTACTGATATAACCTCCAGACATTACATCATATGTGACTGATATCAGCTCCTCTTATAACGCACCTGTACTGATATAACCTCCAGACATTACACCATATGTGACTGATATCAGCTCCTCTTATAACGCTCCAGTACTGATATAACCTCCAGACATTACACCATATGTGACTGATATCAGCCTCTTATAACGCTCCAGTACTGATATAACCTCCAGACATTACACCATATGTGACTGATATGAGCTCCTCTTATAACGCTCCAGTACTGATATAACCTCCAGATATTACATCATATGTGACAGATATCAGCCTCTTATAACGCTCCAGTACTGATATAACCTCCAGACATTACATAATATGTGACTGATATCAGCTCCTCTTATAACTCTCCAGTACAGATATAACCTCCAGACATTACACCATATGTGACTGATATCAGCCTCTTATAACGCTCCAGTACTGATATAACCTCCAGACATTACATCATATGTGACTGATATTAGCTCCTCTTATAACGCACCAGTACTGATATAACCTCCAGACATAACACCATATGTGACTGATATCAGCCCCTCTTATAACGCTCCAGTACTGATATAACCTCCAGACATTACACCATATGTGACTGATATCAGCCTCTCTTATAATGCTCCAGTACTAACATAACCTCCAGACATTACACCATATGTGACTGATATCAGCCTCTTATAAAGCTCCAGTACTGATATAACCTCCAGACATTACACCATATGTGACTGATATCAGCCCCTCTTATAACGCTCCAGTACTGATATAACCTCCAGACATTACACCATATGTGACTGATATCAGCCCCTCTTATAACGCTCCAGTACTGATATAACCTTCAGACATTACACCATATGTGACTGATATCAGCCCCTCTTATAACGCTCCAGTACTGATATAACCTCCAGACATTACATCATATGTGCCTGATATCAGCCCCTCTTATAACGCTCCAGTACTGATATAACCTCCAGACATTACATCATATGTGACTGATATCAGCCTCTTATAATGCTCCAGTACTGATATAACCTCCAGACATTACACCATATGTGACTGATATCAGCCTCTTATAACGCTCCAGTACTGATATAACCTCCAGACATTACACCATATGTGAGTGATATCAGCCTCTTATAACTCTCCAGCACTGATATAACCTCCAGACATTACATCATATGTGACTGATATCAGCCTCTTATAACGCTCCAGTACTGATATAACCTCCAGACATTACACCATATGTGACTGATATCAGCCTCTTATAACGCTCCAGTACTGATATAACCTCCAGACATTACACCATATGTGACTGATATCAGCTCCTCTTATAACGCTCCAGCACTGATATAACCTCCAGACATTACACCATATGTGACTGATATCAGCCCCTCTTATAACGCTCCAGTACTAATATAACCTCCAGACATTACACCATATGTGACTGATATCAGCCCCTCTTATAACGCTCCAGTACTGATATAACCTTCAGACATTACACCATATGTGACTGATATCAGCCCCTCTTATAACGCTCCAGTACTGATATAACCTCCAGACATTACATCATATGTGACTGATATCAGCTCTCTTATAACGCTCCAGTACTGATATAACCTCCAGACATTACACCATATGTGACTTATATCAGCCCCTCTTATAACGCTCCAGTACTAATATAACCTCCAGGCATTACATCATATGTGCCTGAAATCAGCCCCTCTTATAACGCTCCAGTACTGATATAACCTCGAGACATTACATCATATGTGACTGATATCAGCCTCTTATAACGCTCCAGTACTGATATAACCTCCAGACATTACACCATATGTGACTGATATCAGCCTCTTATAACGCTCCAGTACTGATATAACCTCCAGACATTACACCATATGTGACTGATATCAGCCTCTTATAACGCTCCAGTACTGATATAACCTCCAGACATTACATCATATGTGAGTGATATCAGCCTCTTATAACGCTCCAGCACTGATATAACCTCCAGACATTACATCATATGTGACTGATATCAGCCTCTTATAACGCTCCAGTACTGATATAACCTCCAGACATTACACCATATGTGACTGATATCAGCCCCTCTTATAACGCTTCAGTACTGATATAACCTCCAGACATTACATCATATGTGACTGATAACAGCCCCTCTTATAACGCTCCAGTACTGATATAACCTCCAGACATTACACCATATGTGACTGATATCAGCTCCTCTTATAACGCTCCAGTACTGATATAACCTCCAGACATTACATCATATGTGACTGATATCAGCTCCTCTTATAACGCTCCAGTACTGATATAACCTCCAGACATTACACTATATGTGACTGATATCAGCCTCTCATAACGCTCCAGTACTGATATAACCTCCAGACATTACATCATATGTGACTGATATCAGCCTCTCTTATAACACTCCAGTACTGATATAACCTCCAGACATTACATCATATGTGACTGATATCAGCCTCTCTTATAACGCTCCAGTACTGATATAACCTCCAGACATTACTCCATATGTGACTGACATCAGCCTCTTATAACGCTCCAGTACTGATATAACCTCCAGACATTACACCATATGTGACTGATATCAGCTCCTCTTATAACGCTCCAGTACTGATATAACCTCCAGACATTACACCATATGTGACTGATATTAGCCTCTTATAACGCTCCAGTACGGATATAATCTCCAGACATTACATCATATGTGACTGATATCAGCCTCTTATAACGCTCCAGTACTGATATAACCTCTAGACATCACATCATATGTGACTGATATCAGCCTCTTATAACGCTCCAGTACTGATATAACCTCCAGACATTACATCCTATGTAACTGATATCATCCCCTCTTATAACGCTCCAGTACTGATATAACCTCCAGACATTACACCATATGCGACTGATATCAGCCTCTTATAACGCTCCAGTACTGATATACCTCCAGACATTACATCATATGTGACTGATATCAGACTCTTATAACGCTACAGTACTGATATAACCTCCAGACATTACATCATATGTGACTGATATCAGCCTCTTATAACGCTCCAGTACTGATATAACCTCCAGACATTACATCATATGTGACTGATATCAGTCCCTCTTATAACACTCCTGTACTGATATAACCTCCAGACATTACATCATATGTGACTGATATCAGCTCCTCTTATAACGCTCCAGTACTGATATAACCTCCAGACATTACACCATATGTGACTGATATCAGCTCCTCTTATAACGCTCCAGTACTGATATAACCTCCAGACATTACACCATATGTGACTGATATCAGCCCCTCTTATAACTCTCCAGTACTGATATAACCTCCAGATATTACATCATATGTGACTGATATCAGCCTCTCTTATAAGACTCCAGTACTGATACAACTTCCAGACATTACACCATATGTGACTGATATCAGCTCCTCTTATAACGCTCCAGTACTGATATAACCTCCAGACATTACACCATATGTGACTGATATCAGCCCCTCTTATAACGCTCCAGTACTGATATAACCTCCAGACATTACATCATATGTGACTGATATCAGCCCCTCTTATAACGCTCCAGTACTGATATAACCTCCAGACATTACACCATATGTGACTGATATCAGCCTCTTATAACGCTCCAGTACTGATATAACCTCCAGACATTACACCATATGTGACTGATATCAGCCTCTTATAACGCTCCAGTACTGATATAACCTCCAGACATTACATCATATGTGAGTGATATCAGCCTCTTATAACGCTCCAGCACTGATATAACCTCCAGACATTACATCATATGTGACTGATATCAGCCTCTCATAACGCTCCAGTACTGATATAACCTCCAGACATTACACCATATGTGACTGATATCAGCCCCTCTTATAACGCTTCAGTACTGATATAACCTCCAGACATTACATCATATGTGACTGATATCAGCTCCTCTTATAACGCTCCAGTACTGGTATAACCTCCAGACATTACATCATATGTGACTGATATCAGCTCCTCTTATAACGCTCCAGTACTGATATAACCTCCAGGCATTACATCATATGTGACTGATATCAGCATCTTATAACGCTCCAGTACTGATATAACCTCCAGACATTACACCATATGTGACTGATATCAGCTCCTCTTATAACGCTCCAGTACTGATATAACCTCCAGACATTACACCATATGTGACTGATATCAGCCCCTCTTATAACGCTCCAGTACTGATATAACCTCCAGACATTACATCATATGTGACTGATATCAGCCTCTTATAACGCTCCAGTACTGATATAACCTCCAGACATTACATCATATGTGACTGATATCAGCCTCTTATAACGCTCCAGTACTGATATAACCTCCAGACATTACATCATATGTGACTGATATCAGTCCCTCTTATAACACTCCTGTACTGATATAACCTCCAGACATTACATCATATGTGACTGATATCAGCTCCTCTTATAACTCTCCAGTACTGATATATCTTCCAGACATTACACCATATGTGACTGATATCAGCTCCTCTTATAACGCTCCAGTACTGATATAACCTCCAGACATTACACCATATGTGACTGATATCAGCCCCTCTTATAACTCTCCAGTACTGATATAACCTCCAGATATTACATCATATGTGACTGATATCAGCCTCTCTTATAACACTCCAGTACTGATATAACCTCCAGACATTACACCATATGTGACTGATATCAGCTCCTCTTATAACGCTCCAGTACTGATATAACCTCCAGACATTACACCATATGTGACTGATATCAGCCCCTCTTATAACGCTCCAGTACTAATATAACCTCCAGACATTACATCATATGTGACTGATATCAGCCCCTCTTATAACGCTCCAGTACTGATATAACCTCCAGACATTACACTATATGTGACTGATATCAGCCTCTCTTATGACGCTCCAGTACTGATATAACCTCCAGACATTACATCATATGTGACTGATATCAGCCTCTCTTATAACACTCCAGTACTGATATAACCTCCAGACATTACATCATATGTGACTGATATCAGCCTCTCTTATAACGCTCCAGTACTGATATAACCTCCAGACATTACTCCATATGTGACTGATATCAGCCTCTTATAACGCTCCAGTACTGATATAACCTCCAGACATTACACCATATGTGACTGATATCAGCTCCTCTTATAACGCTCCACTACTGATATAACCTCCAGACATTACACCATATGTGACTGATATCAGCCTCTTATAACGCTCCAGTACTGATATAACCTCCAGACATTACATCGTATGTGACTGATATCAGCCTCTTATAACGCTCCAGTACTAATATAAACTCCAGACATTACACCATATGTGACTGATATCAGCTCTCTTATAACGCTACAGTACTGATATAACCTCCAGACATTACATCATATGTGACTGATATCAGTCCCTCTTATAACGCTCCTGTACTGATATAACCTCCAGACATTACACCATATTTGACTGATATCAGCCTCTTATAAAGCTCCAGTACTGATATAACCTCCAGACATTACACCATATGTGACTGATATCAGCTCTCTTATAACGCTACAGTACTGATATAACCTCCAGACATTACACCATATGTGACTGATATCAGCTCTCTTATAACGCTACAGTACTGATATAACCTCCAGACATTACATCATATGTGACTGATATCAGCCCCTCTTATAACGCTCCAGTACTGATATAACCTCCAGACATTACACTATATGTGACTGATATCAGCCTCTCTTATAACGCTCCAGTACTGATATAACCTCCAGACATTACATCATATGTGACTGATATCAGCCTCTCTTATAACACTCCAGTACTGATATAACCTCCAGACATTACATCATATGTGACTGATATCAGCCTCTCTTACAACGCTCCAGTACTGATATAACCTCCAGACATTACTCCATATGTGACTGATATCAGCCTCTTATAACGCTCCAGTACTGATATAACCTCCAGACATTACACCATATGTGACTGATATCAGCTCCTCTTATAACGCTCCAGTACTGATATAACCTCCAGACATTACACCATATGTGACTGATATCAGCCTCTTATAACGCTCCAGTACTGATATAACCTCCAGACATTACATCGTATGTGACTGATATCAGCCTCTTATAACGCTCCAGTACTGATATAAACTCCAGACATTACACCATATGTGACTGATATCAGATCTCTTATAACGCTACCGTACTGATATAACCTCCAGACATTACATCATATGTGACTGATATCAGTCCCTCTTATAACGCTCCTGTACTGATATAACCTCCAGACATTACATCATATGTGACTGATATCAGTCCCTCTTATAACGCTCCAGTACTGATATAACCTCCAGACATTACACCATATGTGACTGATATCAGCCTCTCTTATAATGCTCCAGTACTGATATAACCTCCAGACATTACACCATATGTGACTGATATCAGCCTCTTATAACGCTCCAGTACTGATATAGCCTCCAGACATTACATCATATGTGACTGATATCACCCTCTTATAACGCTCCAGTACTGATATAACCTCCAGACATTACACCATATGTGACTGATATCAGCCTCTTATAACGCTCCAGTACTGATATATCCTCCAGACATTACATCATATGTGACTGATATCAGCCTCTTATAACACTCCAGTACTGATATAACCTCCAGACATTACATCATATGTGACTGATATCAGCTCCTCTTATAACGCTCCAGTACTGATATAACCTCCAGACATTACACCATATGTGACTGATATCAGCTCCTCTTATAACGCTCCAGTACTGATATAACCTCCAGACATTACACCATATGTGACTGATATTAGCCTCTTATAACGCTCCAGTACTGATATAACCTCCAGACATTACATCATATGTAACTGATATCAGCCCCTCTTATAACGCTCCAGTACTGATATAACCTCCAGACATTACACCATATGTGACTGATATTAGCCTCTTATAACGCTCCAGTACTGATATAACCTCCAGACATTACATCATATGTAACTGATATCAGCCCCTCTTATAACGCTCCAGTACTGATATAACCTCCAGACATTACACCATATGCGACTGATATCAGCCTCTTATAACGCTCCAGTACTGATATACCTCCAGACATTACATCATATGTGACTGATATCAGCCCCTCTTATAACGCTCCAGTACTGATATAACCTCCAGACATTACACCATATGTGACTGATATCAGCTCCTCTTATAACGCTCCAGTACTGATATAACCTCCAGACATTACACCATATGTGACTGATATCAGCCCCTCTTATAACTCTCCAGTACTGATATAACCTCCAGATATTACATCATATGTGACTGATATCAGCCTCTCTTATAACACTCCAGTACTGATATAACCTCCAGACATTACACCATATGTGACTGATATCAGCCCCTCTTATAACGCTCCAGTACTGATATAACCTCCAGACATTACATCATATGTGACTGATATCAGCCTCTCTTATAACACTCCAGTACTGATATAACCTCCAGACATTACATCATATGTGACTGATATCAGCCTCTCTTATAACGCTCCAGTACTGATATAACCTCCAGACATTACTCCATATGTGACTGATATCAGCCTCTTATAACGCTCCAGTACTGATATAACCTCCAGACATTACACCATATGTGACTGATATCAGCTCCTCTTATAACGCTCCACTACTGATATAACCTCCAGACATTACACCATATGTGACTGATATCAGCCTCTTATAACGCTCCAGTACTGATATAACCTCCAGACATTACATCGTATGTGACTGATATCAGCCTCTTATAACGCTCCAGTACTAATATAAACTCCAGACATTACACCATATGTGACTGATATCAGCTCTCTTATAACGCTACAGTACTGATATAACCTCCAGACATTACATCATATGTGACTGATATCAGTCCCTCTTATAACGCTCCTGTACTGATATAACCTCCAGACATTACACCATATTTGACTGATATCAGCCTCTTATAAAGCTCCAGTACTGATATAACCTCCAGATATTACACCATATGTGACTGATATCAGCTCTCTTATAACGCTACAGTACTGATATAACCTCCAGACATTACACCATATGTGACTGATATCAGCTCTCTTATAACGCTACAGTACTGATATAACCTCCAGACATTACATCATATGTGACTGATATCAGCCCCTCTTATAACGCTCCAGTACTGATATAACCTCCAGACATTACACTATATGTGACTGATATCAGCCTCTCTTATAACGCTCCAGTACTGATATAACCTCCAGACATTACTCCATATGTGACTGATATCAGCCTCTTATAACGCTCCAGTACTGATATAACCTCCAGACATTACACCATATGTGACTGATATCAGCTCCTCTTATAACGCTCCAGTACTGATATAACCTCCAGACATTACACCATATGTGACTGATATCAGCCTCTTATAACGCTCCAGTACTGATATAACCTCCTGACATTACATCGTATGTGACTGATATCAGCCTCTTATAACGCTCCAGTACTGATATAAACTCCAGACATTACACCATATGTGACTGATATCAGATCTCTTATAACGCTACCGTACTGATATAACCTCCAGACATTACATCATATGTGACTGATATCAGTCCCTCTTATAACGCTCCTGTACTGACATAACCTCCAGACATTACACCATATGTGACTGATATCAGCCTCTTATAAAACTCCAGTACTGATATAGCCTCCAGACATTACATCATATGTGACTGATATCAGCCTCTTATAACGCTCCAGTACTGATATAACCTCCAGACATTACACCATATGTGACTGATATCAGCCTCTCTTATAATGCTCCAGTACTGATATAACCTCCAGACATTACACCATATGTGACTGATATCAGCCTCTTATAACGCTCCAGTACTGATATAACCTCCAGACATTACATCATATGTGACTGATATCACCCTCTTATAACGCTCCAGTACTGATATAACCTCCAGACATTACACCATATGTGACTGATATCAGCCTCTTATAACGCTCCAGTACTGATATATCCTCCAGACATTACATCATATGTGACTGATATCAGCCTCTTATAACGCTCCAGTACTGATATAACCTCCAGACATTACATCATATGTGACTGATATCAGCTCCTCTTATAACGCTCCAGTACTGATATAACCTCCAGACATTACATCATATGTGACTGATATCAGCCTCTTATAACGCTCCAGTACTGATATAACCTCCAGACATTACATCATATGTGACTGATATCAGCTCCTCTTATAACGCTCCAGTACTGATATAACCTCCAGACATTACATCATATGTGACTGATATCAGCACCTCTTATAACGCTCCAGTACTGATATAACCTCCAGACATTACATCATATGTGACTGATATCAGCCTCTTATAACGCTCCAGTACTGATATAACCTCCAGACATTACATCATATGTGACTGATATCAGCTCCTCTTATAACGCTCCAGTACTGATATAACCTCCAGACATTACATCATATGTGACTGATATCAGCTCCTCTTATAACGCTCCAGTACTGATATAACCTCCAGACATTACATCATATGTGACTGATATCAGCTCCTCTTATAACGCTCCAGTACTGATATAACCTCCAGACATTAAACCATATGTGACTGATATCAGCCTCTTATAACGCTCCAGTACTGATATAACCTCCAGACATTACATCATATGTGACTGATATCAGCCTCTTATAACGCTCCAGTACTGATATAACCTCCAGACATTACACCATATGTGACTGATATCAGCTTCTTATAACGCTCCAGTACTGATATAACCTACAGACATTACATCATATGTGACTGATATCACCCTCTTATAACGCTCCAGTACTGATATAACCTCCAGACATTACACCATATGTGACTGATATCAGCCTCTTATAACGCTCCAGTACTGATATATCCTCCAGACATTACATCATATGTGACTGATATCAGCCTCTTATAACGCTCCAGTACTGATATAACCTCCAGACATTACATCATATGTGACTGATATCAGCTCCTCTTATAACGCTCCAGTACTGATATAACCTCCAGACATTACATCATATGTGACTGATATCAGCTCCTCTTATAACGCTCCAGTACTGATATAACCTCCAGACATTACATCATATGTGACTGATATCAGCTCCTCTTATAACGCTCCAGTACTGATATAACCTCCAGACATTACATCATATGTGACTGATATCAGCTCCTCTTATAACGCTCCAGTACTGATATAACCTCCAGACATTACATGATATGTGACTGATATCAGCCTCTTATAACGCTCCAGTACTGATATAACCTCCAGACATTACATCATATGTGACTAATATCAGCTCCTCTTATAACGCTCCAGTACTGATATAACCTTAAGACATTACACCATATGTGACTGATATCAGCCTCTTATAACGCTCCAGTACTGATATATCCTCCAGACATTACATCATATGTGACTGATATCAGTCTCTTATAACGCTCCAGTACTGATATAACCTCCAGACATTACATCATATGTGACTGATATCAGCTCCTCTTATAACGCTCCAGTACTGATATAACCTCCAGAGATTACATCATATGTGACTGATATCAGCCTCTTATAACGCTCCAGTACTGATATAACCTCCAGACATTACATCATATGTGACTGATATCAGCTCCTCTTATAACGCTCCAGTACTGATATAACCTCCAGACATTACATCATATGTGACTGATATCAGCTCCTCTTATAACGCTCCAGTACTGATATAACCTCCAGACATTAAACCATATGTGACTGATATCAGCCTCTTATAACGCTCCAGTACTGATATAACCTCCAGACATTACATCATATGTGACTGATATCAGCCTCTTATAACGCTCCAGTACTGATATAACCTCCAGTCATTACATCATATGGGACTGATATCAGACCCTCTTATAACGCTCCAGTACTGATATAACCTCCAGACATTACACCATATGTGACTGATATCAGCTCCTCTTATAACGCTCCAGTACTGATATAACCTCCAGACATTACATCATATGTGACTGATATCAGCTCCTCTTATAATGATCCAGTACTGATATAACCTCCAGATATTACATCATATGTGACTGATATCAGCTCCTCTTATAACGCTCCAGTACTGATATAACCTCCAGACATTACATCATATGTGACTGATATCAGCCCCTCTTATAACGCTCCAGTACTGATATAACCTCCAGACATTACATCATATGTGACTGATATCAGCCCCTCTTATAACGCTCCAGTACTGATATAACCTCCAGACATTACACCATATGTGACTGATATCAGCCTCTTATAACGCTCCAGTACTGATATAACCTCCAGACATTACATCATATGTGACTGATATCAGCCCCTCTTATAACGCTCCAGTACTGATATAACCTCCAGAAATTACATCATATGTGACTGTTATCAGCTCTTCTTATAACGCTCCAGTACTGATATAACCTCCAGACATTACATCATATGTGACTGTTATCAGCCCCTCTTATAACGCTCCAGTACTGATATAACCTCCAGACATTACACCATATGTGACTGATATCAGCTCCTCTTATAACGCTCCAGTACTGATATAACCTCCAGACATTACACCATATGTGACTGATATCAGCTCCTCTTATAACGCTCCAGTACTGATATAACCTCCAGACATTACATCATATGTGACTGATATCAGCTCCTCTTATAATGATCCAGTACTGATATAACCTCCAGATATTACATCATATGTGACTGATATCAGCTCCTCTTATAACGCTCCAGTACTGATATAACCTCCAGACATTACATCATATGTGACTGATATCAGCCCCTCTTATAACGCTCCAGTACTGATATAACCTCCAGACATTACATCATATGTGACTGATATCAGCCTCTTATAATGCTCCAGTACTGATATATCCTCCAGACATTACATCATATGTGACTGATATCAGCCTCTTATAACGCTCCAGTACTGATATAACCTCCAGACATTACATCATATGTGACTGATATCAGCTCCTCTTATTACGCTCCAGTACTGATATAACCTCCAGACATTACATCATATGTGACTGATATCAGCTCCTCTTATAACGCTCCAGTACTGATATAACCTCCAGACATTACATCATATGTGACTGATATCAGCACCTCTTATAACGCTCCAGTACTGATATAACCTCCAGACATTACATCATATGTGACTGATATCAGCCTCTTATAACGCTCCAGTACTGATATAACCTCCAGACATTACATCATATGTGACTGATATCAGCTCCTCTTATAACGCTCCAGTACTGATATAACCTCCAGACATTACATCATATGTGACTGATATCAGCTCCTCTTATAACGCTCCAGTACTGATATAACCTCCAGACATTACATCATATGTGACTGATATCAGCTCCTCTTATAACGCTCCAGTACTGATATAACCTCCAGACATTAAACCATATGTGACTGATATCAGCCTCTTATAACGCTCCAGTACTGATATAACCTCCAGACATTACATCATATGTGACTGATATCAGCCTCTTATAACGCTCCAGTACTGATATAACCTCCAGACATTACACCATATGTGACTGATATCAGCTTCTTATAACGCTCCAGTACTGATATAACCTACAGACATTACATCATATGTGACTGATATCACCCTCTTATAACGCTCCAGTACTGATATAACCTCCAGACATTACACCATATGTGACTGATATCAGCCTCTTATAACGCTCCAGTACTGATATATCCTCCAGACATTACATCATATGTGACTGATATCAGCCTCTTATAACGCTCCAGTACTGATATAACCTCCAGACATTACATCATATGTGACTGATATCAGCTCCTCTTATAACGCTCCAGTACTGATATAACCTCCAGACATTACATCATATGTGACTGATATCAGCTCCTCTTATAACGCTCCAGTACTGATATAACCTCCAGACATTACATCATATGTGACTGATATCAGCTCCTCTTATAACGCTCCAGTACTGATATAACCTCCAGACATTACATCATATGTGACTGATATCAGCTCCTCTTATAACGCTCCAGTACTGATATAACCTCCAGACATTACATGATATGTGACTGATATCAGCCTCTTATAACGCTCCAGTACTGATATAACCTCCAGACATTACATCATATGTGACTGATATCAGCTCCTCTTATAACGCTCCAGTACTGATATAACCTTAAGACATTACACCATATGTGACTGATATCAGCCTCTTATAACGCTCCAGTACTGATATATCCTCCAGACATTACATCATATGTGACTGATATCAGTCTCTTATAACGCTCCAGTACTGATATAACCTCCAGACATTACATCATATGTGACTGATATCAGCTCCTCTTATAACGCTCCAGTACTGATATAACCTCCAGAGATTACATCATATGTGACTGATATCAGCCTCTTATAACGCTCCAGTACTGATATAACCTCCAGACATTACATCATATGTGACTGATATCAGCTCCTCTTATAACGCTCCAGTACTGATATAACCTCCAGACATTACATCATATGTGACTGATATCAGCTCCTCTTATAACGCTTCAGTACTGATATAACCTCCAGACATTACATCATATGTGACTGATATCAGCTCCTCTTATAACGCTCCAGTACTGATATAACCTCCAGACATTAAACCATATGTGACTGATATCAGCCTCTTATAACGCTCCAGTACTGATATAACCTCCAGACATTACATCATATGTGACTGATATCAGCCTCTTATAACGCTCCAGTACTGATATAACCTCCAGTCATTACATCATATGGGACTGATATCAGACCCTCTTATAACGCTCCAGTACTGATATAACCTCCAGACATTACACCATATGTGACTGATATCAGCTCCTCTTATAACGCTCCAGTACTGATATAACCTCCAGACATTACATCATATGTGACTGATATCAGCTCCTCTTATAATGATCCAGTACTGATATAACCTCCAGATATTACATCATATGTGACTGATATCAGCTCCTCTTATAACGCTCCAGTACTGATATAACCTCCAGACATTACATCATATGTGACTGATATCAGCCCCTCTTATAACGCTCCAGTACTGATATAACCTCCAGACATTACATCATATGTGACTGATATCAGCCCCTCTTATAATGCTCCAGTACTGATATAACCTCCAGACATTACACCATATGTGACTGATATCAGCCTCTTATAACGCTCCAGTACTGATATAACCTCCAGACATTACATCATATGTGACTGATATCAGCCCCTCTTATAACGCTCCAGTACTGATATAACCTCCAGAAATTACATCATATGTGACTGTTATCAGCTCTTCTTATAACGCTCCAGTACTGATATAACCTCCAGACATTACATCATATGTGACTGTTATCAGCCCCTCTTATAACGCTCCAGTACTGATATAACCTCCAGACATTACACCATATGTGACTGATATCAGCTCCTCTTATAACGCTCCAGTACTGATATAACCTCCAGACATTACACCATATGTGACTGATATCAGCTCCTCTTATAACGCTCCAGTACTGATATAACCTCCAGACATTACATCATATGTGACTGATATCAGCTCCTCTTATAATGATCCAGTACTGATATAACCTCCAGATATTACATCATATGTGACTGATATCAGCTCCTCTTATAACGCTCCAGTACTGATATAACCTCCAGACATTACATCATATGTGACTGATATCAGCCCCTCTTATAACGCTCCAGTACTGATATAACCTCCAGACATTACATCATATGTGACTGATATCAGCCTCTTATAACGCTCCAGTACTGATATATCCTCCAGACATTACATCATATGTGACTGATATCAGCCTCTTATAACGCTCCAGTACTGATATAACCTCCAGACATTACATCATATGTGACTGATATCAGCTCCTCTTATTACGCTCCAGTACTGATATAACCTCCAGACATTACATCATATGTGACTGATATCAGCTCCTCTTATAACGCTCCAGTACTGATATAACCTCCAGACATTACATCATATGTGACTGATATCAGCTCCTCTTATAACGCTCCAGTACTGATATAACCTCCAGACATTACATCATATGTGACTGATATCAGCTCCTCTTATAACGCTCCAGTACTGATATAACCTCCAGACATTACATGATATGTGACTGATATCAGCCTCTTATAACGCTCCAGTACTGATATAACCTCCAGACATTACATCATATGTGACTGATATCAGCTCCTCTTATAACGCTCCAGTACTGATATAACCTCCAGACATTACATCATATGTGACTGATATCAGCTCCTCTTATAACGCTCCAGTACTGATATAACCTCCAGACATTACATCATATGTGACTGATATCAGCTCCTCTTATAACGCTACAGTACTGATATAACCTCCAGACATAACATCATATGTGACTGATATCAGCTCCTCTTATAACGCTCCAGTACTGATATAACCTCCAGACATTACATGATATGTGACTGATATCAGCCTCTTATAACGCTCCAGTACTGATATAACCTCCAGACATTACATCATATGTGACTGATATCAGCTCCTCTTATAACGCTCCAGTACTGATATAACCTCCAGACATTACACCATATGTGACTGATATCAGCCTCTTATAACGCTCCAGTACTGATATAACCTCCAGACATTACATCATATGTGACTGATATCAGCCTCTTATAACGCTCCAGTACTGATATAACCTCCAGTCATTACATCATATGGGACTGATATCAGACCCTCTTATAACGCTCCAGTACTGATATAACCTCCAGACATTACACCATATGTGACTGATATCAGCTCCTCTTATAACGCTCCAGTACTGATATAACCTCCAGACATTACATCATATGTGACTGATATCAGCTCCTCTTATAATGATCCAGTACTGATATAACCTCCAGATATTACATCATATGTGACTGATATCAGCTCCTCTTATAACGCTCCAGTACTGATATAACCTCCAGACATTACATCATATGTGACTGATATCAGCCCCTCTTATAACGCTCCAGTACTGATATAACCTCCAGACATTACATCATATGTGACTGATATCAGCCCCTCTTATAATGCTCCAGTACTGATATAACCTCCAGACATTACACCATATGTGACTGATATCAGCCTCTTATAACGCTCCAGTACTGATATAACCTCCAGACATTACATCATATGTGACTGATATCAGCCCCTCTTATAACGCTCCAGTACTGATATAACCTCCAGAAATTACATCATATGTGACTGTTATCAGCTCTTCTTATAACGCTCCAGTACTGATATAACCTCCAGACATTACATCATATGTGACTGTTATCAGCCCCTCTTATAACGCTCCAGTACTGATATAACCTCCAGACATTACACCATATGTGACTGATATCAGCTCCTCTTATAATGCTCCAGTACTGATATAACCTCCAGACATTACATCATATGTGACTGATATCAGCCCCTCTTATAACGCTCCAGTACTGATATAACCTCCAGACATTACACCATATGTGACTGATATCAGCCTCTTATAACGCTCCAGCACTGATATAACCTCCAGACATTACATCATATGTGACTGATATCAGCTCCTCTTATAACGCTCCAGTACTGATATAACCTCCAGACATTACATCATATGTGACTGATATCAGCCTCTTATAACGCTCCAGTACTGATATAACCTCCAGACATTACATCATATGTGACTGATATCAGCCTCTTATAACGCTACAGTACTGATATAACCTCCAGACATTACACCATATGTGACTGATATCAGCTCCACTTATAACGCTCCAGTACTGATATAACCTCCAGACATTACACCATATGTGACTGATATCAGCTCCTCTTATAACGCTCCAGTACTGATATAACCTCCAGACATTACACCATATGTGACTGATATCAGCCTCTTTTAACGCTCCAGTACTGATATAACCTCCTGACATTACATCGTATGTGACTGATATCAGCCTCTTATAACGCTCCAGTACTGATATAAACTCCAGACATTACACCATATGTGACTGATATCAGATCTCTTATAACGCTACCGTACTGATATAACCTCCAGACATTACATCATATGTGACTGATATCAGTCCCTCTTATAACGCTCCTGTACTGATATAACCTCCAGACATTACACCATATGTGACTGATATCAGCCTCTTATAAAACTCCAGTACTGATATAACCTCCAGACATTACATCATATGTGACTGATATCAGCCTCTTATAACGCTCCAGTACTGATATAACCTCCAGACATTACACCATATGTGACTGATATCAGCCTCTCTTATAATGCTCCAGTACTGATATAACCTCCAGACATTACACCATATGTGACTGATATCAGCCTCTTATAACGCTCCAGTACTGATATAACCTCCAGACATTACATCATATGTGACTGATATCACCCTCTTATAACGCTCCAGTACTGATATAACCTCCAGACATTACACCATATGTGACTGATATCAGCCTCTTATAACGCTCCAGTACTGATATATCCTCCAGACATTACATCATATGTGACTGATATCAGCTCCTCTTATAACGCTCCAGTACTGATATAACCTCCAGACATTACATCATATGTGACTGATATCAGCCTCTTATAACGCTCCAGTACTGATATAACCTCCAGACATTACATCATATGTGACTGATATCAGCTCCTCTTATAACGCTCCAGTACTGATATAACCTCCAGACATTACATCATATGTGACTGATATCAGCTCCTCTTATAACGCTCCAGTACTGATATAACCTCCAGACATTACATGATATGTGACTGATATCAGCCTCTTATAAAGCTCCAGTACTGATATAACCTCCAGACATTACATCATATGTGACTGATATCAGCTCCTCTTATAACGCTCCAGTACTGATATAACCTCCAGACATTACACCATATGTGACTGATATCAGCCTCTTATAACGCTCCAGTACTGATATATCCTCCAGACATTACATCATATGTGACTGATATCAGTCTCTTATAACACTCCAGTACTGATATAACCTCCAGACATTACATCATATGTGACTGATATCAGCTCCTCTTATAACGCTCCAGTACTGATATAACCTCCAGACATTACATCATATGTGACTGATATCAGCCTCTTATAACGCTCCAGTACTGATATAACCTCCAGACATTACATCATATGTGACTGATATCAGCTCCTCTTATAACGCTCCAGTACTGATATAACCTCCAGACATTACATCATATGTGACTGATATCAGCTCCTCTTATAACGCTCCAGTACTGATATAACCTCCAGACATTACATCATATGTGACTGATATCAGCTCCTCTTATAACGCTCCAGTACTGATATAACCTCCAGACATTAAACCATATGTGACTGATATCAACCTCTTATAACGCTCCAGTACTGATATAACCTCCAGACATTACATCATATGTGACTGATATCAGCCTCTTATAACGCTCCAGTACTGATATAACCTCCAGACATTACACCATATGTGACTGATATCAGCTTCTTATAACGCTCCAGTACTCATATAACCTCCAGACATTACATCATATGTGACTGATATCACCCTCTTATAACGCTCCAGTACTGATATAACCTCCAGACATTACACCATATGTGACTGATATCAGCCTCTTATAACGCTCCAGTACTGATATATCCTCCAGACATTACATCATATGTGACTGATATCAGCCTCTTATAATGCTCCAGTACTGATATAACCTCCAGACATTACATCATATGTGACTGATATCAGCTCCTCTTATAACGCTCCAGTACTGATATAACCTCCAGACATTACATCATATGTGACTGATATCAGCTCCTCTTATAACGCTCCAGTACTGATATAACCTCCAGACATTACATCATATGTGACTGATATCAGCTCCTCTTATAACGCTCCAGTACTGATATAACCTCCAGACATTACACCATATGTGACTGATATCAGCCTCTTATAACGCTCCAGTACTGATGTATCCTCCAGACATTACATCATATGTGACTGATATCAGTCTCTTATAACGCTCCAGTACTGATATAACCTCCAGACATTACATCATATGTGACTGATATCAGCTCCTCTTATAACGCTCCAGTACTGATATAACCTCCAGACATTACATCATATGTGACTGATATCAGCCTCTTATAACGCTCCAGTACTGATATAACCTCCAGACATTACATCATATGTGACTGATATCAGCCTCTTATAACGCTACAGTACTGATATAACCTCCAGACATTACACCATATGTGACTGATATCAGCTCCACTTATAACGCTCCAGTACTGATATAACCTCCAGACATTACACCATATGTGACTGATATCAGCTCCTCTTATAACGCTCCAGTACTGATATAACCTCCAGACATTACACCATATGTGACTGATATCAGCCTCTTTTAACGCTCCAGTACTGATATAACCTCCTGACATTACATCGTATGTGACTGATATCAGCCTCTTATAACGCTCCAGTACTGATATAAACTCCAGACATTACACCATATGTGACTGATATCAGATCTCTTATAACGCTACCGTACTGATATAACCTCCAGACATTACATCATATGTGACTGATATCAGTCCCTCTTATAACGCTCCTGTACTGATATAACCTCCAGACATTACACCATATGTGACTGATATCAGCCTCTTATAAAACTCCAGTACTGATATAACCTCCAGACATTACATCATATGTGACTGATATCAGCCTCTTATAACGCTCCAGTACTGATATAACCTCCAGACATTACACCATATGTGACTGATATCAGCCTCTCTTATAATGCTCCAGTACTGATATAACCTCCAGACATTACACCATATGTGACTGATATCAGCCTCTTATAACGCTCCAGTACTGATATAACCTCCAGACATTACATCATATGTGACTGATATCACCCTCTTATAACGCTCCAGTACTGATATAACCTCCAGACATTACACCATATGTGACTGATATCAGCCTCTTATAACGCTCCAGTACTGATATATCCTCCAGACATTACATCATATGTGACTGATATCAGCTCCTCTTATAACGCTCCAGTACTGATATAACCTCCAGACATTACATCATATGTGACTGATATCAGCCTCTTATAACGCTCCAGTACTGATATAACCTCCAGACATTACATCATATGTGACTGATATCAGCTCCTCTTATAACGCTCCAGTACTGATATAACCTCCAGACATTACATCATATGTGACTGATATCAGCTCCTCTTATAACGCTCCAGTACTGATATAACCTCCAGACATTACATGATATGTGACTGATATCAGCCTCTTATAACGCTCCAGTACTGATATAACCTCCAGACATTACATCATATGTGACTGATATCAGCTCCTCTTATAACGCTCCAGTACTGATATAACCTCCAGACATTACACCATATGTGACTGATATCAGCTTCTTATAACGCTCCAGTACTGATATAACCTCCAGACATTACATCATATGTGACTGATATCACCCTCTTATAACGCTCCAGTACTGATATAACCTCCAGACATTACACCATATGTGACTGATATCAGCCTCTTATAACGCTCCAGTACTGATATATCCTCCAGACATTACATCATATGTGACTGATATCAGCCTCTTATAATGCTCCAGTACTGATATAACCTCCAGACATTACATCATATGTGACTGATATCAGCTCCTCTTATAACGCTCCAGTACTGATATAACCTCCAGACATTACATCATATGTGACTGATATCAGCTCCTCTTATAACGCTCCAGTACTGATATAACCTCCAGACATTACATCATATGTGACTGATATCAGCTCCTCTTATAACGCTCCAGTACTGATATAACCTCCAGACATTACACCATATGTGACTGATATCAGCCTCTTATAACGCTCCAGTACTGATGTATCCTCCAGACATTACATCATATGTGACTGATATCAGTCTCTTATAACGCTCCAATACTGATATAACCTCCAGACATTACATCATATGTGACTGATATCATCTCCTCTTATAACGCTCCAGTACTGATATAACCTCCAGACATTACATCATATGTGACTGATATCAGCCTCTTATAACGCTCCAGTACTGATATAACCTCCAGACATTACATCATATGTGACTGATATCAGCTCCTCTTATAACGCTCCAGTACTGATATAACCTCCAGACATTACATCATATGTGACTGATATCAGCTCCTCTTATAACGCTCCAGTACTGATATAACCTCCAGACATTACATCATATGTGACTGATATCAGCTCCTCTTATAACGCTCCAGTACTGATATAACCTCCAGACATTAAACCATATGTGACTGATATCAGCCTCTTATAACGCTCCAGTACTGATATAACCTCCAGACATTACATCATATGTGACTGATATCAGCCTCTTATAACGCTCCAGTACTGATATAACCTCCAGACATTACACCATATGTGACTGATATCAGCTTCTTATAACGCTCCAGTACTGATATAACCTCCAGACATTACATCATATGTGACTGATATCACCCTCTTATAACGCTCCAGTACTGATATAACCTCCAGACATTACACCATATGTGACTGATATCAGCCTCTTATAACGCTCCAGTACTGATATATCCTCCAGACATTACATCATATGTGACTGATATCAGCCTCTTATAATGCTCCAGTACTGATATAACCTCCAGACATTACATCATATGTGACTGATATCAGCTCCTCTTATAACGCTCCAGTACTGATATAACCTCCAGACATTACATCATATGTGACTGATATCAGCTCCTCTTATAACGCTCCAGTACTGATATAACCTCCAGACATTACATCATATGTGACTGATATCAGCTCCTCTTATAACGCTCCAGTACTGATATAACCTCCAGACATTACATCATATGTGACTGATATCAGCTCCTCTTATAACGCTCCAGTACTGATATAACCTCCAGACATTACATGATATGTGACTGATATCAGCCTCTTATAACGCTCCAGTACTGATATAACCTCCAGACATTACATCATATGTGACTGATATCAGCTCCTCTTATAACGCTCCAGTACTGATATAACCTCCAGACATTACACCATATGTGACTGATATCAGCCTCTTATAACGCTCCAGTACTGATATATCCTCCAGACATTACATCATATGTGACTGATATCAGTCTCTTATAACGCTCCAGTACTGATATAACCTCCAGACATTACATCATATGTGACTGATATCAGCTCCTCTTATAACGCTCCAGTACTGATATAACCTCCAGACATTACATCATATGTGACTGATATCAGCCTCTTATAACGCTCCAGTACTGATATAACCTCCAGACATTACACCATATGTGACTGATATCAGCCCCTCTTATAACGCTCCAGTACTGATATAACCTCCAGACATTACACCATATGTGACTGATATCAGCCTCTTATAACGCTCCAGTACTGATATAACCTCCAGTCATTTCATCATATGGGACTGATATCAGACCCTCTTATAACGCTCCAGTACTGATATAACCTCCAGACATTACACCATATGTGACTGATATCAGCTCCTCTTATAACGCTCCAGTACTGATATAACCTCCAGACATTACATCATATGTGACTGATATCAGCTCCTCTTATAATGATCCAGTACTGATATAACCTCCAGATATTACATCATATGTGACTGATATCAGCTCCTCTTATAACGCTCCAGTACTGATATAACCTCCAGACATTACATCATATGTGACTGATATCAGCCCCTCTTATAACGCTCCAGTACTGATATAACCTCCAGACATTACATCATATGTGACTGATATCAGCCCCTCTTATAATGCTCCAGTACTGATATAACCTCCAGACATTACACCATATGTGACTGATATCAGCCTCTTATAACGCTCCAGTACTGATATAACCTCCAGACATTACATCATATGTGACTGATATCAGCCCCTCTTATAACGCTCCAGTACTGATATAACCTCCAGAAATTACATCATATGTGACTGTTATCAGCTCTTCTTATAACGCTCCAGTACTGATATAACCTCCAGACATTACATCATATGTGACTGTTATCAGCCCCTCTTATAACGCTCCAGTACTGATATAACCTCCAGACATTACACCATATGTGACTGATATCAGCTCCTCTTATAACGCTCCAGTACTGATATAACCTCCAGACATTACATCATATGTGACTGATATCAGCCCCTCTTATAACGCTCCAGTACTGATATAACCTCCAGACATTACACCATATGTGACTGATATCAGCCTCTTATAACGCTCCAGCACTGATATAACCTCCAGACATTACATCATATGTGACTGATATCAGCTCCTCTTATAACGCTCCAGTACTGATATAACCTCCAGACATTACATCATATGTGACTGATATCAGCCTCTTATAACGCTACAGTACTGATATAACCTCCAGACATTACACCATATGTGACTGATATCAGCTCCACTTATAACGCTCCAGTACTGATATAACCTCCAGACATTACACCATATGTGACTGATATCAGCCTCTTATAACGCTCCAGTACTGATATAACCTCCAGACATTACATCATATGTGACTGATATTAGCCTCTTATAACGCTCCAGTACTGATATAACCTCCAGACATTACACCATATGTGACTGATATCAGCCTCTTATAACGCTCCAGTACTGATATAACCCCTCGGCCCGGTGTATTATTGCCCCTCTCGTTTCCTCCATATACAATGCGGTGGGTGACGCCCGTGTTATAGCGGCAGCGTGCCATTCCTGGCGTCCCGTGTGATACCCGATCTCCTGCACATTCCCCTATGGGGGGTATTTATATAGGGGGACGGCGCGGGGGTCTCTGCGCTTTGAAGCTGTGGCGTGAGTCTGTGGTCACCGGGAAATACCTGGCGATATGGAGACGTCTGGGATATTCCGGCCGGGAACATACAGTCCGGGATGAGAATAGACTCTCACATGTCAGCCCGTCATATATAACATACGGGGGAGGGGTAGACGGCGGTGACAAGAACTCGCTACCCCTCACCCCAAAATACACCCAGGAAAAGATTCATGTCAGCATCCGAAAAAGCTTGGGACCACCAATGTGTCCACTGCCCCCCATCCTCAGGGGTAGTCGCCCAGTCTCCGGCCCTATATAGTTGTTATATAAGGAAGCAGATCATAGGGCGTCCGGGATGTGTTGGCAGCCATATTGGTACAGGAGGAATCTGGGATGTGTTGACGGCCATATTGGTACAGGAGGGGTCCGGGATGTATTGGCGGCCATATTGGTACAGGAGGAATCTGGGATGTGTTGACGGCCATATTGGTACAGGAGGAGTCCGGGATGTATTGGCGGCCATATTGGTACAGGAGGAGTTCGGGATGTATTCGTGGCCGTATTGGTACAGGAGGAGTCTGGGATGTGTTGACGGCCATATTGGAACAGGAGGAATCCGGGATGTGTTGACGGCCATATTGGTACAGGATGAGTCCGGGATGTATTGGCGGCCATATTGGTACAGGAGGAGTCCGTGATGTATTGGCGGCCATATTGGTACAGGAGGGGTCCGGGATGTATTGGCGGCCGTATTGGTACAGGAGGAGTCCGGGATGTATTGGCAGCCACATTGGTACAGGAGGAGTCCGGGATGTATTGGCTGCCATATTGGTACAGGAGGAGTCCGGGATATATTGGCGGCCATATTGATTCAGGAGGAGTCCAGGATGTATTTGTGGCCATATTGGTACAGGACGATTCCGGGATGTATTGGAGGCCATATTGGTACAGGAGGAGTCCGGGATGTATTTGTGGCCATATTGGTACAGGAGGAGTATGGGATGTATTGGAGGCCATATTGGTACAGGAGGAGCCCAGGATGTATTTGTGGCCATATTGGTACAGGAGGAGTCCAGGATGTGTTGGTGGCCATATTGGTACAGGAGGAGTTCGCGATGTATTGGCAGACATATTGGTACAGGAGGAGTCCAGGATGTGTTGGTGGCCATATTGGTACAGGAGGAGTATGGGATGTATTGGAGGCCATATTGGTACAGGAGGAGCCCAGGATGTATTTGTGGCCATATTGGTACAGGAGGAGTCCAGGATGTGTTGGCGGCCATATTGGTACAGGAGGAGTCCGGGATGTGTTGGAGGCCATATTGATAAATGAGGAGTCCGGGATGTGTTGGCGGCCATATTGGTACAGTAGGAGTCCAGGATGTATTGGCGGCCATACTTCTACAGAAGGAGTCCAGGATGTATTGGCGGCCATATTGGTGCAGGAGGAGTCCGGGATGTGTTGGCGGCCATATTGGTAAATGAGGAGTCCGGGATGTGTTGGCGGCCATATTGGTACAGTAGGATTCCGGGATGTGTTGGCGGCCATATTGGTAAATGAGGAGTCCAGGATGTGTTGTCGGCCATATTGGTATAGGAGGAGTCCGGGATGTGTTGGCGGCCATATTGGTAAATGAGGAGTCCGGGATGTATTGGCGGCCATATTGGTGCAGGAGGAGTCCGGGATATATTGGCGGCCATATTGGTGAAGGAGGAGTCCAGGATGTGTTGATGGCCATATTGGTACAGGAGGAGTATGGGATGTATTGGCGGCCATACTGCTACAGAAGGAGTCCAGGATGTATTGGCGGCCATATTGTTGCAGGAGGAGTCCGGGATGTGTTGGCGGCCATATTGGTAAATGATGAGTCCGGGATGTGTTGGCGGCCATATTGGTAAATGAGGAGTCTGGGATGTGTTGGCGGCCATATTGGTACAGGAGGATTCCGGGATGTGTTGGCGGCCATATTGGTAAATGAGGAGTCCAGGATGTGTTGTCGGCCATATTGGTATAGGAGGAGTCCGGGATGTGTTGGCGGCCATATTGGTAAATGAGGAGTTCGGGATGTATTGGCAGCCACATTGGTACAGGAGGAGTCCGGGATGTATTGGCTGCCATATTGGTACAGGAGGAGTCCGGGATATATTGGCGGCCATATTGATTCAGGAGGAGTCCAGGATGTATTTGTGGCCATATTGGTACAGGACGATTCCGGGATGTATTGGAGGCCATATTGGTACAGGAGGAGTCCGGGATGTATTTGTGGCCATATTGGTACAGGAGGAGTATGGGATGTATTGGAGGCCATATTGGTACAGGAGGAGCCCAGGATGTATTTGTGGCCATATTGGTACAGGAGGAGTCCAGGATGTGTTGGTGGCCATATTGGTACAGGAGGAGTTCGCGATGTATTGGCAGACATATTGGTACAGGAGGAGTCCAGGATGTGTTGGTGGCCATATTGGTACAGGAGGAGTATGGGATGTATTGGAGGCCATATTGGTACAGGAGGAGCCCAGGATGTATTTGTGGCCATATTGGTACAGGAGGAGTCCAGGATGTGTTGGCGGCCATATTGGTACAGGAGGAGTCCGGGATGTGTTGGAGGCCATATTGGTAAATGAGGAGTCCGGGATGTGTTGGCGGCCATATTGGTACAGTAGGAGTCCAGGATGTATTGGCGGCCATACTTCTACAGAAGGAGTCCAGGATGTATTGGCGGCCATATTGGTGCAGGAGGAGTCCGGGATGTGTTGGCGGCCATATTGGTAAATGAGGAGTCCGGGATGTGTTGGCGGCCATATTGGTACAGGAGGATTCCGGGATGTGTTGGCGGCCATATTGGTAAATGAGGAGTCCAGGATGTGTTGTCGGCCATATTGGTATAGGAGGAGTCCGGGATGTGTTGGCGGCCATATTGGTAAATGAGGAGTCCGGGATGTATTGGCGGCCATATTGGTGCAGGAGGAGTCCGGGATATATTGGCGGCCATATTGGTGAAGGAGGAGTCCAGGATGTGTTGATGGCCATATTGGTACAGGAGGAGTATGGGATGTATTGGCGGCCATACTGCTACAGAAGGAGTCCAGGATGTATTGGCGGCCATATTGGTGCAGGAGGAGTCCGGGATGTGTTGGCGGCCATATTGGTAAATGATGAGTCCGGGATGTGTTGGCGGCCATATTGGTAAATGAGGAGTCTGGGATGTGTTGGCGGCCATATTGGTACAGGAGGATTCCGGGATGTGTTGGCGGCCATATTGGTAAATGAGGAGTCCAGGATGTGTTGTCGGCCATATTGGTATAGGAGGAGTCCGGGATGTGTTGGCGGCCATATTGGTAAATGAGGAGTCCGGGATGTATTGGCGGCCATATTGGTGCAGGAGGAGTCCGGGATACATTGGCGGCCATATTGGTGCAGGAGGAGTCCAGGATGTGTTGATGGCCATATTGGTACAGGAGGAGTATGGGATGTATTGGAGGCCATATTGGTACAGGAGGAGCCCTGGATGTATTTGTGGCCATATTGTTACAGGAAGATTCCGGGATGTGTTGGCGGCCATATTGGTAAATGAGGAGTCAGGGGTATGTTGGCGGTCTTATTGGTACAGGAGGAATCCAGGATGTATTGGCGGCCATATTGGTGCAGGAGGACTCCGGGATGTGTTGGCAGCCATATTGGTAAATGAGTAGTCCGGGATGTGTTGGCGGCCATATTTGTACAGGAGGAGTCCGGGATGTATTTGTGTCTGTGGTGCCCCTGAGGGTTCGCTCACCACAGAGTTACTGCATCTCACCAAGAGGTGTGGTACCTCACTCTCAGGTAAGGAAGGAGTACAGCCCAGGACCCTAACACCTGCATCCAACACTACACTACTCCAGACCAGCAGGAGGGGCAAGATGCATTGTGCTTCCTGCTGAGCCCTGTCCCTGGCTGGAGTGGGGGGAACCAAAGTAGGGGGAACCATGTAGTGGGTGTGGGTGGAGGAAGAAGATCAGGGGAGCACTTGTTAGGAGTAGTATAAAGCGGGAAGCCATCTTGGGAGTTCAGTTCAGTCAGTGGAGGACAGTGAGAGGAGCTGGAGCTCTGTAAGAGCTCTGCTCAGGAGGAGGAGGGCCTAGCCAGAGAGGCCCAAGACTGGAGAGAGAGATAGAGAGGAGCAGGAAAGGCTCCGGGAACATGGAAGGGACCCCAGGGGTACGGGTAGTGCTGGAGGCCACCCGTACGCCCAAATCTGGCAGGAGGTGGAGGGGTCAGGTCGCACAGAGGGGACCAGTCCCTAAACTAGCAGAGTTCTTCAAGTCTCAACTAGGAAACCGGAGGCTGCAGTATTTCAGGTACTGCAGCCACAATCCACATCTGTCTCACCAAGAAGGTAGCCATAGAGGACCCAGGGGACAGAGAAGACGTCGCCCGACAAGGTCCGCGGTCACTGGATTGGGACACTAGGTGTGAGGTGCAGGGAGACGGCCAGAAGGAAGACACAGAAGGGGGTCCCGCTATGTACTCCGGAGGTACCTGAGGGTTGGCTGAATCCCTCCCTGAGTAAGCACAGAACGAAATGGGGAAGTTATCCTGGCCCTGGTAACTTGGAGTCTGAAAATCGTGAGTAAACCCTGGAGGATACTGAGTTCCTCCAAGCTGAAATCCAGGAGCTAGTCTGGAGGATGGAGAGGGCCCAGCAGGATGCCATCGCCGGCTGGAAGGAGGAGCTGCTGGGGAAGATCGTGACCCAGCAGCAGCCAGCGCTGCACTCCACCAGCAGCGCCCCAGCCCCGGAGGAGCCTGAACGGAGCCAGGAGGCAGAGGACGGCACAGGAGCGGCAGCGGGAGCAGGTAAGAGGAGACTCCCTGTCCCGGGCGCTGAGAGTGCTGACCTGCTCTTGGGCTCCCTGGTGGTACCTCCAATCCCGGGTGCCTGTTCCGCCGACCTGCTCCTAGGCCCCATACCAGTGCCACCTGCCGCCGCACCTGAGTGGGTGTATGGAAGCCCCACCTACGATTGGTCTGCCAAATATGAAGACCAACAGGGACTCCCCCTGACGCCCACACCTACACCCCCGGTTACCTGCCAAGGAGGAGAGGAGTTCCGGTGGGACAACCGGGAGGGGGACCTCATGGGGTTCCCGTGGGAGACCCAGGCCCTCCGGAGGGAGGAGTACTGTAGACGGGAGCTCCTGCAGCTGGAGAAGGAGCATCATGACTGGCAGGTGCGGTGGGAGCAAATGGAGGCCCAGAACATGGCGGCCAAAACCCGGGCCCGCAAGGCAAGAGCTGCCATCCCTAGTTCCCTTCTGGAGGAGATAGTGGTGAAGTTCAACCTGGATGCCAGATGGGGCTTCATGAGAGAGCCGCAGACGGATCGGGACATCTTTGTTAATCGGCGGGACATCGATCCCCATCTCCAACAGGGGCATCCCGGCCGAGACCTCTACCCCGGTGACCGTGTCACCTTTACCCGCCACAAGAGAGAGCGCAGGTGGTATGCCCTCCAGGTATACAGAGTGGCGAAGGAGAGGAGGGACATGCCCCCGCAGTACGAGGCTGATGACCCGGCTGGGTCAGGCTGCAGGAATCAGGAGTTCCCCCGGAGGGAGCCCCACTGTTAAAATCGGTTTCGTTGAAATAAAAAGTTTACAGACTGTAAATGGTTACCCGGAAGGGTACAGCAGAGACACTGCAAGTTTGTTTATGTGTGTGTTTACGTAATTACCCAGTGAGAGTACCAGAACTTGTAGGCTGAGTACTGTGAGCAGCCAAAAACTTTCCCTGTAAATAGTTGCACTTCTTAAAGTGCCCCTTATTGGTTTTATACAACCAGACAGACCTCAAAACAAAAACCCATTTGGCGTGGCCAAAGGCGTGGTCCAACGACCGGATCACCTATGCCCTGCAGCCACGCCCAGGGCCTACATTGAGGGTTTTTGGGCGGGTCCCTCATGTTGCTCAAAGTGCGCCTTACCAGTGAAAAGGACATTCGGCAGTAAATTTCACTGTATTTGATTGAAAATGTTTGATAAGAGAAGTGTTTTGCCTGCCTGAAAAATGTTTTATATAAGTGAAGGCCATGTTATTAAAAGTGCTTTTATGATGTTTTGATAAAGAAACCAGTAACGTTCAAGTGATGTGCCTCCCATAAAGGGAAGAAAAAGTTTTGAAAATTCTTCTATGTGATGCATCTAAAATTTTGTATGTCTAAAATGTGTTTTACTCTGTTCCAGCCCGCGGACGTGCTGTGTTTTACCAGTGGGGTATGTGGCGCCCCTGAGGGTTCGGTCGCAACAGAGGTACTGCATCTCACCCAGAGGTGTGGTACCTCACTCTCAGGTAAGGATAGAGTGCTGCCTGGGACCCTAACACCTGCATCCAACACTACACTACTCCAGACCAGCAGGAGGGGCAAGATGCGTCGCGATTCCTGCTGAGCCCTGTCGCTGGCTGGAGTGGGGGGAACCAAAGTAGGGGGAACCATGTAGTGGGTGTAGGTGGAGGAAGACGCTCAGGGGAGCAATTGTTAGGAGTAGTATAAAGAGGGAAGCCATCTTGGGAGTTCAGTTCAGTCAGAGAAGGACAGTGAGAGGAGCAGGAGCTCTGTAGGAGGGCCTAGCCAGAGAGGCCCAAGACTGGAGAGAAAGAGGAGCAGGAAAGGCTCCAGGAACGTGAAAGGGACCCTAGGGGTACGGGTAGTGCTGGAGGCCACCCATACGCCCGAATCTGCCAGGAGGTGGAGAGGTCAGGTCGCACAGAGGGGACCGGTCCCTAAACTAGCAGAGTTCTTCAAGTCTCAACTAGGAAACCGTTGGCTGCAGTATTTCAGGTACTGCAGCCACAATCCACATCTGTCTCACCAAGAAGGTAGCCATAGAAGACCCAGGGGACAGAGAAGACGTCGTCCGGCAAAGTCCGCGGTCACTGGATTGGGACACTAGGTGTGAGGTGCAGGGAGACGGCCAGAAGGAAGACATAGAAGGGGGTCCCGCTATGTACTCCGGAGGTACCTGAGGGTTGGCTGAACCCCTCCCTGAGTAAGCACAGAATGACGTGGGAAAGTTATCCTGGCCCTGGTAACGTGAAGTTTGAAAATCGTGAGTAAACCCTGAAGACTGCACCTTACTGTCTCTGTGGTCATTATCTGCGCCATCCTCTGCACTACACCACAACACCTACAACATCTACTCTGCCCTGGAGCTAAGCTCTACCTGTGGAGAGCTGAAACAACTCTGCTGGATTCACATCAGCTCCAGAGGCCCCACATAGCCTCATACCACAGGTGGCGTCACGAACTGTATATATAAAAACTATAAATCCCCTGTAAGTAATATCCCCTTTTGATTGACCATCCTGGGCGGTCCTGTACCCCACGGCCCAGGAGGCGCGTCATGTCCATATTGGTACATGAGTAGTGTAGGATGTATTTGCGGCCATATTGGTACATCATGAGTGTGAGATGTATTTGCGGCCATATTGGTACAGGAGGAGTCCGGGATGTATTTGCGGCCATATTGGTACATGAGGAGTGTGAGATGTATTTGCGGCCATATTGGTACAGGAGGAGTCTGGGATGTATTTGCGGCCATATTGGTACATGAGGAGTGTGAGATGTATTTGCGGCCATATTGGTACAGGAGGAGTCCGGGATGTATTTGCGGCCATATTGGTACAGGAGGAGTGTGGGATGTATTTGTGGCCATATTGGTACAGGAGGAGTCCGGGATGTATTTGCGGTCATATTGGTACAGGAGGAGTCCGGGATGTGTTGGTGGCTATATTGGTACATGAGGAGTGTGGGTGGGATGTATTTGCGGCCATATTGCTACAGGAGGAGTCCGGGATGTCTTGGCGGCCATATTGGTACAGGAGGAGTCCGGGATGTATTTGTGGCCATATTGGTACAGGAGGAGTCCGGGATGTATTTGCGGCCATATTGGTACATGAGGAGTGTGGATGTGTTTGTGGCCATATTGGTACAGGAGTAGTCCGGGATGTATTTGCGGCCATATTGGTATAGGAGTAGTCCCGGATGTGTTGGTGGCCATATTGGTACAGGAGGAGTCCAGGATGTATTTGTGGCCATATTAGTACAGGAGGAGTCCGGGATGTACACTGTGTGCAGAATTATTAGTCAAGTTGTATTTTAGAGGATTCTTTTTATTATTGATCAACAACTATGTTCTCAATCAACCCAAAAGGAGGAGGATATCTGTTTGTGCAGGTAACTATTACTGTGCAGAATTATTAGGCAACCTAATAAAAAACAAATATAATCCCATCTCACTTGTTTATTTTCACCAGGTAAACCAATATCAGTGCCCAAATTTTAGAAATAAACATTTCTGACATGTAAAAACAAAAACAAAAAAAATTAGTGATGAATATAGCCACCTTTCTTTATGATGACACTTAGCAGCCTCCATGCATAGATTCTGTCAGTTGCTTGATTTGTTTTCGATCAACATTGCGTGCAGCAGCCACCACAGCCCCCCAGACACTGCTCCCAGAGGTGTACTGTTTTCCCTCCCTGTAGATCTCACCACAGCCTCCCAGACACTGCTCCCAGAGGTGTACTGTTTTCCCTCCCTGCAGATCTCACATTTTATGATGGACCACAGGTTCTCTATGGGGTTCAGATCAGGTGAACAAGGGGGCCATGTCATTATTTTTTCTTCTTTTAGACCTTTACTGGCCAGCCACGCTGTGGAGTAGTTGGATGCATGTGATGGAGCATTGTCCTGCATGAAAATCATGTTTTTCTTGAACGATACCGACTTCTTCCAGTACCACTGTCTTCCAGTTGTCTTCCAGAAACTGGCAGTAGGTCTGGGAGTTGAGCTTCACTCCACCCTCAACCCGAAAAGGTCCCACAAGTTCATCTTTGATGACACCAGCCCATACCAGTACCCCACCTCCACCTTGCTGGCGTCTGAGTCGGAGTGGAGCTCTCTGCCCTTTACTGATACAGCCACTGGCCCATCCATCTGGCCCATCAAGAGTCACTCTCATTTCATCAGTCCATCAAACCTTTGAGAAATCAGTCTTAAGATATTTCTTGGCCCATTCTTGACGTTTTATCTTATGTTTCTTGTTCATAGGTGGTGGTTTTTCAGCCTTCCTTACCTTGGCCATGTCCCTGAGTATCGCACACCTTGTGCTTTTTGATACTCCAGTAACGTTGCTGCTCTGAAATATGGCAAAACTGGTGGTGAATGGCATCTTGGCAGCTTCACGCTTGATTTTCCTCAATTCATGGGCAGTTATTTTGCGCCTTTTTTGGCCAACACGCTTCTTGCGACCCTGTTGGCTATTTGCCATGAAACGCTTGATTGTTCGGTGATCACGCTTCAAACGTTTGGAAATTTCAAGACTGCTGCCTCCCTCTGCAAGACATCTCACAATTTTGGACTTTTCAGAGCCGTCAAATCTCTCTTCTGACCCATTTTGCCAAAGGAAAGGAAGTTGCCTAATAATTAAGCCCACCTTATATAGGGTGTTGATGTCATTAGACAACACCCCTCCTCATTACAGAGATGCACATCACCAGATTTACTTAATTGGTAGTTGGCTCTCAAGCCTATGCAGCTTGGAGTAGGACGACATGTATAAAAAGTATCATGTGATCAAAATACGCATTTGCCTAATAATTCTGCACGCGGTGTATTTGCGGCCATATTGGTACATGAGCAGATTTTGAGTCGCCCCCAGGGGCATAATAATGGCGACTGCAGTCCTGCAGGCGACTGGCGTAAGGGTAAGTGATGATGCTCGTGTCCACGGCCGTCTGATGGCTTTTCGTACAGATAAATGGCGCTTCGCTGCTTGTCCCGGAGTTTTGGTCATCGGTCGTCCCCAGAAGTCGCTGTCTATAAATACCTCCCGGCCCCTAATACCAGCTCTTATCACTTCATTATCAGGGCGAGCTGTGGGCTGTCAGCGCAGCGGTGATGGACGCCCCGGCCCCAGCTGCTCTCTTTCCCCCTGCCCTCCAAGTTTTGGCGCAGGACGAGTCGTTAGATCAGCGGATAATGATAAGCGTCGGATTTCCAGTAATCTCGCTGCTGGGGCTGGCGTGCGGGCTGATGCCAGGGGAGCTCTGGGCTTTGTGGTCACTTTCCTTTTTCGGGAAGAGTAGATTACTGGGGAGTTTATGGATGGATATTAGGGATTCCTGTGCGCAAACATGCTCCCTCCGCGCATACATGTCTTATTACGGCAGTGCTGCGAGCACGGATTGTGTGTCTCCGGGCAGCGAAGACATTCCATCCTCTCCATAATTATCTCATCACATTTCTGATGTCAAGTCACTGTCATGGAAAGTCCGGTTTATGAGACTCCAGACCGAGAGTAGCCGATCAGTGCCAGCTCATAGAGAGCAACGGGCCACCTGCTGGTTCGAAACAGTACTGCAGCTGTTACCCTGAGGGATCATAGAGGGCAACAGGGGTGAGATTATCTGGGCATTCATCGGCTATCTGTCCCTACATCCTCTATCAGGGCGTACATCCTCTATCTTAGCATCTATTCTCTATCTGGACATCCATTCTCTATCTGGGCGTCCATCCTCTTCTACTCGTTCATCCTCTATCTGGGCGTCCATCCTCTGTCTGGGCATCCATCCTCTATCTGGGGGTGTCCATCCTCTGTCTGGGCGTCTATCCTCTGTCTGGGCGTCCATCCTCTGTCTGGGCGTCCATCCTCTGTCTGGGCGTCCATCCTCTGTCTGGGGGTCTATCCTCTATCTGGGCGTCTATCCTCTATCTGGGCGCCCATCCTCTATCCTCCGTTTGGGCGTCTATCCTCTGTCTGGGCGTCTATCCTCTATCTGGGCGCCCATCCTCTATCCTCTGTCTGGGTGTCCATCCTCTGTCTGGGCGTCCATCCTCTGTCTGGGCGTCCATCCTCTGTCTGGGCGTCCATCCTCTGTCTGGGCGTCCATCCTCTGTCTGGGCGTCTATCCTCTGTCTGGGCGTCTATCCTCTGTCTGGGCATCCATCCTCTATCTGGGCGCCTATCCTCTATCCTCTGTCTGGGCGTCCATCCTCTATCTGGGCGTCCATCCTCTATCTGGGCGTCCATCCTCTATCTGAGCGTCCATCCTCTATCTGGGCGTCTATCCTCTATCTGGGCGCCCATCCTCTATCCTCTGTCTGGGTGTCCATCCTCTGTCTGGGCGTCCATCCTCTGTCTGGGCGTTCATCCTCTGTCTGGGCGTTCATCCTCTGTCTGGGCGTTCATCCTCTGTCTGGGCGTCCATCCTCTGTCTGGGCGTCCATTCTCTTTCTAGGCATCCATCCTCTATCTGGGGGCGTCCATCCTCTATCTGGGCATTCATCCTCTATCTGGGCGCACATCTTCTATCCTCTGTCTGGGCGTTCATCCTCTATCTGGGGGCGTCCAACCTCTATCTGGGCTACCATCCTCATTCTGGGCATCCATCCTCTATCTAGGGGCGTCCATCCTCTATCTGGGGGCGTCCATCCTCTATCTGGGCGCCCATCCTCTATCCTCTGTCTGGGCGTTCATCCTCTATCTGGGCGCCCATTCTCTATCTGGGCGTCCATCCTCTGCCTGGGCGTCCATCCTCTATCTGGGGGTGTCCATCCTCTATCTGGGGGCATCCATTCTCTATATGGGGGGGTCAATCCTCTATCTGGGCGTCCATCCTCTATCTGGGCGTTCATCCTCTATTTGGGCATTCATCCTCTATCTGGGCGCCCATCCTCTATCCTCTGTCTGGGCGTCCATCCTCTGTCTGGGCGTCCATCCTCTGTCTGGGCATCCATCCTCTGTCTGGGCATCCATCCTCTGTCTGGGCACCCATCCTCTGTCTGGGCACCCATCCTCTGTCTGGGCGTCCATCCTCTGTCTGGGCGTCCATCCTCTGTCTGGGAGTCCATCCTCTGTCTGGGCGTCCATCCTCTGTCTGGGCATCCATCCTCTGTCTGGGCACCCATCCTCTGTCTGTGCGTCCATCCTCTTTCTGGGTGTCCATCCTCTATCTGGGGGCATCCATCCTCTATCTGGGGGCGTCTATCCTCCATATGGGGGCGTCCATCTGGGGGCGTCTATCTGGGGGCCTCTAACTGAGGGCGTCTATCCTCTATCTGGGGGCGTCTATACTGTATCTGGGCGTCCATCCTCTTCTGCTCGTCCATTCTCTGTCTGGGCGTCCATCCTCTGTCTGGGCTTCTATCCTCTGTCTGGACATCCATCCTCTATCTGGGCATTCATCCTCTATCTGGGCGCCCATCCTCTATCCTCTGTCTCGGTGTCCATCCTCTGTCTGGGCGTCCATCCTCTGTCTGGGCGTTCATCCTCTGTCTGGTTGTCCATCCTCTGTCTGGGCGTCCATCCTCTATCTGGGCATTCATCCTCTCTCTGGGCACCCATCCTCTATCATCTGTCTGGGCGTCCATCCTCTGACTGGGCGTCCATCCTCTTTCTAGGCATCCATCCTCTATCTGGGGGCGTCCATCCTCTATCTGGGCATTCATCCTCTATCTGGGCGCCCATCTTCTATCCTCTGTCTGGGCGTTCATCCTCTATCTGGGGGCGTCCAACCTCTATCTGGGCTACCATCCTCATTCTGGGCATCCATCCTCTATCTGGGGGCGTCCATCCTCTATCTGGGGGCGTCCATCCTCTATCTGGGCGCCCATCCTCTATCCTCTGTCTGGGCGTTAATCCTCTATCTGGGCGCCCATTCTCTATCTGGGCGTCCATCCTCTGTCTGGGCGTATATCCTCTATCTGGGGGTGTCCATCCTCTATCTGGGGGCATCCATTCTCTATATGGGGGCGTCCATCCTCTATCTGGGCGTCCATCCTCTATCTGGGCGTTCATCCTCTATTTGGGCATTCATCCTCTATCTGGGCGCCCATCCTCTATCCTCTGTCTGGGCGTCCATCCTCTATCTGGGCGTCCATCCTCTGTCTGGGCATCCATCCTCTGTCTGGGCACCCATCCTCTGTCTGGGCACCCATCCTCTGTCTGAGCGTCCATCCTCTATCTGGGCGTCCATCCTCTGTCTGGGCGTCCATCCTCTGTCTGGGCATCCATCCTCTGTCTGGGCACCCATCCTCTGTCTGTGCGTCCATCCTCTTTCTGGGTGTCCATCCTCTATCTGGGGGCATCCATCCTCTATCTGGGGGCGTCTATCCTCCATCTGGGGGCGTCCATCTGGGGGCGTCTATCTGGGGGCCTCTATCTGAGGGCGTCTATCCTCTATCTGGGGGTGTCTATCCTCTATCTGGGGGCGTCCATCCTTTGTCTGGGCATCCATCCTCTGTCTGGGCTTCTATCCTCTGTCTGGACGTCCATCCTCTATCTGGGCGTTCATCCTCTATCTGGGCGCCCATCCTCTATCCTCTGTCTCGGTGTCCATCCTCTGTCTGGGCGTCCATCCTCTGTCTGGGCGTTCATCCTCTGTCTGGTTGTCCATCCTCTGTCTGGGCGTCCATCCTCTATCTGGGCATTCATCCTCTATCTGGGCACCCATCCTCTATCATCTGTCTGGGCGTCCATCCTCTGTCTGGGCACCCATCCTCTGTCTGGGCACCCATCCTCTGTCTGGGCACCCATCTTCTGTCTGGGCGTCCATCCTCTGTCTGGGCGTCCATCCTCTGTCTGGGTGTTCATCCTCTGTCTGGGCACCCATCCTCTGTCTGTGCGTCCATGCTCTATCTGGAGGCGTCCATCCTCTGTCTGGGTGTCCATCCTCTGTCTGGGCGTTCATCCTCTGTCTGGGCGTTCATCCTCTGTCTGGGCATTCATCCTCTTTCTGGGCGTTCATCCTCTGTCTGGGCATTCATCCTCTATCTGGGGGCGTCCATCCTCTATCTGGGCATTCATCCTCTATCTGGGCGCCCATGTTCTATCCTCTGTCTGGGCGTTCATCCTCTATCTGGGGGCGTCCAAACTCTATCTGGGCTACTATCCTCATTCTGGGCGTCCATCCTCTATCTGGGGGCGTCCATCGTCTATCTGGGTGCGTCCATCCTCTATCTGGGTGCCCATCCTCTATCCTCTGTCTGGGCCTTCATCCTCTATCTGGGCGCCCATTCTCTATCTGGGTGTCCTTCCTCTGTCTGGGCGTCCATCCTCTATCTGGGGGTGTCCATTCTCTATCTGGGGGCGTCCATTCTCTATATGGGGGCATCCATCCACTATCTGGGCGTCCATCCTCTATCTGGGCGTTCATCCTCTATTTGGGCATTCATCCTCTATCTGGGCGCCCATCCACTATCCTCTGTCTGGGCGTCCATCCTCTATCTGGGCGTCAATCCTCTGTCTGGGCATCCATCCTCTGTCTGGGCATCCATCCTCTGTCTGGGCACCCATCCACTGTCTGGGCGTCCATCCTCTATCTGGGCGTCCATCCTCTGTCTGGGCGTCCATCCTCTGTCTGGGCGTCCATCCTCTGTCTGGGCGTCCATCCTCTGTCTGGGCGTCCATCCTCTGTCTGGGCATCCATCCTCTGTCTGGGCACCCATCCTCTGTCTGTGTGTCCATCCTCTTTCTGGGTGTCCATCCTCTATCTGGGGGCATGCATCCTCTATCTGGGGGCGTCTATCCTCAATATGCGGGCGTCCATCTGGGGGAGTCTATCTGGGGGCCTCAATCTGAGGGTGTCTATCCTCTATCTGGGGGTGTCTATCCTCTATCTGGGGGCGTCCATCCTCTGTCTGGGCGTCCATCCTCTATCTGGGGGCGTCTATCCTCTATCTGGGAGTCCATCCTCTTCTGCTCGTCCATCCTCTGTCTGGGCGTCCATCCTCTGTCTGGGCTTCTATCCTCTGTCTGGACGTCCATCCTCTATCTGGGCGTTCATCCTCTATCTGGGCACCCATCCTCTATCCTCTGTCTTGGTGTCCATCCTCTGTCTGGGCGTCCATCCTCTGTCTGGGCGTTCATCCTCTGGGTGTTCATCCTCTGTCTGGTTGTCCATCCTCTATCTGGGCGTCCATCCTCTGTCTGGGCATTCATCCTCTATCTGGGGGCGTCCATCCTCTATCTGGGCATTCATCCTCTATCTGGGCGTCCATGTTCTATCCTCTGTCTGGGCGTTCATCCTCTATCTGGGCACGCATCCTCTATCATCTGTCTGGGCGTCCATCCTCTGTCTGGGCACCCATCCTCTGTCTGGGCACCCATCCTCTGTCTGGGCGTCCATCCTCTATCTGGGCATCAATCCTCTGTCTGGGCGTTCATGCTCTGTCTGGGCACCCATCCTCTGTCTGTGCGTCCATCCTCTATCTGGGGGCGTCCATCCTCTATCTGGGGGCGTCTATCCTCTATCTGGGGGCGTCCATCCGGGGGCGTCTATCTGGGGACGTCTATCTGAGGGCAACTATCATCTATCAGGGGGCGTTTATCGTCTATCTAGGCGTCCATCCTCTATCCTCTGTCTGGGTGTCCATCCTCTATCCTCTGTCTGGGCATCCATCCTCTGTCTGGGCGTTCATCCTCTGTCTGGGCGTTCATCCTCTGTCTGGGTGTCCATCCTCTGTCTGGGCATCCATCCTCTTTCTAGGCGTCCATCCTCTGTCTGGGGGCGTCCATCCTCTATCTGGGCATTCATCCTCTATCTGGGCGCCCATCCTCTATCCTCTGTCTGGGCGTTCATCCTCTATCTGGGGGCATCCATCCTCTATCTGGGCGTCCATCCTCTGTCTTGGCGTCCATCCTCTATCTGGGGGCGTTCATCCTCTATCTGGGCGCCCATCCTCTATCCTCTATCTGGGCGCACATTCTCTATCTGGGCTCACATTCTCTATCTGGGCGTCCATCCTCTGTCTGGGCATCCATCCTCTATCTGGGGGCGTCCATCCTCTCTCTGGGGGCGTCCATCCTCTATCAGGGGGCGTCCATGCTCTATCTGGGCGTTCATCCTCTATCTGGGTGTTCATCCTCTATCTGGGCGCCCATCCTCTGTCCTCTGTCTGGGCGTCCATCCTCTGGCTGGGCGTCCATCCTCTATCTGGGCGTCCATCCTCTGTCTGGGCGCCCATCCTCTGTCTGGATGCCCATCCTCTGTCTGGGCGCCCATCCTCTGTCTGGGCGCCCATCCTCTGTCTGGGAGCCCATCCTCTGTCTGGGCGTCCATCCTCTTTCTGGGCGTCCATCCTCTTTCTGGGCGTCCATCATCTATCTGGGGGCGTCCGTCCTCTATCTGGGCGTCCATCCTCTATTTGGGCATTCATCCTCTATCTGGGCGCCCATCCTCTGTCGGGGCGTCCATGCTCTGTCTGGGCATTCATCCTCTCTCTGGGCGTCCATCCTCTATCTGGGCGTCCATCCTTTATCTGGGCGTCCATCCTCTGTCTGGGCACCCATCCTCTATCTGGGGGTGTTCATCCTCTATCTGGGCGCCCATCCTCTATCCTCTGTCTGGGCGTTCATCCTCTATCTGGGGGCGTCCAGCCTCTATCTGGGCGTCCATCCTCTGTCTTGGCGTCCATCCTCTATCTAGGGGCGTTCATCCTCTATCTGGGCGCCCATCCTCTATCCTCTATCTGGGCGTACATTTTCTATCTGGGCGCACATTCTCTATCTGGGCGTCCATCCTCTGTCTGGGCATCCATCCTCTATCTGGGGGCGTCCATCCTCTCTCTGGGGGCGTCCATCCTCTATCTGGGGGCGTCCATCCTCTATCTGGGCGTTCATCCTCTATCTGGGCGCCCATCCTCTGTCCTCTGTCTGGGCGTTCATCCTCTATCTGGGGGCGTCCAGCCTCTATCTGGGCGTCCATCCTCTGTCTTGGCGTCCATCCTCTATCTGGGGGCGTTCATCCTCTATCTGGGCGCCCATCCTCTATCCTCTATCTGGGCGCACATTTTCTATCTGGGCGCACATTCTCTATCTGGGCGTCCATCCTCTGTCTGGGCGTCCATCCTCTCTCTGGGGGCGTCCATCCTCTCTCTGGGGGCGTCCATCCTCTATCTGGGGGCGTCCATCCTCTATCTGGGCGTTCATCCTCTATCTGGGCGCCCATCCTCTGTCCTCTGTCTGGGCGTCCAACCTCTGTCTGGGCGTCCATCCTCTTTCTGGGCGTCCATTCTCTATCTGGGGGCATCCATCCTCTATCTGGGCGTTTATCCTCTATCTGGGCGTCCATCCTCTGTCTGGGCGCCCATTCTCTGTCTGGGTGTCAATCCTCTATCTGGGCGTCCATCCTCTATCTGGGCGTCCATCCTCTGTCTGGGCGTCCATCCTCTGTCTGGGCGTCCATCCTCTGTCTGGGCGTCCATCCTCTGTCTGGGCGCCCATCCTCTGTCTGGGCGTAAAATCTCTTTCTGGGCATCCATCCTCTATCTGGGGGCATCCATCCTCTATCTGGGCGTCCATCCTCTATCTGGGCGTTCATACTCTATTTGGGCATTCATCCTCTATCTGGGCGCCCATCCTCTGTCCTCTGACTGGGCGTCCATCCTCTATCTGGGCGTCCATCCTCTATCTGGGCGTCCATCCTCTGTCTGGGCACCCATCCTCTATCTGGGGGCGTTCATCCTCTATCTGGGCGCCCATCCTCTATCCTCTGTCTGGGCGTCCATTCTCTATCTGGGCGTCCATCCTCTGTCTGGGCATCCATCCTCTGTCTGGGCACCCATCCTCTGTCTTGGCGTCCATCCTCTATCTGGGGGCGTTCATCCTCTATCTGGGCGCCCATCCTCTATCCTCTATCTGGGCGCACAATTTCAATCTGGGCGCACATTCTCTATCTGGGCGTCCATCCTCTGTCTGGGCATCCATCCTCTATCTGGGGGCGTCCATCCTCTCTCTGGGGGCGTCCATCCTCTATCTGGGGGCGTCCATCCTCTATCTGGGCGTTCATCCTCTATCTGGGCGCCCATCCTCTGTCCTCTGTCTGGGCGTCCATACTATGTCTGGGCGTCCATCCTCTGTCTGGGCGTCCAACCTCTGTCTGGGCGTCCATCCTCTTTCTGGGCGTCCATTCTCTATCTGGGGGCATCCATCCTCTATCTGGGCGTTTATCCTCTATCTGGGCGTCCATCCTCTGTCTGGGCGCCCATTCTCTGTCTGGGTGTCAATCCTCTATCTGGGCGTCCATCCTCTATCTGGGCGTCCATCCTCTGTCTGGGCGTCCATCCTCTGTCTGGGCGTCCATCCTCTGTCTGGGCGTCCATCCTCTGTCTGGGCGTCCATCCTCTGTCTGGGCGTCCATCCTCTGTCTGGGCGCCCATCCTCTGTCTGGGCGTAAAATCTCTTTCTGGGCATCCATCCTCTATCTGGGGGCATCCATCCTCTATCTGGGCGTCCATCCTCTATCTGGGCGTTCATACTCTATTTGGGCATTCATCCTCTATCTGGGCGCCCATCCTCTGTCCTCTGACTGGGCGTCCATCCTCTATCTGGGCGTCCATCCTCTATCTGGGCGTCCATCCTCTGTCTGGGCACCCATCCTCTATCTGGGGGCGTTCATCCTCTATCTGGGCGCCCATCCTCTATCCTCTGTCTGGGCGTCCATTCTCTATCTGGGCGTCCATCCTCTGTCTGGGCATCCATCCTCTGTCTGGGCATCCATCCTCTGTCTGGGCACCCATCCTCTGTCTGGGCGTCCATCCTCTATCTGGGCGTTCATCCTCTGTCTGGGCGTTCATCCTCTGTCTGGGCGTCCATCCTCTGTCCGGGCGTCCATCCTCTGTCCGGGCACCCATCCTCTGTCTGGGCATCCATCCTCTGTCTGTGCGTCCATCCTCTTTCTGGGTGTCCATCCTCTATCTGGGGGCGTCTATCCTCCGTATGGGGGCGTCCATCCGGGGGCGTCTATCTGGGGGCCTCTATCTGTGGGCGTCTATCCTCTATCTGGGGGTGTCTATCCTCTATCTGGGGGCGTCCATCCTCTGTCTGGGCATCCATCCTCTATCTGGGGGCGTCTATCCTCTATCTGGGCGTCCATCCTCTTCTGTTCGTCCATCCTCTGTCTGGGCGTCTATCCTCTGTCTGGGCTTCTATCCTCTGTCTGGACGTCCATCCTCTATCTGGGCGTTCATTCTCTATCTGTGCGCCCATCCTCTATCCTCTGTCTCGGTGTCCATCCTCTGTCTGGGCGTCCATCCTCTGTCTGGGCGTTCATCCTCTGTCTGGTTGTCCATCCTCTGTCTGGGCGTCCATCCTCTATTTGGGCATTCATCCTCTATCTGGGCGCCCATCCTCTATCCTCTGTCTGGGCGTCCATCCTCTATCTGGGCGTCCATCCTCTATCTGGGCGTCCATCCTCTGTCTGGGCGTCCATCCTCTGTCTGGGCGTTCGTCCTCTGTCTGGGCGTTCATCCTCTGTCTGGGCATCCATCCTCTTTCTAGGCGTCCATCCTCTATCTGGGGGCGTCCATCCTCTATCTGGGCGTCCATCCTCTATCTGGGCGTTCATCCTCTATCTGGGCGCCCATCCTCTATCCTCTATCTGGGCGCACATTTTCTATCTGGGCGCACATTCTCTATCTGGGCATCCATCCTCTATCTTGGGGCATCCATCCTCTATCTTGGGGCGTCCATCTTCTCTCTGGGGGCGTCCATCCTCTCTCTGGGGGCGTCCATCCTCTATCTGGGCGTCCATCCTCTATCTGGGCGTTCATCCTCTATCTGGGCGCCCATCCTCTGTCCTCTGTCTGGGCGTCCATCCTCTGTCTGGGCGTCCATCCTCTGTCTGGGCGTCCATCCTCTATCTGGGCGTCCATCCTCTGTCTGGGCGCCCATCCTCTGTCTGGGCGCCCATCCTCTGTCTGGGCGCCCATCCTCTGTCTGGGTGTCAATTCTCTATCTGGGCGTCCATCCTATGTCTGGGCGTCCATCCTCTGTCTGGGCGTCCATCCTCTGTCTGGGCGTCCATCCTTTTTCTGGTCGTCCATCCTCTTTCTGGGCGTCCATCCTCTATTTGGGGGCATCCATCCTCTATCTGGGCGTCCATCCTCTATCTGGGCGTTCATACTCTATTTGGGCATTCATCCTCTATCTGGGCGCCCATCCTCTATCCTCTGTCTGGGCGTTCATCCTCTATCTGGGCGCCCATAATCTATCTGGGCATCCATCCTCTGTTTGGGCGTCCATCCTCTATCTGGGGGCGTCCATCCTCTATATGGGGGCGTCCATCCTCTATATGGGCGTTCATCCTCTATTTGGGCATTCATCCTCTATCTGGGCGCCCATCCTCCATCCTCTGTCTGGGCGTCCATCCTCTGTCTGGGCGTCTACCCTCTGTCTGGGCGTCCACCCTCTGTCTGGGCGTCCATCCTCTGTCTGGGCGTCCATCCTCTGTCTGGGCGTCCATCCTCTGTCTGGGCGTCCATCCTCTATTTGGGGGCATCCATCCTCTATCTGGGCGTCCATCCTCTATCTGGGCGTTCATACTCTATTTGGGCATTCATCCTCTATCTGGGCGCCCATCCTCTGTTCTCTGTCTGGGCGTCCATCCTCTGTCTGGGCGTCCATCCTCTATCTGGGCGTCCATCCTCTGTCTGGGCACCCATCCTCTATCTGGGGGCGTTCATCCTCTATCTGGGCGTCCATCCTCTATCTGGGCGCCCATCCTCTATTCTCTGTCTGGGCGTTCATCCTCTGTCTGGGGGCGTCCATCCTCTATCTGGGAGTCCATCCTCTATCTGGGCGTCCATCCTCTATCTGGGCGTCCATCCTCTATCTGGGCGTCCATCCTCTATCTGGGCACCCATCCTCTATCTGGGGGCATCCATCCTCTATCTGGGGGCATCAATCCTCTATCTGGGCGTCCATCCTCTATCTGGGCGTCCATCCTCTGTCTGGGCGTTCATCCTCTGTCTGGGCGTCCATCCTCTGTCTGGGCGTCCATCCTCTGTCTGGGCGTCTATCCTCTTTCTGGGCGTCCATCCTTTATCTGGGGGCGTCCATCCTCTATCTGGGGGCATCCATCCTCTATCTGGGGGCGTCTATCCTCTATCTGGGGGCGTCCTTCCGGGGGCGTCCTTCCGGGGGCGTCTATCTGGGGGCCTCTATCTGGGGTCGTCTATCCTCTATCTGGGGGCGTCCATCCTCTGTCTGGGCGTCCATCCTCTATCTGGGGGCGTCTATCCTCTATTTGGGTGCCCATCCTCTTCTGCTCGTCCATCCTCTCTCTGGGCGTCCATCCTCTGTCTGGGCGTCCATCCTCTATCTGGGCATTCATCCTCTATCTGGGCGCCCATCCTCTATCCTCTGTCTGGGCGTTCATCCCCTATCTGGGGGCGTCCATCCTCTAACTGGGCGTCCATCCTCTTTCTGGGTGTCCATCCTCTATCTGGGGGCATCCATCCTCTATCTGGGGGCGTTCATGCTCTATCTGGGCCCCATCCTCTATCCTGTGTCTGGGTGTTCATCCTGTGTCTGGGCGTTCATCCTCTATCTGGGCGCCCATTCTCTATCTGGGCATCCATCCTCTGTTTGGGCGTCCATCCTCTCTCTGGGGGCGTCCATCCTCTATCTGGGAGTGTCCATCCTCTATATGGGGGCGTCCATCCTCTATATGGGCGTTCATCCTCTATTTGGGCATTCATCCTCTATCTGGGCGCCCATCCTCCATCCTCTATCTGGGCGTCCATCCTCTGTCTGGGCGTCCATCCTCTGTCTGGGCGTCCATCCTCTGTCTGGGCGTCCATCCTCTGTCTGGGCGTCCATCCTCTGTCTGGGCGTCCATGCTCTATCTGGTCATTCATCCTCTATCTGGGCGCCCATCCTCTATCCTCTGTCTGGGCGTTCATCCCCTATCTGGGGGCGTCCATCCTCTAACTGGGCGTCCATCCTCTTTCTGGGTGTCCATCCTCTATCTGGGGGCATCCATCCTCTATCTGGGTGCGTTCATCCTCTATCTGGGCCCCATCCTCTATCCTCTGTCTGGGCGTTCATCCTCTATCTGGGCGCCCATTCTCTATTTGGGCGTCCATCCTCTCTCTGGGGGCGTCCATCCTCTCTCTGGGGGCGTCCATCCTCTATATGGGGGCGTCCATCCTCTATATGGGCGTTCATCCTCTATTTGGGCATTCATCCTCTATCTGGGCGCCCATCCTCTATCCTCTGTCTGGGCGTCCATCCTCTATCTGGGCGTCCATCCTCTGTCTGGGCGTCCACCCTCTGTCTGGGCGTCCATCCTCTGTCTGGGCGTTCATCCTCTGTCTGGGCGTTCATCCTCTGTCTGGGCGTTCATCCTCTGTCTGGGCGTTCATCCTCTGTCTGGGCGTTCATCCTCTGTCTGGGCATCCATCCTCTTTCTAGGCGTCCATCCTCTATCTGGGGGCGTCCATCCTCTATCTGGGCGTCCATCCTCTATCTGGGCACTCATCCTTTGTCTGGGTGTCAATTCTCTATCTGGGCGTCCATCCTCTGTCTGGGCGTCCATCCTCTGTCTGGGCGTCCATCCTCTGTCTGGGCGTCCATCCTCTATTTGGGGGCATCCATCCTCTATCTGGGCGTCCATCCTCTATCTGGTCGTTCATACTCTATTTGGGCATTCATCCTCTATCTGGGCGCCCATCCTCTGTCCTCTGTCTGGGCGTCCATCCTCTGTCTGGGCACCCATCCTCTATATGGGGGCGTTCATCCTCTATCTGGGCGCCCATCCTCTATCTGGGCGCCCATCCTCTATCCTCTGTCTGGGCGTTCATCCTCTGTCTGGGGGCGTCCATCCTCTATCTGGGCGTCCATCCTCTATCTGGGCGTCCATCCTCTATCTGGGCGTCCATCCTCTATCTGGGGGCACCCATCCTCTATCTGGGGGCATCAATCCTCTATCTGGGCGTCCATCCTCTATCTGGGCGTCCATCCTCTATCTGGGCGTTCATCCTCTATTAGGGCGTCCATCCTCTGTCTGGGCGTCCATCCTCTGTCTGGGCGTCCATCCTCTTTCTGGGCGTCCATCCTTTATCTGGGGGCGTCCATCCTCTATCTGGGGGCATCCATCCTCTATCTGGGGGCGTCTATCCTCTATCTGGGGGCGTCCATCCGGGGGCGTCTATCTGGGGGCCTCGATCTGGGGGCGTCTATCCTCTATCTGGGTGCGTCCATCCTCTGTCTGTGCGTCCATCCTCTATCTGGGGGCGTCTATCCTCTATTTCGGTGCCCATCCTCTTCTGCTCGTCCATCCTCTGTCTGGGCGTCCATCCTCTGTCTGGGCGTCCATCCTCTGTCTGGGCGTCCATCCTCTATCTGGGCATTCATCCTCTATCTGGGCGCCCATCCTCTATCCTCTGTCTGGGCGTTCATCCCCTATCTGGGGGCGTCCATCCTCTATAAGGGCGTTCATCCTCTATTTGGGCATTCATCCTCTATCTGGGCGCCCATCCTCTATCCTCTGTCTGGGCGTCCATCCTCTATCTGGGCGTCCATCCTCTGTCTGGGCGTCCACCCTCTGTCTGGGCATCCATCCTTTTTCTAGGCGTCCATCCTCTATCTGGGGGCGTCCATCCTCTTTCTGGGCGTCCATCCTCTATCTGGGCGCTCATCCTTTGTCTGGGTGTCAATTCTCTATCTGGGCGTCCATCCTCTGTCTGGGCGTCCATCCTCTGTCTGGGCGTCCATCCTCTGTCTGGGCGTCCATCCTCTGTCTGGGCGTCCATCCTCTATTTGGGGGCATCCATCCTCTATCTGGGCGTCCATCCTCTATCTGGGCGTTCATACTCTATTTGGGCATTCATCCTCTATCTGGGCGCCCATCCTCTGTCCTCTGTCTGGGCGTCCATCCTCTGTCTGGGCGTCCATCCTCTATCTGGGCGTCCATCCTCTGTCTGGGCACCCATCCTCTATCTGGGGGCGTTCATCCTCTATCTGGGCGCCCATCCTCTATCTGGGCGCCCATCCTCTATCCTCTGTCTGGGCGTTCATCCTCTGTCTGGGGGCGTCCATCCTCTATCTGGGCGTCCATCCTCTATCTGGGCGTCCATCCTCTATCTGGGCGTCCATCCTCTATCTGGGGGCACCCATCCTCTATCTGGGGGCATCCATCCTCTATCTGGGGGCATCAATCCTCTATCTGAGCGTCCATCCTCTCTCTGGGCGTCCATCCTCTGTCTGGGCGTCCATCCTCTATCTGGGCATTCATCCTCTATCTGGGCGCCCATCCTCTATCCTCTGTCTGGGCGTTCATCCCCTATCTGGGGGCGTCCATCCTCTATATGGGCGTTCATCCTCTATTTGGGCATTCATCCTCTATCTGGGCGCCCATCCTCTATCCTCTGTCTGGGCGTCCATCCTCTGTCTGGGCGTCCACCCTCTGTCTGGGCGTTCATCCTCTGTCTGGGCGTTCATCCTCTGTCTGGGCGTTCATCCTCTGTCTGGGCATCCATCCTTTTTCTAGGTGTCCATCCTCTATCTGGGGGCGTCCATCCTCTATCTGGGCGTCCATCCTCTATCTGGGCGCTCATCCTTTGTCTGGGTGTCAATTCTCTATCTGGGCGTCCAACCTCTGTCTGGGCGTCCATCCTCTGTCTGGGCGTCCATCCTCTGTCTGGGCGTCCATCCTCTATTTGGGGGCATCCATCCTCTATCTGGGCGTCCATCCTCTATCTGGGCGTTCATACTCTATTTGGGCATTCATCCTCTATCTGGGCGCCCATCCTCTGTCCTCTGTCTGGGTGTCCATCCTCTGTCTGGGTGTCCATCCTCTGTCTGGGCGTCCATCCTCTGTCTGGGCGTCCATCCTCTGTCTGGGCACCCATCCTCTATCTGGGGGCGTTCATCCTCTATCTGGGCGCCCATCCTCTATCTGGGCGCCCATCCTCTATCCTCTGTCTGGGCGTTCATCCTCTGTCTGGGGGCGTCCATCCTCTATCTGGGCGTCCATCCTCTATCTGGGCGTCCATCCTCTATCTGGGCGTCCATCCTCTATCTGGGCACCCATCCTCTATCTGGGGGCATCCATCCTCTATCTGGGGGCATCAATCCTCTATCTGGGCGTCCATCCTCTATCTGGGCGTCCATCCTCTATCTGGGCGTCCATCCTCTGTCTGGGCGTCCATCCTCTGTCTGGGCGTCCATCCTCTGTCTGGGCGTCCATCCTCTGTCTGGGCGTCCATCCTCTTTCTGGGCGTCCATCCTTTATCTGGGGGCGTCCATCCTCTATCTGGGGGCATCCATCCTCTATCTGGGGGCGTCTATCCTCTATCTGGGGGCGTCCATCCGGGGGCGTCTATCTGGGGGCCTCGATCTGGGGGCGTCTATCCTCTATCTGGGGGCGTCCATCCGGGGGCGTCTATCTGGGGGCCTCTATCTGGGGGCGTCTATCCTCTATCTGGGGGCGTCCATCCTCTGTCTGGGCGTCCATCCTCTATCTGGGGGCGTCTATCCTCTATTTCGGTGCCCATCCTCTTCTGCTCGTCCATCCTCTCTCTGGGCGTCCATCCTCTGTCTGGGCGTCCATCCTCTATCTGGGCATTCATCCTCTATCTGGGCGCCCATCCTCTATCCTCTGTCTGGGCGTTCATCCCCTATCTGGGGGCGTCCATCCTCTAACTGGGCGTCCATCCTCTTTCTGGGTGTCCATCCTCTATCTGGGGGCATCCATCCTCTATCTGGGGGCGTTCATCCTCTATCTGGGCCCCATCCTCTATCCTGTGTCTGGGTGTTCATCCTGTGTCTGGGCGTTCATCCTCTATCTGGGCGCCCATTCTCTATCTGGGCATCCATCCTCTGTTTGGGCGTCCATCCTCTCTCTGGGGGCGTCCATCCTCTAACTGGGAGCGTCCATCCTCTATATGGGGGCGTCCATCCTCTATATGGGCGTTCATCCTCTATTTGGGCATTCATCCTCTATCTGGGCGCCCATCCTCTATCCTCTGTCTGGGCGTCCATCCTCTATCTGGGCGTCCATCCTCTGTCTGGGCACCCATCCTCTGTCTGGGCGTCCATCCTCTGTCTGGGCGTCCATCCTCTGTCTGGGCGTCCATGCTCTATCTGGTCATTCATCCTCTATCTGGGCGCCCATCCTCTATCCTCTGTCTGGGCGTTCATCCCCTATCTGGGGGCGTCCATCCTCTAACTGGGCGTCCATCCTCTTTCTGGGTGTCCATCCTCTATCTTGGGGCATCCATCCTCTATCTGGGGGCGTTCATCCTCTATCTGGGCCCCATCCTCTATCCTCTGTCTGGGCGTTCATCCTCTATCTGGGCGCCCATTCTCTATTTGGGCATCCATCCTCTGTTTGGGCGTCCATCCTCTATCTGGTGGCGTCCATCCTCTATCTGGTGGCGTCCATCCTGTATATGGGCGTTCATCCTCTATTTGGGCATTCATCCTCTATCTGGGCGCCCATCGTCAATCCTCTGTCTGGGCGTCCATCCTCTATCTGGGCATCCATCCTCTGTCTGGGCGTCCATCCTCTGTCTGGGCGTTCATCCTCTGTCTGGGCGTTTATCCTCTGTCTGGGCGTTCATCCTCTGTCTGGGCATCCATCCTCTTTCTAGGCGTCCATCCTCTTTCTAGGCGTCCATCCTCTATCTGGGGGCGTCCATCCTCTATCTGGGCGTCAATCCTCTATCTGGGCGTCCATCCTCTATCTGGGCATTCATCCTCTATCTGGGCGCCCATCCTCTATCCTCTGTCTGGGCGTTCATCCTCTATCTGGGGGCGTCCATCCTCTATCTGGGCATCCATCCTCTGTCTTGGCATCCATCCTCTATCTGGGGTCGTTCATCCTCTATCTGGGTGCACATTTTCTATGTGGGCGCACATTTTCTATCTGGGCGCACATTTTCTATCTTGGCGTCCATCCTCTGTCTGGGCATCCATCCTCTATCTGGGGGCGTCCATCCTCTCTCTGGGGGCGTCCATCCTCTATCTGGGGACGTCCATCCTCTATCTGGGTGTTCATCCTCTATCTGGGCGTTCATCCTCTATCTGGGCGCCCATCCTCTGTCTGGGCGTCCATCCTCTGTCTGGGCGTCCATCCTCTATCTGGGCGTCCATCCTCTATCTGGGCGTCCATCCTCTGTCTGGGCGCCCATCCTCTGTCTGGGTGTCAATCCTCTGTCTGGGCGTCCATCCTCTGTCTGGGCGTCCATCCTCTGTCTGGGCGTCCATCCTCTATCTGGGCGTCCATCCTATGTCTGGGCGTACATTCCTCTGTCTGGGCGTCCATCCTCTGTCTGGGCGTCCATCCTCTTTCTGGGCGTCCATCCTCTATCTGGGGGCATCCATCCTCTATCTGGGGGCATCCATCCTCTATCTGGGCGTTCATACTCTGTCCTCTGACTGGGCATCCATCCTCTGTCTGGGCGTCCATCCTCTGTCTGGGCGTCCATCCTCTATCTGGGAGTCCATCCTCTATCTCGGCGTCCATCCTCTGTCTGGGCACCCATCCTCTATCTGGGGGCGTTCATCCTCTATCTGGGCGCCCATCCTCTATCCTCTGTCTGGGCGTCCATCCTCTATCTGGGCGTCCATCCTCTGTCTGGGCATCCATCCTCTGTCTGGGCACCCATCCTCTGTCTGGGCGTCCATCCTCTATCTGGGCGTTCATCCTCTGTCTGGGCGTCCATCCTCTGTCTGGGCGTCCATCCTCTGTCTGGGCATCCATACTCTGTCTGGGCACCCATCCTCTGTCTGTGCGTCCATCCTCTTTCTGGGTGTCCGTCCTCTATCTGGGGGCATCATCCTCTATCTGGGGGCGTCTATCCTCCATATGGGGGCGTCCATCCGTGGGCGTCTATCTGGGGGCCTCTATCTGAGGGCGTCTATCCTCTATCTGGGGGTGTCTATCCTCTATCTGGGGTCGTCCATCCTCTGTCTGGGCGTCCATCCTCTTCTGCTCGTCCATCCTCTGTCTGGGCGTCCATCCTCTGTCTGGGCTTCTATCCTCTGTCTGGACGTCCATCCTCTATCTGGGCGTCCATCCTCTGTCTGGGCTTCTATCCTCTGTCTGGACGTCCATCCTCTATCTAGGGGTGTCTATCCTCTATCTGGGGGCGTCCATCCTCTGTCTGTGCGTCCATCCTCTATCTGGGGGCGTCTATCCTCTATCTGGGCGTCCATCCTCTTCTGCTCGTCCATCCTCTGTCTGGGCGTCCATCCTCTGTCTGGGCTTCCATCCTCTGTCTAGACGTCCATCCTCTGTCTAGACGTCAATCCTCTATCTGGGCGCCCATCCTCTATCCTCTGTCTCGGTGTCCATCCTCTGTCTGGGCTTCCATTTTCTGTCTGGGCATTCATCCTCTGTCTGGTTGTCCATCCTCTGTCTGGGTGTCCATCCTCTATCTGGGCATTCATCCTCTATCTCGGCACCCATCCTCTATCATCTGTCTGGGCGTCCATCCTCTGTCTGGGCACCCATCCTCTGTCTGGGCGTTCATCCTCTATATGGGCATCCATCCTCTGTCTGGGCGTTCATCCTCTGTCTGGGCACCCATCCTCTGTCTGTGCGTCCATCCTCTATCTGGGGGTGTCCATCCTCTGTCTGGGCGCCCATCCTCTGTCCTCTGTCTCGGCGTCCATCCTCTGTCTGGGCTTCCATCCTCTGTCTGGGCGTCCATCCTCTATCTGGGCGTCCATCCTCTGTCTGGGCGCCCATCCTCTGTCTGGGTGTCAATCCTCTGTCTGGGCGTCCATCCTCTATCTGGGCGCCCAATCTCTATCCTCTGTCTCGGTGTCCATCCTCTGTCTGGGCTTCCATCCTCTGTCTGGGCGTTCATCCTCTGTCTGGTTGTCCATCCTCTGTCTGGGTGTCCATCCTCTATCTGGGCATTCATCCTCTATCTGGGCACCCATCCTCTATCATCTGTCTGGGCGTCCATCCTCTGTCTGGGCACCCATCCTCTGTCTGGTCACCCATCCTCTGTCTGGGCGTTCATCCTCTATCTGGGCATCCATCCTCTGTCTGGGCGTTCATCCTCTGTCTGGGCACCCATCTTCTGTCTGTGCGTCCATCCTCTATCTGGGGGTGTCCATCCTCTGTCTGGGCGTCCATCCTCTGTCTGGGCGTCCATCCTCTGTCTGGGCGTCCATTCTCTGTCTGGGCGTTCATCCTCTGTCTGGGCGTTCATCCTCTGTCTGGGCGTTCATCCTCTTTCTAGGCGTTCATCCTCTGTCTGGGCGTCCATCCTCTGTCTGGGCGTCCATCCTCTTTCTAGGCATCCATCCTCTATCTGGGCGCCCATCTTCTATCCTCTGTCTGGGCGTTCATCCTCTATCTGGGGGCGTCCAACCTCTATCTGGGCTACCATCCTCATTCTGGGCGTCTATCCTCTATCTGGGGGCGTCCATCCTCTATCTGGGGGCGTCCATCCTCTATCTGGGCGCCCATCCTCTATCCTCTGTCTGGGCGCCCATTCTCTATCTGGGCGCCCATCCTCTGTCTGGGCGTCCATCCTCTGTCTGGGCGTCCATCCTCTTTCTGGGCGTCCATCCTCTATCTGGGGGCATCCATCCTCTATCTGGGGGCATCCATCCTCTATCTGGGCGTTCATACTCTGTCCTCTGACTGGGCATCCATCCTCTGTCTGGGCGTCCATCCTCTGTCTGGGCGTCCATCCTCTATCTGGGAGTCCATCCTCTATCTCGGTGTCCATCCTCTGTCTGGGCACCCATCCTCTATCTGGGGGCGTTCATCCTCTATCTGGGCGCCCATCCTCTATCCTCTGTCTGGGCGTCCATCCTCTATCTGGGCGTCCATCCTCTGTCTGGGCATCCATCCTCTGTCTTGGCACCCATCCTCTGTCTGGGCGTCCATCCTCTATCTGGGCGTTCATCCTCTGTCTGGGCGTCCATCCTCTGTCTGGGCGTCCATCCTCTGTCTGGGCATCATACTCTGTCTGGGCACCCATCCTCTGTCTGTGCGTCCATCCTCTTTCTGGGTGTCCGTCCTCTATCTGGGGGCATCATCCTCTATCTGGGGGCGTCTATCCTCCATATGGGGGCGTCCATCCGTGGGCGTCTATCTGGGGGCCTCTATCTGAGGGCGTCTATCCTCTATCTGGGGGTGTCTATCCTCTATCTGGGGTCGTCCATCCTCTGTCTGGGCGTCCATCCTCTTCTGCTCGTCCATCCTCTGTCTGGGCGTCCATCCTCTGTCTGGGCTTCTATCCTCTGTCTGGACGTCCATCCTCTATCTGGGCGTCCATCCTCTGTCTGGGCTTCTATCCTCTGTCTGGACGTCCATCCTCTATCTAGGGGTGTCTATCCTCTATCTGGGGGCGTCCATCCTCTGTCTGTGCGTCCATCCTCTATCTGGGGGCGTCTATCCTCTATCTGGGCGTCCATCCTCTTCTGCTCGTCCATCCTCTGTCTGGGCGTCCATCCTCTGTCTGGGCTTCCATCCTCTGTCTAGACGTCCATCCTCTGTCTAGACGTCAATCCTCTATCTGGGCGCCCATCCTCTGTCCTCTGTCTCGGTGTCCATCCTCTGTCTGGGCTTCCATTTTCTGTCTGGGCATTCATCCTCTGTCTGGTTGTCCATCCTCTGTCTGGGTGTCCATCCTCTATCTGGGCATTCATCCTCTATCTCGGCACCCATCCTCTGTCATCTGTCTGGGCGTCCATCCTCTGTCTGGGCACCCATCCTCTGTCTGGGCGTTCATCCTCTATCTGGGCATCCATCCTCTGTCTGGGCGTTCATCCTCTGTCTGGGCACCCATCCTCTGTCTGTGCGTCCATCCTCTATCTGGGGGTGTCCATCCTCTGTCTGGGCGCCCATCCTCTGTCCTCTGTCTCGGCGTCCATCCTCTGTCTGGGCTTCCATCCTCTGTCTGGGCGTCCATCCTCTATCTGGGCGTCCATCCTCTGTCTGGGCGCCCATCCTCTGTCTGGGTGTCAATCCTCTGTCTGGGCGTCCATCCTCTATCTGGGCGCCCATCCTCTATCCTCTGTCTCGGTGTCCATCCTCTGTCTGGGCTTCCATCCTCTGTCTGGGCGTTCATCCTCTGTCTGGTTGTCCATCCTCTGTCTGGGTGTCCATCCTCTATCTGGGCATTCATCCTCTATCTGGGCACCCATCCTCTATCATCTGTCTGGGCGTCCATCCTCTGTCTGGGCACCCATCCTCTGTCTGGTCACCCATCCTCTGTCTGGGCGTTCATCCTCTATCTGGGCATCCATCCTCTGTCTGGGCGTTCATCCTCTGTCTGGGCACCCATCTTCTGTCTGTGCGTCCATCCTCTATCTGGGGGTGTCCATCCTCTGTCTGGGCATCCATCCTCTGTCTGGGCGTCCATCCTCTGTCTGGGCGTCCATCCTCTGTCTGGGCGTCCATTCTCTGTCTGGGTGTTCATCCTCTGTCTGGGCGTTCATCCTCTGTCTGGGCGTTCATCCTCTTTCTAGGCGTTCATCCTCTGTCTGGGCGTCCATCCTCTGTCTGGGCGTCCATCCTCTTTCTAGGCATCCATCCTCTATCTGGGCGCCCATCTTCTATCCTCTGTCTGGGCGTTCATCCTCTATCTGGGGGCGTCCAACCTCTATCTGGGCTACCATCCTCATTCTGGGCGTCTATCCTCTATCTGGGGGCGTCCATCCTCTATCTGGGGGCGTCCATCCTCTATCTGGGCGCCCATCCTCTATCCTCTGTCTGGGCGTTCATCCTCTATCTGGGGGCCCATTCTCTATCTGGGCGTCCATCCTCTGTCTGGGCGTCCATCCTCTATCTGGGGGTGTCCATCCTCTATCTGGGGGTGTCCATCCTCTATATGGGGGTGTCCGTCCTCTATCTGGGGGTGTCCATCCTCTATATGGGGGCGTCCATTCTCTATATGGGGGCGTCCATCCTCTATCTGGGCGTCCATCCTCTATCTGGGCATACATCCTCTATTTGGGCATTCATCCTCTATCTGGGCGCCCATCCTCTATCCTCTGTCTGGGCGTCCATCCTCTATCTGGGCGTCCATCCTCTGTCTGGGCACCCATCCTCTGTCTGGGCGTTCATCCTCTGTCTGGGCGTCCATCCTCTGTCTGGGCGTCCATCCTCTGTCTGGGCGTCCATCCTCTATCTGGGCGTCCATCCTCTATCTGGTCATTCATCCTCTATCTGGGCGCCCATCCTCTATCCTCTGTCTGGGCGTTCATCCCGTATCTGGGGGCGTCCATCCTCTAACTGGGCGTCCATCCTCTGTCTGGGTGTCCATCCTCTATCTGGGGGCGTCCATCCTCTATCTGGGGGCGTTCATCCTCTATCTGGGCCCCATCCTCTATCCTCTGTCTGGGCGTTCATCCTCTATCTGGGCGCCCATTCTCTATTTGGGCATCCATCCGCTGTTTGGGCGTCCATCCTCTATCTGGTGGCGTCCATCCTCTATATGGGGGCGTCCATCCTCTATATGGGCGTTCATCCTCTATTTGGGCATTCATCCTCTATCTGGGCGCCCATCCTCTATCCTCTGTCTGGGCGTCCATCCTCTATCTGGGTGTCCATCCTCTGTCTGGGCGTTCATCCTCTGTCTGGGCGTTTATCCTCTGTCTGGGCGTTCATCCTCTATCTGGGCATCCATCCTCTTTCTAGGCGTCCATCCTCTATCTGGGGTCGTCCATCCTCTATCTGGGGTCGTCCATCCTCTATCTGGGGGCGTCCATCCTCTATCTCGGCGTCCATCCTCTATCTGGGCGTCCATCCTCTATCTGGGCATTCATCCTCTATCTGGGCGACCATCCTCTATCCTCTGTCTGGGCGTTCATCCTCTATCTGGGGGCGTCCATCCTCTATCTGGGCATCCATCCTCTGTCTTGGCGTCCATCCTCTATCTGGGGGCGTTCATCCTCTATCTGGGTGCACATTTTCTATCTGGGCGCACATTTTCTATCTGGGCGCACATTCTCTATCTGGGCATCCATCCTCTATCTGGGGGCGTCCATCCTCTCTCTGGGGGCGTCCATCCTCTATCTGGGGGCGTCCATCCTCTATCTGGGTGTTCATCCTCTATCTGGGTGTTCATCCTCTATCTGGGCGTTCATCCTCTATCTGGGCGCCCATCCTCTGTCCTCTGTCTCGGCGTCCATCCTCTGTCTGGGCTTCCATCCTCTGTCTGGGCGTCCATCCTCTATCTGGGCGTCCATCCTCTGTCTGGGCGTCCATCCTCTGTCTGGGCGTCCATCCTCTGTCTGGGCGTCCATCCTCTATCTGGGCGTCCATCCTCTGTCTGGGCGTCCATCCTCTGTCTGGGCGTCCATCCTCTGTCTGGGCGTCCATCCTCTTTCTGGGCGTCCATCCTCTATGTGGGGGCATCCATCCTCTATCTGGGTGTCCATTCTCTATCTGGGCGTCCATTCTCTATCTGGGCGTCCATCCTCTGTCTGGGCGTCCATCCTCTGTCTGGGCGCCCATCCTCTGTCTGGGCGCCCATCCTCTGTCTGGGTGTCCATCCTCTGTCTGGGCGTCCATCCTCTGTCTGGGCGTCCATCCTCTGTCTGGGCGTCCATCCTCTTTCTGGGCGTCCATCGTCTATCTGGGGGCATCCATCCTCTATCTGGGCGTCCATCCTCTATCTGGGCATTCATACTCTGTCCTCTGACTGGGCATCCATCCTCTGTCTGGGCGTCCATCCTCTGTCTGGGCGTCCATCCTCTATCTGGGCGTCCATCCTCTATCTCGGCGTCCATCCTCTGTCTGGGCACCCATCCTCTATCTGGGGGCGTTCATCCTCTATCTGGGCACCCATCCTCTATCATCTGTCTGGGCGCCCATCCTCTATCTGGGCGTCCATCCTCTGTCTGGGCGTCCATCCTCTGTCTGGGCACCCATCCTCTGTCTGGGCGTCCATCCTCTATCTGGGCGTTCATCCTCTGTCTGGGCGTCCATCCTCTGTCTGGGCGTCCATCCTCTGTCTGGGCGTCCATCCTCTGTCTGGGCATCCATCCTCTGTCTGGGCACCCATCCCCTGTCTGTGCGTCCATCCTCTTTCTGGGTGTCCATCCTCTATCTGGGGGCATCCATCCTCTATCTGGGGGCGTCTATCCTCCATATGGGGGCGTCCATACGTGGGCGTCTATCTGGGGGCCTCTATCTGAGTGCGTCTATCCTCTATCTGGGGGAGTCTATCCTCTATATGGGGGCGTCCATCCTCTATCTGGGTGTTCATCCTCTATCTGGGCGTTCATCCTCTATCTGGGCGCCCATCCTCTGTCCTCTGTCTCGGCGTCCATCCTCTGTCTGGGCTTCCATCCTCTGTCTGGGCGTCCATCCTCTATCTGGGCGTCCATCCTCTGTCTGGGCGTCCATCCTCTGTCTGGGCGCCCATCCTCTATCCTCTGTCTGGGCGTCCATCCTCTATCTGGGCGTCCATCCTCTGTCTGGGCACCCATCCTCTGTCTGGGCGTTCATCCTCTGTCTGGGCGTTCATCCTCTGTCTGGGCGTCCATCCTCTGTCTGGGCGTCCATCCTCTGTCTGGGCGTCCATCCTCTGTCTGGGCGTCCATCCTCTATCTGGTCATTCATCCTCTATCTGGGCGCCCATCCTCTATCCTCTGTCTGGGCGTTCATCCCCTATCTGGGGGCGTCCATCCTCTAACTGGGCGTCCATCCTCTGTCTGGGTGTCCATCCTCTATCTGGGGGCGTCCATCCTCTATCTGGGGGCGTTCATCCTCTATCTGGGCCCCATCCTCTATCCTCTGTCTGGGCGTTCATCCTCTATCTGGGCGCCCATTCTCTATTTGGGCATCCATCCGCTGTTTGGGCGTCCATCCTCTATCTGGTGGCGTCCATCCTCTATATGGGGGCGTCCATCCTCTATATGGGCGTTCATCCTCTATTTGGGCATTCATCCTCTATCTGGGCGCCCATCCTCTATCCTCTGTCTGGGCGTCCATCCTCTATCTGGGTGTCCATCCTCTGTCTGGGCGTTCATCCTCTGTCTGGGCGTTTATCCTCTGTCTGGGCGTTCATCCTCTATCTGGGCATCCATCCTCTATCTGGGGTCGTCCATCCTCTATCTGGGGTCGTCCATCCTCTATCTGGGGTCGTCCATCCTCTATCTGGGGTCGTCCATCCTCTATCTGGGGGCGTCCATCCTCTATCTCGGCGTCCATCCTCTATCTGGGCGTCCATCCTCTATCTGGGCATTCATCCTCTATCTGGGCGACCATCCTCTATCCTCTGTCTGGGCGTTCATCCTCTATCTGGGGGCGTCCATCCTCTATCTGGGCATCCATCCTCTGTCTTGGCGTCCATCCTCTATCTGGGGGCGTTCATCCTCTATCTGGGTGCACATTTTCTATCTGGGCGCACATTTTCTATCTGGGCGCACATTCTCTATCTGGGCATCCATCCTCTATCTGGGGGCGTCCATCCTCTCTCTGGGGGCGTCCATCCTCTATCTGGGGGCGTCCATCCTCTATCTGGGTGTTCATCCTCTATCTGGGTGTTCATCCTCTATCTGGGCGTTCATCCTCTATCTGGGCGCCCATCCTCTGTCCTCTGTCTCGGCGTCCATCCTCTGTCTGGGCTTCCATCCTCTGTCTGGGCGTCCATCCTCTGTCTGGGCGTCCATCCTCTGTCTGGGCGTCCATCCTCTGTCTGGGCGTCCATCCTCTGTCTGGGCGTCCATCCTCTATCTGGGCGTCCATCCTCTGTCTGGGCGTCCATCCTCTGTCTGGGCGTCCATCCTCTTTCTGGGCGTCCATCCTCTATGTGGGGGCATCCATCCTCTATCTGGGTGTCCATTCTCTATCTGGGCGTCCATTCTCTATCTGGGCGTCCATCCTCTGTCTGGGCGTCCATCCTCTGTCTGGGCGCCCATCCTCTGTCTGGGCGCCCATCCTCTGTCTGGGTGTCCATCCTCTGTCTGGGCGTCCATCCTCTGTCTGGGCGTCCATCCTCTGTCTGGGCGTCCATCCTCTTTCTGGGCGTCCATCGTCTATCTGGGGGCATCCATCCTCTATCTGGGCGTCCATCCTCTATCTGGGCATTCATACTCTGTCCTCTGACTGGGCATCCATCCTCTGTCTGGGCGTCCATCCTCTGTCTGGGCGTCCATCCTCTATCTGGGCGTCCATCCTCTATCTCGGCGTCCATCCTCTGTCTGGGCACCCATCCTCTATCTGGGGGCGTTCATCCTCTATCTGGGCACCCATCCTCTATCATCTGTCTGGGCGCCCATCCTCTATCTGGGCGTCCATCCTCTGTCTGGGCGTCCATCCTCTGTCTGGGCACCCATCCTCTGTCTGGGCGTCCATCCTCTATCTGGGCGTCCATCCTCTGTCTGGGCGTCCATCCTCTGTCTGGGCGTCCATCCTCTGTCTGGGCGTCCATCCTCTGTCTGGGCATCCATCCTCTGTCTGGGCACCCATCCCCTGTCTGTGCGTCCATCCTCTTTCTGGGTGTCCATCCTCTATCTGGGGGCATCCATCCTCTATCTGGGGGCGTCTATCCTCCATATGGGGGCGTCCATACGTGGGCGTCTATCTGGGGGCCTCTATCTGAGTGCGTCTATCCTCTATCTGGGGGAGTCTATCCTCTATATGGGGGCGTCCATCCTCTATCTGGGTGTTCATCCTCTATCTGGGCGTTCATCCTCTATCTGGGCGCCCATCCTCTGTCCTCTGTCTCGGCGTCCATCCTCTGTCTGGGCTTCCATCCTCTGTCTGGGCGTCCATCCTCTATCTGGGCGTCCATCCTCTGTCTGGGCGTCCATCCTCTGTCTGGGCGCCCATCCTCTGTCTGGGTGTCAATCCTCTGTCTGGGCGTCCATCCTCTATCTGGGCGTCCATCCTCTGTCTGGGTGTCCATCCTCTGTCTGGGCGTCCATCCTCTGTCTGGGCGTCCATCATCTTTCTGGGCGTCCATCCTCTATCTGGGGGCATCCATCCTCTATCTGGGCGTCCATTCTCTATCTGGGCGTCCATCCTCTTTCTGGGCGCCCATCCTCTTTCTGGGCGCCCATCCTCTGTCTGGGTGTCAATCCTCTATCTGTGCGTCCATCCTCTATCTGGGCGTCCATCCTCTGTCTGGGCGTCCATCCTCTGTCTGGGCGTCCATCCTCTTTCTGGGCGTCCATCCTCTATCTGGGGGCATCCATCCTCTATCTGGGCGTCCATCCTCTATCTGGGCATTCATACTCTGTCCTCTGACTGGGCATCCATCCTCTGTCTGGGCGTCCATCCTCTGGGCGTCCATCCTCTATCTGGGCGTCCATCCTCTATTTCGGCGTCCATCCTCTGTCTGGGCACCCATCCTCTATCTGGGGGCGTTCATCCTCTATCTGGGCACCCATCCTCTATCCTCTGTCTGGGCGCCCATCCTCTATCTGGGCGTCCATCCTCTGTCTGGGCATCCATCCTCTGTCTGGGCACCCATCCTCTGTCTGGGCACCCATCCTCTGTCTGTGCGTCCATCCTCTTTCTGGGCGTCCATCCTCTATCTGGGGGCATCCATACTCTATCTGGGGGCGTCTATCCTCCATATGGGGGCGTCCATACGTGGGCGTCTATCTGGGGGCCTCTATCTGAGTGCGTATATCCTCTATCTGGGGGCGTCCATCCTCTGTCTGTGCGTCCATCCTCTATCTGGGGGCATCTATCCTCTATCTGGGCGTCCATCCTCTTCTGCTCGTCCATCCTCTGTCTAGGCGTCCATCCTCTGTCTGGGCTTCTATCCTCTGTCTGGACGTCCATCCTCTGTCTGGACGTCCATCCTCTGTCTGGGCGTCCATCCTCTGTCTGGGCTTCTATCCTCTGTCTGGACGTCCATCCTCTATCTGGGGGTGTCTATCATCTATCTGGGGGCGTCCATCCTCTGTCTGGGCGTCCATCCTCTATCTGGGGGCGTCTATCCTCTATTTGGGCGTCCATCCTCTTCTGCTCGTCCATCCTCTGTCTGGGCTTCCATCCTCTGTCTGGACGTCCATCCTCTATCTGGGCGTTCATCCTCTATCTGGGCGCCCATCCTCTATCCTCTGTCTCGGTGTCCATCCTCTGTCTGGGCTTCCATCCTCTGTCTGGGCGTTCATCCTCTGTCTGGTTGTCCATCCTCTGTCTGGGTGTCCATCCTCTATGTGGGCATTCATCCTCTATCTGGGCACCCATCCTCTATCATCTGTCTGGGCGTCCATCCTCTGTCTGGACACCCATCCTCTGTCTGGACACCCATCCTCTGTCTGGGCACCCATCCTCTGTCTGGGCGTCCATCCTCTATCTGGGCATCCATCCTCTGTCTGGGCGTTCATCCTCTGTCTGGGCACCCATCCTCTGTCTGTGCGTCCATCCTCTATCTGGGGGTGTCCATCCTCTGTCTGGGCGTTCATCCTCTGTCTGGGCGTTCATCCTCTGTCTGGGCGTCCATCCTCTGTCTGGGTGTCCATCCTCTGTCTGGGCGTCCATCCTCTTTCTAGGCATCCATCCTCTATCTGGGGGCGTCCATCCTCTATCTGGGCATTCATCCTCTATCTGGGCGCCCATCTTCTATCCTCTGTCTGGGCGTTCATCCTCTATCTGGGGGCGTCCAACGTCTATCTGGGCTACCATCCTCATTCTGGGCGTCCATCCTCTATCTGGGGGCGTCCATCCTCTATCTGGGGGCGTCCATCCTCTATCTGGGCGCCCATCCTCTATCCTCTGTCTGGGCGTTCATCCTCTATCTGGGCGCCCATTCTCTATCTGGGCGTCCATCCTCTGTCTGGGCGTCCATCCTCTATCTGGGGGTGTCCATCCTCTATCTGGGGGCGTCCATTCTCTATATGGGGGCGTCCATCCTCTATCTGGGCGTCCATCCTCTATCTGGGCGTACATCCTCTATTTGGGCATTCATCCTCTATCTGGGCGCCCATCCTCTATCCTCTGTCTGGGCGTCCATCCTCTATCTGGGCGTCCATCCTCTGTCTGGGCATCCATCCTCTGTCTGGGCACCCATCCTCTATCTGGGCGTCCATCCTCTATCTGGGCGTCCATCCTCTGTCTGGGCGTCCATCCTCTGTCTGGGCGTCCATCCTCTGTCTGGGCGCCCATACTCTGTCTGTGCGTCCATCCTCTTTCTGGTGTCCATCCTCTATCTGGGGGCATCCATCATCTATCAGGGGGCGTCTATCCTCAATATGGGGGCGTCTATCCTCAATATGGGGGCGTCTATCTGGGGGCCTCAATCTGAGGGTGTCTATCCTCTATCTGGGGGTGTCTATCCTCTATCTGGGGGCGTCCATCCTCTGTCTGGGCGTCCATCCTCTATCTGGGGGTGTCTATCCTCTATCTGGGCGTCCATCCTCTTCTGCTCGTCCATCCTCTGTCTTGGCGTCCTTCCTCTGTCTGGGCTTCTATCCTCTGTCTGGACGTCCATCCTCTATCTGGGCGTTCATCCTCTATCTGGGCGCCCATCCTCTATCCTCTGTCTCGGTGTCCATCCTCTGTCTGGGCGTCCATCCTCTGTCTGGGCGTTCATCCTCTGGGCGTTCATCCTCTATCTGGTTGTCCATCCTCTGTCTGGGCGTCCATCCTCTATCTGGGCGCCCATCCTCTATCCTCTGTCTGGGTGTCCATCCTCTGTCTGGGTGTCCATCCTCTGTCTGGGTGTCCATCCTCTGTCTGGGCGTCCATCCTCTGTCTGGGCCTTCATCCTGTGTCTGGGCGTTCATCCTCTGTCTGGGCGTTCATCCTCTGTCTGGGCGTCCATCCTCTGTCTGGGCGTCCATCTTCTTTCTAGGCGTCCATCCTCTTTCTGGGCGTCCATCCTCTATCTGGGGGCATCCATCCTCTATCTGGGGGTGTCTATCCTCTATCTGGGGGCGTCCATCCGGGGGCATCTATCTGGGGGCCTCTATCTGAGGGCGTCTATCCTCTATCTGGGGGCGTCTATCCTCTGTCTGGGGGCGTCCATCCTCTGTCTGGGCGTCCATCCTCTATTTGGGTGTCCATCTTCTTCTGCGCGTCCATCCTCTGTCTGCGCGTCCATCCTCTGTCTGGGCGTCCATCCTCTTTCTGGGCGTCCATCCTCTATCTGGGGGTGTCTATCCTCTATCTGGGGGCGTCCATCCGGGGGCATCTATCTGGGGGCCTCTATCTGAGGGCGTCTATCCTCTATCTGGGGGCGTCTATCCTCTATCTGGGGGCGTCCATCCTCTGTCTGGGCGTCCATCCTCTATTTGGGTGTCCATCTTCTTCTGCTCGTCCATCCTCTGTCTGCGCGTCCATCCTCTGTCTGGGCGTCCATCCTCTGTCTGGGCGTCCATCTTCTATCTGGGCATTCATCCCCTATCTGGGGGCGTCCATCCTCTAACTGGGCGTCCATCCTCTGTGTGGGTGTCCATCCTCTATCTGGGGGTGTCCATCCTCTATCTGGGGGCGTTGATCCTCTATCTGGGCGCCCGTTCTCTATCTTGGCATCTATCCTCTGTTTGGGCGTCCATCCTCTATCTGGGGGCGTCCATCCTCTATATGGGCGTTCATCCTCTATTTGGGCATTTATCCTCTATCTGGGCGCCCATCCTCTATCCTCTGTCTGGGCGTCCATCCTCTATCTGGGCGTCCATCCTCTGTCTGGGCGTTCATCCTCTGTCTGGGCGTTCATCCTCTGTCTGGGCGTTCATCCTCTGTCTGGGCGTTCATCCTCTGTCTGGGCGTTCATCCTCTGTCTGGGCATCCATCCTCTTTCTAGGCATCCATCCTCTATCTGGGGGCGTCTATCCTCTATCTGGGGGCGTCCATCCTCTGTCTGGGCGTCCATCCTCTATTTGGTTGTCCATCTTCTTCTGCTCGTCCATCCTCTGTCTGCGCGTCCATCCTCTGTCTGGGCGTCCATCCTCTGCCTGGGCGTCCATCCTCTTTCTGGGCGTCCATCCTCTATCTGGGGGCATCCATCCTCTATCTGGGGGTGTCTATCCTCTATCTGGGGGCATCCATCCGGGGGCATCTATCTGGGGGCCTCTATCTGAGGGCATCTATCCTCTATCTGGGGGCGTCTATCCTCTATCTGGGGGCGTCCATCCTCTGTCTGGGCGTCCATCCTCTGTCTGGGCGTCCATCCTCTGTCTGGGCATCCATCTTCTGTCTGGGCACCCATCCTCTGGCTGTGCGTCCATCCTCTTTCTGGGTGTCCATCCTCTATCTGGGGGCATCCATCCTCTATCTGGGGGCGTCTATCCTCCATATGGGGGCGTCCATACGTGGGCGTCTATCTGGGGGCCTCTATCTGGGGGTGTCTATCCTCTATCTGGGGGTGTCTATCCTCTATCTGGGCATTCATCCTCTATCTGGGCACCCATCCTCTATCATCTGTCTGGGCGTCCATCCTCTGTCTGGACACCCATCCTCTGTCTGGGCACCCATCCTCTGTCTGGGCGTTCATCCTCTGTCTGGGCACCCATCCTCTGTCTGTGCGTCCATCCTCTATCTGGGGGTGTCCATCCTCTGTCTGGGCGTCCATCCTCTGTCTGGGCGTTCATCCTCTGTCTGGGCGTTCATCCTCTGTCTGGGCGTTCATCCTCTTTCTGGGCGTTCATCCTCTTTCTGGGCGTCCATCCTCTGTCTGGGCGTCCATCCTCTGTCTGGGCGTCCATCCTCTTTCTAGGCATCCATCCTCTATCTGGGGGCGTCCATCCTCTATCTGGGCATTCATCCTCTATCTGGGCGCCCATCTTCTATCCTCTGTCTGGGCGTTCATCCTCTATCTGGGGGCGCCCAACGTCTATCTGGGCTACCATCCTCATTCTGGGCGTCCATCCTCTATCTGGGGGCGTCCATCCTCTATCTGGGGGCGTCCATCCTCTATCTGGGCGCCCATCCTCTATCCTCTGTCTGGGCGTTCATCCTCTATCTGGGCGTCCATACTCTGTCTGGGCGTCCATACTCTGTCTGGGCGTCCATCCTCTATCTGGGGGTGTCCATCCTCTATCTGGGGGCGTCCATTCTCTATATGGGGGCGTCCATCCTCTATCTGGGCGTACATCCTCTATTTGGGCATTCATCCTCTATCTGGGCGCCCATCCTCTATCCTCTGTCTGGGCGTCCATCCTCTATCTGGGCGTCCATCCTCTGTCTGGGCATCCATCATCTGTCTGGGCACCCATCCTCTGTCTGGGCACCCATCCTCTGTCTGGGCACCCATCCTCTGTCTGGGCGTCCATCCTGTATCTGGGCGTCCATCCTCTGTCTGGGCGTCCATCCTCTGTCTGGGCGTCCATCCTCTGTCTGGGCGTCCATCCTCTGTCTGGGCGTCCATCCTCTGTCTGGGCGTCCATCCTCTGTCTGGGCATCCATCCTCTGTCTGGGCACCCATCCTCTGTCTGTGCGTCCATCCTCTATCTGGGGGCATCCATCCTCAATATGGGGGCGTCTATCCTCAATATGGGGGCGTCTATCCTCAATATGGGGGCGTCTATCTGGGGGCCTCAATCTGAGGGTGTCTATCCTCGATCTGGGGGTGTCTATCCTCTATCTGGGGGCGTCCATCCTCTGTCTGGGCGTCCATCCTCTATCTGGGGGTGTCTATCCTCTATCTGGGCGTCCATCCTCTTCTGCTCGTCCATCCTCTGTCTGGGCGTCCTTCCTCTGTCTGGGCATCTATCCTCTGTCTGGACGTCCATCCTCTATCTGGGCGTTCATCCTCTATCTGGGCGCCCATCCTCTATCCTCTGTCTGGGCGTCCATCCTCTGTCTGGGCGTCCATCCTCTGTCTGGGCGTTCATCCTCTGTCTGGGCGTTCATCCTCTATCTGGTTGTCCATCCTCTGTCTGGGCGCCCATCCTCGATCCTCTGTCTGGGTGTCCATCCTCTGTCTGGGTGTCCATCCTCTGTCTGGGTGTCCATCCTCTGTCTGGGTGTCCATCCTCTGTCTGGGTGTCCATCCTTTGTCTGGGCGTTCATCCTCTGTCTGGGCGTTCATCCTCTGTCTGGGCGTTCATCCTCTGTCTGGGCGTTCATCCTCTGTCTGGGCGTTCATCCTCTGTCTGGGCGTTCATCCTCTGTCTGGGCGTTCATCCTCTGTCTGGGCGTCCATCCTCTGTCTGGGCGTCCATCTTCTTTCTAGGCATCCATCCTCTATCTGGGGGCGTCCATCCGGGGGCATCTATCTGGGGGCCTCTATCTGAGGGCGTCTATCCTCTATCTGGGGGCGACTATCCTCTATCTGGGGGCATCCATCCTCTGTTTGGGCGTCCATCCTCTATATGGGGGCGTCCATCCTCTATATGGGCGTTCATCCTCTATTTGGGCATTTATCCTCTATCTGGGGGCCCATCCTCTATCCTCTGTCTGGGCGTCCATCCTCTATCTGAGCGTTCATCCTCTGTCTGGGCGTTCATCCTCTGTCTGGGCGTTGATCCTCTGTCTGGGTGTCCATCCTCTGTCTGGGCATCCATCCTCTTTCTAGGCATCCATCCTCTATCTGGGGGCGTCTATCCTCTATCTGGGGGCGTCCATCCTCTGTCTGGGCGTCCATCCTCTATTTGGGTGTCCATCTTCTTCTGCTCGTCCATCCTCTGTCTGGGCGTCCATCCTCTATCTGGGCATTCATCCCCTATCTGGGGGCGTCCATCCTCTAACTGGGCGTCCATCCTCTGTCTGGGTGTCCATCCTCTGTCTGGGTGTCCATCCTGTATCTGGGGGCGTCCATCCTCTATCTGGGGGCGTTCATCCTCTATCTGGGCGCCCATTCTCTATCTGGGCATCCATCCTCTGTTTGGGCGTCCATCCTCTATCTGGGGGCGTCCATCCTCTATATGGGGGCGTCCATCCTCTATATGGGCGTTCATCCTCTATTTGGGCATTTATCCTCTATCTGGGCGCCCATCCTCTATCCTCTGTCTGGGCGTCCATCCTCTATCTGGGCGTCCATCCTCTGTCTGGGCGTTCATCCTCTGTCTGGGCGTTCATCCTCTGTCTGGGCGTTCATCCTCTGTCTGGGTGTCCATCCTCTGTCTGGGTGTCCATCCTCTGTCTGGGTGTCCATCCTCTGTCTGGGCATCCATCCTCTTTCTAGGCATCCATCCTCTATCTGGGGGCGTCCATCCTCTATCTGGGGGCGTCCATCCTCTATCTGGGCGCCCATCCTCTATCCTCTGTCTGGGCGTTCATCCTCTATCTGGGGGCGTCCATCCTCTATCTGGGAGTCCATCCTCTGTCTTGGCGTCCATCCTCTATCTGGGGGCGTTCATCCTCTATCCTCTATCTGGGTGCACATTCTCTATCTGGGCGCACATTCTCTATCTGGGCGTCCATCCTCTGTCTGGGCATCCATCCTCTATCTGGGGGCGTCCATCCTCTCTCCGGGGGCGTCCATCCTCTATCTGGGGGCATCCATCCTCTATCCGGGCGTCCATCCTCTATCTGGGCGTTCATCCTCTATCTGGGCGCCCATCCTCTGTCCTCTGTCTGGGCGTCCATCCCCTGTCTGGGCGTCCATCCTATATCTGGGCGTCCATCCTCTATCTGGGCGCCCATCCTCTGTCTGGGCGCCCATCCTCTGTCTGGGCGCCCATCCTCTGTCTGGGCGCCCATCCTCTGTCTGGGCGCCCATCCTCTGTCTGGGCGCCCATCCTCTGTCTGGGCGCCCATCCTCTGTCTGGGCGCCCATCCTCTGTCTGGGTGTCAATTCTCTATCTGGGCGTCCATCCTCTGTCTGGGCGTCCATCCTCTGTCTGGGTGTCAATTCTCTATCTGGGCGTCCATCCTCTATCTGGGGGCATCCATCCTCTATCTGGGCGTCCATCCTCTATCTGGGCGTTCATACTCTATTTGGGCATTCATCCTCTATCTGGGGGCGTTCATCCTCTATCTGGGCGCCCATCCTCTATCCTCTGTCTGGGCTTCCATCCTCTATCTGGACGTCCATCCTCTATCTGGCCGTCCATCCTCTATCTGGGCACCCATCCTCTATCTGGGGGCGTCCATCCTCTATCTGGGGGCGTCCATCCTCTATCTGGGGGCATCCATCCTCTATCTGGGCATCCATCCTCTATCTGGGCGTCCATCCTCTATCTGGGCGTTCATCCTCTATTAGGGCGTCCATCCTCTGTCTGGGCGTCCATCCTCTGTCTGGGCGTCCATCCTCTGTCTGGGCGTCCATCCTCTATCTCGGGGCGTCCATCCTCTATCTGGGGGCATCCATCCTCTATCTGGGGGCGTCTATCCTCTATCTGGGGGCGTCCATCCGGGGGCGTCTATCTGGGGGCCTCTATCTGGGGGCTTCTATCCTCTATCTGGGGGCTTCTATCCTCTATCTGGGGGCGTCCATCCTCTGTCTGGGCGTCCATCCTCTATCTGGGGGCGTCTATCCTCTATTTGGGTGTCCATCCTCTGTCTGGGCGTCCATCCTCTGTCTGGGCGTCCATCTTCTGTCTGGGCGTCCATCCTCTGTCTGGGCGTCCATCCTCTATCTGGGCATTCATCCTCTATCTGGGCGCCAATCCTCTATCCTCTGTCTGGGCGTTCATCCCCTATCTGGGGGCATCCATCCTCTAACTGGGCGTCCATCCTCTGTCTGGGTGTCCATCCTCTATCTGGGGGCATCCATCCTCTATCTGGGGGCGTTCATCCTCTATCTGGGCCCCATCCTCTATCCTGTGAATGGGCGTTCATCCTCTATCTGGGCGCCCATTTTCTATCTGGGCATCCATCCTCTGTTTGGGCGTCCATCCTCTGTCTGGGCGTCCATCCTCTGTCTGGGCGTTCATCCTCTGTCTGGGCGTTCATCCTCTTTCTAGGCATCCATCCTCTATCTGGGGGCGTCCATCCTCTATCTGGGGGCGTCCATCCTCTATCTGGGCGTCTATCCTCTATCTGGTCGTTCATCCTCTATCTGGGCGCCCATCCTCTATCCTCTGTCTGGGCGTTCATCCTCTATCTGGGGGCGTCCATCCTCTATCTGGGCGTCCATCCTCTGTCTTGGCGTCCATCCTCTATCTGGGGGCGTTCATCCTCTATCTGGGCGCCCATCCTCTATCCTCTATCTGGGTGCACATTTTCTATCTGGGCGCACATTCTCTATCTGGGCGTCCATCCTCTGTCTGAGCATCCATCCTCTATCTGGGGGCATCCATCCTCTCTCTGGGGCCGTCCATCCTCTATCTGGGGGCGTCCATCATCTATCTGGGCGTCCATCCTCTCTTTGGGCGTCCATCCTCTATCTGGGCGTTCATCCTCTATCTGGGCGCCCATCCTCTGTCTGGGCGCCCATCCTCTGTCTGGGCGCCCATCCTCTGTCTGGGCGCCCATCCTCTGTCTGGGCGCCCATCCTCTGTCTGGGCGCCCATCCTCTGTCTGGGCGTCCATCCTCTGTCTGGGCGTCCATCCTCTGTCTGGGCGTCCATCCTCTGTCTGGGCGTCCATCCTCTGTCTGGGCGTCCATCCTCTATCTGGGGGCATCCATCCTCTATCTGGGCGTCCATCCTCTATCTGGGCGTTCATACTCTATTTTGGCATTCATCCTCTATCTGGGGGCGTTCATCCTCTATCTGGGCGCCCATCCTCTATCCTCTGTCTGGGCATTCATCCTCTATCTGGGCGTCCATCCTCTATCTGGGCGTCCATCCTCTATCTGGGCACCCATCCTCTATCTGGGGGCGTCCATCCTCTATCTGGGGGCGTCCATCCTCTATCTGGGGGCGTCCATCCTCTATCTGGGGGCATCCATCCTCTATCTGGGCATCCATCCTCTATCTGGGCGTCCATCCTCTATCTGGGCGTTCATCCTCTATTAGGGCATTCATCCTCTGTCTGGGCGTCCATCCTCTGTCTGGACGTCCATCCTCTGTCTGGGCGTCCATCCTCTTTCTGGGCGTCCTTCCTCTATCTGGGGGCGTCCATCCTCTATCTGGGGGCGTCCATCCTGTATCTGGGGGCGTCTATCCTCTATCTGGGGGCGTCCATCCGGGGGCGTCTATCTGGGGGCCTCTATCTGGGGGCTTCTATCCTCTATCTTGGGGCTTCTATCCTCTATCTGGGGGCGTCCATCCTCTGTCTGGGCGCCCATCCTCTGTCTGGGTGTCAATTCTCTGTCTGGGCGTCCATCCTCTGTCTGGGCGTCCATCCTCTGTCTGGGCATCCATCCTCTATCTGGGGGCATCCATCCTCTCTCCGGGGCCGTCCATCCTCTATCTGGGGGCGTCCATCATCTATCTGGGCGTCCATCCTCTATCTGGGCGTCCATCCTCTATCTGGGCGTTCATCCTCTATCTGGGCGCCCATCCTCTGTCCTCTGTCTGGGCGTCCATCCTCTGTCTGGGCGTCCATCCTCTGTCTGGGCGTCCATCCTCTGTCTGGGCGTCCATCCTCTATCTGGGCGCCCATCCTCTGTCTGGGCGCCCATCCTCTGTCTGGGCGCCCATCCTCTGTCTGGGTGTCAATTCTCTGTCTGGGCGTCCATCCTCTGTCTGGGCGTCCATCCTCTGTCTGGGCGTCCATCCTCTGTCTGGGCGTCCATCCTCTATCTGGGGGCATCCATCCTCTATCTGGGCGTCCATCCTCTATCTGGGCGTTCATACTCTATTTGGGCATTCATCCTCTATCTGGGGGCGTTCATCCTCTATCTGGGCGCCCATCCTCTATCCTCTATCTGGGCGTCCATCCTCTATCTGGGCGTCCATCCTCTATCTGGGGGCGTCCATCCTCTATCTGGGGGCGTCCATCCTCTATCTGGGGGCGTCCATCCTCTATCTGGGGGCGTCCATCCTCTATCTGGGCATCCATCCTCTATCTGGGCGTCCATCCTCTATCTGGGCGTTCATCCTCTATTAGGGCATTCATCCTCTGTCTGGACGTCCATCCTCTGTCTGGACGTCCATCCTCTGTCTGGGCGTCCATCCTCTTTCTGGGCGTCCATCCTCTATCTGGGGGCGTCCATCCTCTATTTGGGGGCGTCCATCCTGTATCTGGGGGCGTCTATCCTCTATCTGGGGGCGTCCATCCGGGGGCGTCTATCTGGGGGCCTCTATCTGGGGGCTTCTATCCTCTATCTTGGGGCTTCTATCCTCTATCTGGGGGCGTCCATCCTCTGTCTGGGCGCCCATCCTCTGTCTGGGTGTCAATTCTCTGTCTGGGCGTCCATCCTCTGTCTGGGCGTCCATCCTCTGTCTGGGCGTCCATCCTCTATCTGGGGGCATCCATCCTCTATCTGGGCGTCCATCCTCTATCTGGGCGTTCATACTCTATTTGGGCATTCATCCTCTATCTGGGGGCGTTCATCCTCTATCTGGGCGCCCATCCTCTATCCTCTGTCTGGGCGTTCATCCTCTATCTGGGCGTCCATCCTCTATCTGGGCGTCCATCCTCTATCTGGGCACCCATCCTCTATCTGGGGGCGTCCATCCTCTATCTGGGGGCGTCCATCCTCTATCTGGGGGCGTCCATCCTCTATCTGGGGGCATCCATCCTCTATCTGGGCATCCATCCTCTATCTGGGCGTCCATCCTCTATCTGGGCGTTCATCCTCTATTAGGGCATTCATCCTCTGTCTGGGCGTCCATCCTCTGTCTGGGCGTCCATCCTCTGTCTGGGCGTCCATCCTCTTTCTGGGCGTCCATCCTCTATCTGGGGGCGTCCATCCTCTATCTGGGGGCGTCCATCCTGTATCTGGGGGCGTCTATCCTCTATCTGGGGGCGTCCATCCGGGGGCGTCTATCTGGGGGCCTCTATCTGGGGGCTTCTATCCTCTATCTTGGGGCTTCTATCCTCTATCTGGGGGCGTCCATCCTCTGTCTGGGCGTCCATCCTCTATCTGGGGGCGTCTATCCTCTATTTGGGTGTCCATCCTCTGTCTGGGCGTCCATCCTCTGTCTGGGCGTCCATCCTCTGATTGGGCGTCCATCCTCTGACTGGGCGTCCATCCTCTGTCTGGGCGTCCATCCTCTGTCTGGGCGTCCATCCTCTATCTGGGCATTCATCCTCTATCTGGGCGCCAATCCTCTATCCTCTGTCTGGGCGTTCATCCCCTATCTGGGGGCATCCATCCTCTAACTGGGCGTCCATCCTCTGTCTGGGTGTCCATCCTCTATCTGGGGGCGTTCATCCTCTATCTGGGCCCCATCCTCTATCCTGTGTCTGGGCGTTCATCCTCTATCTTGGCGCCCATTCTCTATCTGGGCATCCATCCTCTGTTTGGGCGTCCATCCTCTATCTGGGGGCGTCCATCCTCTATATGGGCGTTCATCCTCTATTTGGGCATTCATCCTCTATCTGGGCACCCATCCTCTATCCTCTGTCTGTGCGTCCATCCTCTATCTGGGCGTCCATCCTCTGTCTGGACACCCATCCTCTGTCTGGGCGTCCATCCTCTGTCTGGGCGTCCATCCTCTGTCTGGGCGTCCATCCTCTGTCTGGGCGTCCATCCTCTGTCTGGGCGTCCATCCTCTGTCTGGGCACCCATCCTCTGTCTGGCACCCATCCTCTGTCTGTGCGTCCATCCTCTATCTGGGGGCGTCCATCCTCTATCTGGGGGCGTCCATCCTCTATCTGGGGGCGTCCATCCTCTATCTGGGGGCGTCCATCCGGGGGCGTCTATCCTGGGGCGTCTATCTGAGGGCATCTATCCTCTATCTGGGGGCGTCTATCCTCTGTCTGGGGGCATCTATCCTCTATCTGGATGTCCATCCTCTTCTGCTCGTCCATCCTCTGTCTGGGCGTCCATCCTCTGTCTAGGCATCCATCCTCTGTCTGGGCGTCCATCCTCTGTCTGGGCGTCCATCCTCTATCTGGGCGTCCATCCTCTATCTGGGCGTCCATCCTCTATCTGGGCGTTCATCCTCTATCTGGGCGCCCATCCTCTATCCTCTGTCTGGGCGTCCATCCTCTGTCTGGGCGTCCATCCTCTGTCTGGGCATTCATCCTCTGTCTGGGCATTCATCCTCTGTCTGGGTATTCATCCTCTCTCTGGGCTTCCATCCTCTGTCTGGGCTTCCATCCTCTGTCTGGGCGTCCATCCTCTGTCTGGACGTTCATCCTCTATGTGGGCGCCCATTCTGTATCTGGGCGTTCATCCTCTATCTGGGCGCCCATCCTCTATCCTCTGTCTGGGCGTCCATCCTCTGTCTGGGCGTCCATCCTCTGTCTGGGCGTCCATCCTCTGTCTGGGCATTCATCCTCTGTCTGGGCATTCATCCTCTCTCTGGGCTTCCATCCTCTGTCTGGGCTTCCATCCTCTGTCTGGGCGTCCATCCTCTGTCTGGACGTTCATCCTCTATGTGGGCGCCCATTCTCTATCTGGGTGTCCATCCTCTATTTGGGGGCGTCCATCCTCTATTTGGGGGCGTCCATCCTCTATCTGGGGGCTTCCATCCTCTATATGGGCGTCCATCCTCTCTCTGGGTGTTCATCCTCTATTTGGGCAATCATCCTCTATCTGGGCGCCCATGCTCTATCCTCTGTCTGGGCGTCCATCCTCTGTCTGGGCACCCATCCTCTGTCTGGGCGTCCATCCTCTGTCTGGGCGTCCATCCTCTGTCTGGGCGTCCATCCTCTATCTGGGCGTCCATCCTCTATCTGGGCGTCCATCCTCTGTCTGGGCTTCTATCCTCGGTCTGGGCACCCATCCTCTGTCTGGGCGTCCATCCTCTATCTGGGGGCATCCATTCTCTATCTGGGGGCGTCTATCTGAGGGCGTCTATCCTCTATCTGGGGGCATCTATCCTCTATCTGGGGGCATTCATCCTCTATCTAGGGGCGTCCATACTCTATCTGGGGGCGTCCATCCTCTATCTGGGGGCGTCTATCTGAGGGCGTCTATCCTCTATCTGGGGGCATCCATCCTCTATCTGGGCGTTCATCCTCTATTTGGGCATTCATCCTCTATCTGGGTGCCTATCCTCTATCCTCTGTCTGGGCGTCCATCCTCTATCAGGGTGTCCATCCTCTGTCTGGGCGTCCATCCTCTGTCTGGGGGCGTCCATCCTCTTCCACTCATCCATCCTCTGTCTGGGCATCCATCCTCTGTCTGGGCTTCCATCCTCTGTCTGGGCGTCCATCCTCTGTCTGGGCGTCCATCCTCTATCTGGGTATTTATCCTCTATCCTCTGTCTGGGTGTCCATCCTCTGTCTGGGCGTCCATCCTCTGTCTGGGCGTTCATCCTCTGTCTGGGCGTTCATCCTCTGTCTGGGCGTTCATCCTCTGTCTGGGCGTTCATCCTCTGTCTGGGCACCCATCCTCTGTCTGGGCGTCCATCCTCTATCTGGGGGCGTCCATCCTCTATCTGGGGGCGTCTATCTGAGGGCGTCTATCCTCTATCTGGGGGCGTCTATCCTCTATCTGGGGGCATCCATCCTCTATCTGGGCGTTCATCCTCTATTTGGGCATTCATCCTCTATCTGGGCGCCTATCCTCTATCCTTTGTCTGGGCGTCCATCCTCTATCTGGGTGTCCATCCTCTGTCTGGGCGTCCATCCTCTGTCTGGGGGCGTCCATCCTCTTCCACTCGTCCATCCTCTGTCTGGGCGTCCATCCTCTGTCTGGGCGTCCATCCTCTGTCTGGGCGTCCATCCTCTGTCTGGGCGTCTATCCTCTATCTGGGTGTTCATCCTCTATCTGGGCGCCCATCCTCTATCCTCTGTCTGGGCGTCCATCCTCTGTCTGGGCACCCATCCTCTGTCTGGGCGTCCATCCTCTGTCTGGGCGTCCATCCTCTGTCTGGGCGTCCATCCTCTATCTGGGCGTCCATCCTCTATCTGGGCGTCCATCCTCTGTCTGGGCTTCTATCCTCGGTCTGGGCACCCATCCTCTGTCTGGGCGTCCATCCTCTATCTGGGGGCGTCCATTCTCTATCTGGGGGCGTCTATCTGAGGGCGTCTATCCTCTATCTGGGGGCATCTATCCTCTATCTGGGGGCATTCATCCTCTATCTAGGGCCGTCCATACTCTATCTGGGGGCGTCCATCCTCTATCTGGGGGCGTCTATCTGAGGGCGTCTATCCTCTATCTGGGGGCATCCATCCTCTATCTGGGCGTTCATCCTCTATTTGGGCATTCATCCTCTATCTGGGTGCCTATCCTCTATCCTCTGTCTGGGCGTCCATCCTCTATCAGGGTGTCCATCCTCTGTCTGGGCGTCCATCCTCTGTCTGGGGGCGTCCATCCTCTTCCACTCATCCATCCTCTGTCTGGGCATCCATCCTCTGTCTGGGCTTCCATCCTCTGTCTGGGCGTCCATCCTCTGTCTGGGCGTCCATCCTCTATCTGGGTATTTATCCTCTATCCTCTGTCTGGGTGTCCATCCTCTGTCTGGGCGTCCATCCTCTGTCTGGGCGTTCATCCTCTGTCTGGGCGTTCATCCTCTGTCTGGGCGTTCATCCTCTGTCTGGGCGTTCATCCTCTGTCTGGGCACCCATCCTCTGTCTGGGCGTCCATCCTCTATCTGGGGGCGTCCATCCTCTATCTGGGGGCGTCTATCTGAGGGCGTCTATCCTCTATCTGGGGGCGTCTATCCTCTATCTGGGGGCATCCATCCTCTATCTGGGCGTTCATCCTCTATTTGGGCATTCATCCTCTATCTGGGCGCCTATCCTCTATCCTTTGTCTGGGCGTCCATCCTCTATCTGGGTGTCCATCCTCTGTCTGGGCGTCCATCCTCTGTCTGGGGGCGTCCATCCTCTTCCACTCGTCCATCCTCTGTCTGGGCGTCCATCCTCTGTCTGGGCGTCCATCCTCTGTCTGGGCGTCCATCCTCTGTCTGGGCGTCTATCCTCTATCTGGGTGTTCATCCTCTATCTGGGCGCCCATCCTCTATCCTCTGTCTGGGTGTCCATCCTTTGTCTGGGTGTCCATCCTTTGTCTGGGTGTCCATCCTCTGTCTGGGCTTTCATCCTCTGTCTGGGCTTTCATCCTCTGTCTGGGCGTTCATCCTCTGTCTGGGCGTTCAACCTCTGTCTGGGCGTTCATCCTCTGTCTGGGCGTCCATCCTCTGTCTAGGCGTCCATCCTCTATCTAGGGGCGTCCATCCTCTATCTGGGCGTTCATCCTCTATCTGGGTGCCCATCCTCTATCCTCTGTCTGGGCGTTCATCCTCTATCTGGGGGCGTCCATCCTCTATCTGGGCGTCCATCCTCTGTCTGGGCACCCATCCTCTGTCTGGGCACCCATTCTCTATCTGGGCGTCCATCCTCTGTCTGGGCATCCATCCTCTATCTGGGGGCGTCCATCCTCTATCTGAGGGCGTTCATCCTCTATCTGGGGGCATCCATCCTTTATTTGGGGGCATCCATCTGGGGGCGTCTATCTGAGGGCGTTTGTCCTCTATCTGAGGGCGTCTGTCCTCTATCTGAGGGCGTCTGTCCTCTATCTGAGGGCGTCTGTCCTCTATCTGGGGGCGTCTATCCTCTATCTGGGGGCGTCCATCCTCTATCTGGGGGCGTCTATCTTGGGGCGCCTATCTGAGGGCATCTATCCTCTATATGGCCGTTCATCCTCTATCTGGGGGCGTTCATCCTCTATCTGTGGGTGTCCATCCTCTATCTGGGCGTCCATCCTCTATCTGGGTGTCCATCCTCTATCTGGGCATCCATCCTCTGTCTGGGCACCCATCCTCTGTCTGGGTGCCCATTCTCTATCTGGGCGTCCATCCTCTGTCTAGGCGCCAATCCTCTATCTGGGGGCGTCCATCCTCTATCCAGGGGCGTCTATCCGGGGGCGTCTATGTGAGGGCGTGTCTCCTCTATCTGGGGGCGTCTATCCTATATCTGTGGGCGTCCATCCTCTATCTGAGGGCGTCTATCCTCTATCTGGGGGCGTCTATCCTCTATCTGGGGGCGTCCATCCTCTATCTGGGGGCGTCTATCTGAGGGCGTCTATCCTCTTTCTGGGGGCGTCTATCCTCTGTCTGGGCGTTTATCCTCTGTCTGGGCGTCCATCCTCTGTCTGGGCGTCCATCCTCTATCTGGGGGCGTCTATCTGGGGGCCTCTATCTGGGGGCGTCCATCCTCTATCTGGGGGCGTCCATCCTTTATCTGGGGGCGTCTATCTGGGGGAGTCTATCCTCCATCTGGGGGGCGTCCATCCTCTATCTGGGCGTCCATCCTGTCTCTTTGCTCCTCGTGCCTCTAGCTATTTCATCCTTCGATGCCGCTCACCACCCGCAGTTTTGCACTTTTGCTCTGCAGTCACATTAGATTTGCACATTTCTGTGACGTTCTTCTTTGCATTATAACAGGGGTCGTCAGGTTTATGGGTCCAGTAAAGAGTAAACATCGTGCTGCAGACTGGTAAACTGCACCAATGTGAACAGAACTGTGTGTGTTTTTTTGTCTCCACCTCCTGGTGATTTGATGGAAATGCACTGACAAGCATTCGGACTCTTTTGAATCTGACAAGTATAAATTTCTCAGCTCAGTCCCAACCCACAGGAAGCTGCTCTGATAGTCCCTAAAACATAATGGACCCCTGTGCAGCTTCCCAGCTGTGATTCCCCATATCTCATCATTCTGCACCTAGGACACCCCATATCTCATCTCCTCGCACCTAGGACACCCAATATCTCATCTCACTGCACCTAGGACACCCCATATCTCATCTCTCTGCACCTAGGACACCCCATATCTCATCTCCCCGCACCTAGGACACCCCATATCTCATCTCCCCGCACCTAGGACACCCCATATCTCATCTCCTCGCACCTAGGACACCCCATATCTCATCTCCTCGCACCTAGGACACCCCATATCTCATCTCACTGCACCTAGGACACCCCATATCTCATCTCTCTGCACCTAGGACACCCCATATCTCATCTCCCCCCACCTAGGACACCCCATATCTCATCTCCCCGCACCTAGGACACCCCATATCTCATCTCCTCGCACCTAGGACACCCCATATCTCATCTCCCTGCACCTAGGACACTCCATATCTCATCTCTCTGCACCTAGGACACCCCATATCTCATCATTCTGCACCTAAGATACCCCATATCTCATCTCACTGCACCTAGGACACCCCATATCTCATCTCTCTGCACCTAGGACACCCCATATCTCATCTCCCCGCACCTAGGACACCCCATATTTCATCTCCCCGCACCTAGGACACCCCATATCTCATCTCCTCGCACCTAGGACACCCCATATCTCATCTCTCTGCACCTATGACACCCCATATCTCATCTTCCCGCACCTAGGACACCGCATATCTCATCTCTCCGGACCTAGGACACCCCATATCTCATCTCCTCTGCACCTAGGACACCCCATATCTCATCTCTCCGCACCTAGGACACCCCATATCGCATCTCTCTGCACCTAGGACACCCCATATCTCATCTCCCTGCACCTGGGACACCCCATATCTCATCTCCCCGCACCTAGGACACCCCATATCTCATCTCTCTGCACCTAGGACACCCCATATCTCATCTCTCTGCACCTAGGACACCCCATATCTCATCTCTCTGCACCTAGGACACCCCATATCTCATCTCCCCGCACCTAGGACACCCCATATCTCATCTCTCTGCACCTAGGACACCCCATATCTCATCTCTCTGCACCTAAGACACCCCATATTTCATCTCCCTGCACCTAGGACACCCCATATCTCATCTCTCTGCACCTAGGACACCCCATATCTCATCTCTCTGCACCTAGGACACCCCATATCTCATCTCTCTGCACCTAAGACACCCCATATCTCATCTCTCTGCACCTAGGACACCCCATATCTCATCTCTCTGCACCTAGGACACCCCATATCTCATCTCTCTGCACCTAGGACACCCCATATTTCATCTCCCTGCACCTGGGACACCCCATATCACATCTCTCTACACCTAGGACACCCCATATCTCATCTCTCTGCACCTAGGACACCCCATATCTCATCTCTCTGCACCTAGGACACCCCATATCTCATCTCTCTGCACCTAGGACACCCCATATCTCATCTCCCCGCACCTAGGACACCCCATATCTCATCTCTCTGCACCTAGGACACCCCATATCTCATCTCTCTGCACCTAAGACACCCCATATTTCATCTCCCTGCACCTAGGACACCCCATATCTCATCTCTCTGCACCTAGGACACCCCATATCTCATCTCTCTGCACCTAGGACACCCCATATCTCATCTCTCTGCACCTAAGACACCCCATATCTCATCTCTCTGCACCTAGGACACCCCATATCTCATCTCTCTGCACCTAGGACACCCCATATCTCATCTCTCTGCACCTAGGACACCCCATATTTCATCTCCCTGCACCTGGGACACCCCATATCACATCTCTCTACACCTAGGACACCCCATATCTCATCTCCCTGTACCTTGGACACCCCATATCTCATCTCTCTGCACCTAGGACACCCCATATCTCATCTCCCTGCACCTGGGACACCCCATATCACATCTCTCTACACCTAGGACACCCCATATCTCATCTCTCTGCACCTAGGACACCCCATATCTCATCTCCCTGCACCTGGGACACCCCATATCTCATCTCTCTACACCTAGCACACCCCATATCTCATCTCCCTGTACCTGGGACACCCCATATCACATCTCTCTACACCTAGCACACCCCATATCTCATCTCCCTGTACCTAGGACACCCCATACCTCATCTGTCTGCACCTAGGACACCCCATATCTCATCTCTCTGCACCTAGGACACCCCATATGTCATCTCTCTGCACCTAGGACACCCCATATGTCATCTCTCTGCACCTAGGACACCCCATATCTCATCTCTCTGCACCTAGGACACCCCATATCTCATCTCTCTGCACCTAGGACACCCCATATCTCATCTCCCCGCACCTAGGACACCTCATATCTCATCACTCTGCACCTAGGACACCCCATATCTGATCATTCTGCACCTAGGACACCCCATATCTCATCATTCTGCACCTAGGACACCCCATATCTCATCACTCTGAACCTAGGACACCCCATATCTGATCATTCTGCACCTAGGACACCCCATATCTGATCATTCTGCACCTAGGACACCCCATATCTCATCAATCTGAACCTAGGACACCCCATATCTCATCATTCTGCACCTAGGACACCCCATATCTCATCATTCTGCACCTAGGACACCCCATATCTCATCATTCTGCACCTAAGACACCCCATATCTCATCTCTCTGCACCTAGGACACCCCATATCTCATCATTCTGCACCTAGGACACCCCATATCTCATCATTCTGCACCTAAGACACCCCATATCTCATCTCTCTGCACCTAGGACACCCCATATCTCATCTCTCTGCACCTAAGACACCCCATATTTCATCTCCCTGCACCTAGGACACCCCATATCTCATCTCTCTGCACCTAGGACACCCCATATCTCATCTCTCTGCACCTAGGACACCCCATATCTCATCTCTCTGCACCTAAGACACCCCATATCTCATCTCTCTGCACCTAGGACACCCCATATCTCATCTCTCTGCACCTAGGACACCCCATATCTCATCTCTCTGCACCTAGGACACCCCATATTTCATCTCCCTGCACCTGGGACACCCCATATCACATCTCTCTACACCTAGGACACCCCATATCTCATCTCCCTGTACCTTGGACACCCCATATCTCATCTCTCTGCACCTAGGACACCCCATATCTCATCTCCCTGCACCTGGGACACCCCATATCACATCTCTCTACACCTAGGACACCCCATATCTCATCTCTCTGCACCTAGGACACCCCATATCTCATCTCCCTGCACCTGGGACACCCCATATCACATCTCTCTACACCTAGGACACCCCATATCTCATCTCCCTGTACCTAGGACACCCCATATCTCATCTCTCTGCACCTAGGACACCCCATATCTCATCTCTCTGCACCTAGGACACCCCATATGTCATCTCTCTGCACCTAGGACACCCCATATGTCATCTCTCTGCACCTAGGACACCCCATATCTCATCTCTCTGCACCTAGGACACCCCATATCTCATCTCTCTGCACCTAGGACACCCCATATCTCATCTCCCCGCACCTAGGACACCCCATATCTCATCACTCTGCACCTAGGACACCCCATATCTGATCATTCTGCACCTAGGACACCCCATATCTCATCATTCTGCACCTAGGACACCCCATATCTCATCACTCTGAACCTAGGACACCCCATATCTGATCATTCTGCACCTAGGACACCCCATATCTGATCATTCTGCACCTAGGACACCCCATATCTCATCAATCTGAACCTAGGACACCCCATATCTCATCATTCTGCACCTAGGACACCCCATATCTCATCATTCTGCACCTAGGACACCCCATATCTCATCATTCTGCACCTAAGACACCCCATATCTCATCTCTCTGCACCTAGGACACCCCATATCTCATCATTCTGCACCTAGGACGCCCCATATCTCATCTCCCTGCACCTAGGACACCCCATATTTCATCTCTCTGCACCTAGGACACCCCATATCTCATCTCTCTGCAGCAAGGACACCCCATATCTCATCTCTCTGCACCTAGGACACCGCATATCTCATCTCTCCGGACCTAGGACACCCCATATCATCTCCTCTGCACCTAGGACACCCCATATCTCATCTCTCTGCACCTAGGACACCGCATATCTCCTCTCTCCGGACCTAGGACACCCCATGTCTCCTCTCTCTGCACCTAGGACACCCCATATCTCATCTCTCTGCACCTAGGACACCCCATATCTCATCTCTCTGCACCTAGGACACCCCATATCTCATCTCTCCGCACCTAGGACACCCCATATCTCATCTCTCTGCACCTGGGACACCCCATATCACATCTCTCTGCACCTGGGACACCCCATATCTCATCTCCCTGTACCTAGGACACCCCATATCTCATCTCTCTGCACCTAGGACACCCCATATCTCATCTCTCTGCACCTAGGACCCCGCATATCTCATGTCTCCGGACCTAGGACACCCCCATATCTCATCTCTCTGCACCTAGGACACCCCATATCTCATCTCTCTGCACCTAGGACACCCCATATCTCATCTCCCTGCACCTGGGACACCCCATATCACATCTCTCTGCACCTAGGACACCCCATATCTCATCTCTCTGCACCTAGGACACCCCATATCTCCTCTCTCTGCACCTAGGACACCCCATATCTCATCTCTCTGCACCTAGGACACCCCATATCTCATCTCCCCGCACCTAGGACACCCCATATCACATCTCTCTACACCTAGGACACCCCATATCTCATCTCTCTACACCTAGGACACCCCATATCTCATCTCTCTGCACCTAGGACACCGCATATCTCATGTCTCCGGACCTAGGACACCCCATATCTCATCTCCCTGCACCTAGGACACCCCATATCTCATCACTCTGCACCTAGGACACCCCATATCTGATCATTCTGCACCTAGGACACCCCATATCTCATCATTCTGCACCTAGGACACCCCATATCTCATCTCCCTGCACCTAGGACACCCCATATCTCATCTCTCTGCACCTAGGACACCCCATATCTCATCTCACTGCACCTAGAACACCCCATATCTCATCTCCCTGCACCTAGGACACCCCATATTTCATCGCTCTGCACCTAGGACACCCCATATCTCATCATTCTGCACCTAGGACACCCCATATCTCATCATTCTGCACCTAGGACACCCCATATCTCATCACTCTGAACCTAGGACACCCCATATCTGTTCATTCTGCAACTAGGACACCCCATATCTCATCATTCTGCACCTAGGACACCCCATATCTCATCAATCTAAACCTAGGACACCCCATATCTCATGATTCTGCACCTAGGACACCCCATATCTCATCATTCTGCACCTAAGACACCCCATATCTCATCTCTCTGCACCTAGGACACCCCATATCTCATCATTCTGCACCTAGGACGCCCCATATCTCATCTCCCTGCACCTAGGACACCCCATATCTCATCATTCTGCACCTAGGACACCCCATATCTCACCTCCCCGCACCTAGGACACCCCATATCTCATCTCCCCTCACCTAGGACGCCCCATATCTCATCTCTCTGCACCTAGGACACCCCATATCTCATCTCTCTGCACCAAGGACACCCCATATCTCATCTCTCTGCACCTAGGACACCGCATATCTCATCTCTCCGGACCTAGGACACCCCATATCTCATCTCCTCTGCACCTAGGACACCCCATATCTCATCTCTCCGGACCTAGGACACCCCATATTACATCTCTCTACACCTAGGACACCCCATATCTCATCTCCCTGCACCTAGGACACCCCATATCTCATCATTCTGCACCTAGGACACCCCATATCTCATCATTCTGCACCTAAGACACCCCATATCTCATCTCTCTGCACCTAGGACACCCCATATCTCATCTCTCTGCACCTAAGACACCCCATATTTCATCTCCCTGCACCTAGGACACCCCATATCTCATCTCTCTGCACCTAGGACACCCCATATCTCATCTCTCTGCACCTAGGACACCCCATATCTCATCTCTCTGCACCTAAGACACCCCATATCTCATCTCTCTGCACCTAGGACACCCCATATCTCATCTCTCTGCACCTAGGACACCCCATATCTCATCTCTCTGCACCTAGGACACCCCATATTTCATCTCCCTGCACCTGGGACACCCCATATCACATCTCTCTACACCTAGGACACCCCATATCTCATCTCCCTGTACCTTGGACACCCCATATCTCATCTCTCTGCACCTAGGACACCCCATATCTCATCTCCCTGCACCTGGGACACCCCATATCACATCTCTCTACACCTAGGACACCCCATATCTCATCTCTCTGCACCTAGGACACCCCATATCTCATCTCCCTGCACCTGGGACACCCCATATCACATCTCTCTACACCTAGGACACCCCATATCTCATCTCCCTGTACCTAGGACACCCCATATCTCATCTGTCTGCACCTAGGACACCCCATATCTCATCTCTCTGCACCTAGGACACCCCATATCTCATCTCTCTGCACCTAGGACACCCCATATGTCATCTCTCTGCACCTAGGACACCCCATATCTCATCTCTCTGCACCTAGGACACCCCATATCTCATCTCTCTGCACCTAGGACACCCCATATCTCATCTCCCCGCACCTAGGACACCCCATATCTCATCACTCTGCACCTAGGACACCCCATATCTGATCATTCTGCACCTAGGACACCCCATATCTCATCATTCTGCACCTAGGACACCCCATATCTCATCACTCTGAACCTAGGACACCCCATATCTGATCATTCTGCACCTAGGACACCCCATATCTGATCATTCTGCACCTAGGACACCCCATATCTCATCAATCTGAACCTAGGACACCCCATATCTCATCATTCTGCACCTAGGACACCCCATATCTCATCATTCTGCACCTAGGACACCCCATATCTCATCATTCTGCACCTAAGACACCCCATATCTCATCTCTCTGCACCTAGGACACCCCATATCTCATCATTCTGCACCTAGGACGCCCCATATCTCATCTCCCTGCACCTAGGACACCCCATATCCCATCATTCTGCACCTAGAACACCCCATATCTCATCTCCCCGCACCTAGGACACCCCATATTTCATCTTTCTGCACCTAGGACACCCCATATCTCATCTCTCTGCAGCAAGGACACCCCATATCTCATCTCTCTGCACCTAGGACACCGCATATCTCATCTCTCCGGACCTAGGACACCCCATATCATCTCCTCTGCACCTAGGACACCCCATATCTCATCTCTCTGCACCTAGGACACCGCATATCTCCTCTCTCCGGACCTAGGACACCCCATGTCTCCTCTCTCTGCACCTAGGACACCCCATATCTCATCTCTCTGCACCTAGGACACCCCATATCTCATCTCTCTGCACCTAGGACACCCCATATCTCATCTCTCTGCACCTAGGACACCCCATATCTCATCTCTCTGCACCTGGGACACCCCATATCACATCTCTCTGCACCTGGGACACCCCATATCTCATCTCCCTGTACCTAGGACACCCCATATCTCATCTCTCTGCACCTAGGACACCCCATATCTCATCTCTCTGCACCTAGGACCCCGCATATCTCATGTCTCCGGTCCTAGGACACCCCCATATCTCATCTCTCTGCACCTAGGACACCCCATATCTCATCTCTCTGCACCTAGGACACCCCATATCTCATCTCCCTGCACCTGGGACACCCCATATCACATCTCTCTGCACCTAGGACACCCCATATCTCATCTCTCTGCACCTAGGACACCCCATATCTCCTCTCTCTGCACCTAGGACACCCCATATCTCATCTCTCTGCACCTAGGACACCCCATATCTCATCTCCCCGCACCTAGGACACCCCATATCACATCTCTCTACACCTAGGACACCCCATATCTCATCTCTCTACACCTAGGACACCCCATATCTCATCTCTCTGCACCTAGGACACCGCATATCTCATGTCTCCGGACCTAGGACACCCCATATCTCATCTCCCTGCACCTAGGACACCCCATATCTCATCACTCTGCACCTAGGACACCCCATATCTGATCATTCTGCACCTAGGACACCCCATATCTCATCATTCTGCACCTAGGACACCCCATATCTCATCTCCCTGCACCTAGGACACCCCATATCTCATCTCTCTGCACCTAGGACACCCCATATCTCATCTCACTGCACCTAGAACACCCCATATCTCATCTCCCTGCACCTAGGACACCCCATATTTCATCGCTCTGCACCTAGGACACCCCATATCTCATCATTCTGCACCTAGGACACCCCATATCTCATCATTCTGCACCTAGGACACCCCATATCTCATCACTCTGAACCTAGGACACCCCATATCTGTTCATTCTGCAACTAGGACACCCCATATCTCATCATTCTGCACCTAGGACACCCCATATCTCATCAATCTAAACCTAGGACACCCCATATCTCATGATTCTGCACCTAGGACACCCCATATCTCATCACTCTAAACCTAGGACACCCCATATCTGATCATTCTGCACCTAGGACACCCCATATCTCATCATTCTTCTCCTAGGACACCCCATATCTCATCACTCTGAACCTAGGACACCCCATATCTCATCATTCTGCACCTAGGACACCCCATATCTCATCATTCTGCACCTAGGACACCCCATATCTCATCATTCTGCACCTAAGACACCCCATATCTCATCTCTCTGCACCTAGGACACCCCATATCTGATCATTCTGCACCTAGGACACCCCATATCTCATCTCCCTGCACCTAGGACACCCCATATCTCATCATTCTGCTCCTAGGACACCCCATATCTCATCATTCTGCACCTAGGACACCCCATATCTCATCTCCCCGCACCTAGGACACCCCATATCTCATCTCCCCGCACCTAGGACACCCCATATCTCATCTCCCTGTACCTAGGACACCCCATATCTCATCTCTCTGCACGTAGGACACCCCATATCTCATCTCTCTGCACCTAGGACACAACATATCTCATCTCTCTGCACCTAGGACACCCCATATCTCCTTTCTCTGCACCTAGGACACCCCATATCTCATCTCTCTGCACCTAGGACACCGCATATCTCATGTCTCCGGACCTAGGACACCCCATATCTCATCTCCCCGCACCTAGGACACCCCATATCACATCTCTCTGCACCTAGGACACCCCATATCTCATCTCCCTGCACCTAGGACACCCCATATCTCATCTCTCTGCACCTAGGACACCCCATATCTCATCTCCCCGCACCTAAGACACCCCATATCTCATCTCCCCGCACATAGGACACCCCATATCTCATCACTCTGCACATAGGACACCCCATATCTGATCATTCTGCACCTAGGACACCCCATATCTCATCATTCTGCACCTAGGACACCCCATATCTCATCACTCTGAACCTAGGACACCCCATATCTCATCATTCTGCACCTAGGACACCCCATATCTCATCACTCTGAACCTAGGACACCCCATATCTCATCATTCTGCACCTAGGACACCCCATATCTCATCATTCTGCACCTAGGACACCCCATTTCTCATCTCTCTGCATCTAGGACACCCCATATCTCATCATTCTGCACCTAGGACACCCCATATCTGATCATTCTGCACCTAGGACACCCCATATCTCATCTCCCTGCACCTAGGACACCCCATATCTCATCACTCTGAACCTAGGACACCCCATATCTCATCTCTCTGCACCTAGGACACCCCATATCTCATCATTCTGCACCTAGTACACCCCATATCTCATCATTCTGCACCTAAGACACCCCATATCTCATCTCTCTGCACTTAGGACACCCCATATCTCATCATTCTGCACCTAGGACACCCCATATCTCATCTCCCTGCACCTAGGACACCGTATACCTCATCATTCTGCACCTAGGACACCCCATATCTCATAATTCTGCACCTAGGACACCCCATATCTCATCTCCCCGCACCTAGGACACCCCATATCTCATCTCCCCGCACCTAGGACTCCCCATTTCTCATCTCTCTGCACCTAGGACACCCCATATCTCATCTCTCTGCACCTAGGAAACCCCATATCTCATCTCCCTCCACCTAGGACACCTCATATCTCATCTCTCTGCACTTAGGACACCCCATATCTCATCATTCTGCACCTAGGACACCCCATATCTCATCTCCCTGCACCTAGGACACCCGATATCTCATCATTCTGCACCTAGGACTCCCCATATCTCATCATTCTGCACCTAGGACACCCCATATCTCATCTCCCCGCACCTAGGACACCCCATATCTCATCTCCCCGCACCTAGGACACCCCATATCTCATCTCTCTGCACCTAGGACACCCCATATCTCATCTCTCTGCACCTAGGACACCCCATATCTCATCATTCTGCACCTAGGACACCCCATATCTCATCTCCCCGCACCTAGGACACCCCATATCTCATCTCTCTGCACGTAGGACACCCCATATCTCATCTCTCTGCACCTAGTACACCCCATATCTCATCTCTCTGCACCTAGGACACCCCATATCTCATCTCCCCGCACCTAGGACACCCCATATCTGATCTCCCTGCACCTAGGACACCCCATATCTCATCTCCCTGCACCTAGGTCGCCCCATATCTCATCTCCCTGCAGCTAGGACACCCCATATCTCATCACCCCGCACCTAGGACACCCCATATCTCATCTCCTGCACCTAGGAAACCGCATATCTCATTTCCTCTGCACCTTGGACACCCCATATCTCATCTCTCTGCACCTAGGACACCCCATATCTCATCTCCCCGCACCTAGGACACCCCATATCTCATCTCCTGCACCTAGGAAACCGCATATCTCATTTCCTCTGCACCTTGGACACCCCATATCTCATCTCTCTGCACCTAGGACACCCCATATCTCATCTCCCTGCACCTAGGACACCCCATATCTCATCTCCCCGCACCTAGGACACACCATATCTCATCTCCCTGCACCTAGGACACCCCATATCTCATCTCCCCGCACCAAGGACACCCCATATCTCATCTCCCTGCACCTAGGACACCCCATATCTCATCTCCCTGCACCTAGGACACCCCATATCTCATCTCCCTGCACCTAGGACACCCCATATCTCATCTCCCTGCACCTAGGACACCCCATATCTCATCTCCCTGCACCTAGGACACCCCATATCTCATCTCTCTGCACCTAGGACACCGCATATCTCATCTCCCCGCACCTAGGACACCCCATATCTCATCATTCTGCACCTAGGACACCCCATATCTCATCTCTCTGCACCTAGGACACCCCATATCTCATCATTCTGCACCTAGGTCACCCCATATCTCATCTCCCCGCACCTAGGACACCCCATATCTCATCATTCTGCACCTAGGACACCCCATATCTCATCTCCCCGCACCTAGGACACCCCATATCTCATCTCTCTGCACCTAGGACACCCCATATCTCATCTCCCTGCACCTAGGACACCCCATATCTCATCATTCTGCACCTAGGACACCCCATATCTCACCTCCCCGCACCTAGGACACCCCATATCTCATCTCCCCGCACCTAGGACACCCCATATTTCATCTCTCTGCACCTAGGACACCCCATATCTCATCTCTCTGCACCTAGGACACTGCATATCTCATCTCTCCGGACCTAGGACACCCCATGTCTCATCTCCTCTGCACCTAGGACACCCCATATCTCATCTCTCCGGACCTAGGACACCCCATATTACATCTCTCTACACCTAGGACACCCCATATCTCATCTCCCTGTACCTAGGAAACCCCATATCTCATCTCTCTGCACCTAGGACACCCCATATCTCATCTCTCTGCACCTAGGACACAACATATCTCATCTCTCTGCACCTAGGACACCCCATATCTCCTCTCTCTGCACCTAGGACACCCCATATCTCATCTCTCTGCACCTAGGACACCGCATATCTCATGTCTCCGGACCTAGGACACCCCATATCTCATATTCCCGCACCTAGGACACCCCATATCACATCTCTCTGCACCTAGGACACCCCATATCTCATCTCCCTGCACCTAGGACACCCCATATCTCATCTCTCTGCACCTAGGACACCCCATATCTCATCTCCCCGCACCTAAGACACCCCATATCTCATCTCCCCGCACCTAGGACACCCCATATCTCATCATTCTGCACCTAAGACACCCCATATCTCATCTCTCTGCACCTAGGACACCCCATATCTCATCACTCTGAACCTAGGACACCCCATATCTCATCTCCCCGCACCTAGGAGACCCCATATCTCATCATTCTGCACCTAGGACAGCCCATATCTCATCACTCTGAACCTAGGACACCCCATATCTGATCATTCTGCACCTAGGACACCCCATATCTCATCATTCTGCACCTAGGACACCCCATATCTCACCACTCTGAACCTAGGACACCCCATATCTGATCATTCTGCACCTAGGACACCCCATATCTCATCATTCTGCACCTAGGACACCCCATCTCTCATCATTCTGCACCTAAGACACCCCATATCTCATCTCTCTGCACCTAGGACACCCCATATCTCATCATTCTGCACCTAGGACACCCCATATCTCATCTCCCCGCACCTAGGACACCCCATATCTCATCATTCTGCACCTAGGACACCCCATATCTCATCTCCCCGCACCTAGGACACCCCATATCTCATCTCCCCGCACCTAGGACACCCCATATCTCATCTCTCTGCACCTAGGACACTGCATATCTCATCTCTCCGGACCTAGGACACCCCATATCTCATCTCCTCTGCACCTAGGACACCCCATATCTCATCTCTCCGGACCTAGGACACCCCATATTACATCTCTCTACACCTAGGACACCCCATATCTGATCTCCCTGTACCTAGGACACCCCATATCTCATCTCTCTGCACCTAGGACACCCCATATCTCATATCTCTGCACCTAGGACACAACATATCTCATCTCTCTGCACCTTAGACACCCCATATCTCCTCTCTCTGCACCTAGGACACCCCATATCTCATCTCCCCGCACCTAGGACACCCCATATCTCATCTCTCTGCACCTAGGACACCCCATATCTCATCTCCCCGCACCTAGGACACCCTATATCTCATCTCTCTGCACCTAGGACACCCCATATCTCATCTCCCTGCACCTAGGACACCCCATATCTCATCTCTCTGCACCTTGGACACCCCATATCTCATCTCTCTGCACCTAGGACACCCCATATCTCATCTCTCTGCACCTAGGACACCCCATATCACATCTCGCTGCACCTATGACTCCCCATATCTCATCTCCCCGCACCTAGGACACCCCATATCTCATCTCTCTGCACCTAGGACACCCCATATCTCATCTCTCTGCACCTAGGACACCCCATATCTCATCTCCCCGCACCTAGGAGACCCCATATCTCATCTCCCTGCACCTAGGACACCCCATATCTCATCTCTCTGCACCTAGGACACCCCATATCTCATCTCTCTGCACCTAGGACACCCCATATCTCATCTCTCTGCACCTAGGACACCACATATCACATCTCTCTGCACCTAGGACACCCCATATCTCATCTCTCTGCACCTAGGACATCTTATATCTCATCTCTCTGCACCTAGGATACCCCATATCTCATCTCCCCGCACCTAGGACACCCCATATCTCATCTCTCTGCACCTAGGACACCCCATATCTCATCTCTCTGCACCTAGGACACCCCATATCTCATCTCTCTGCACCTAGGACACCACATATCACATCTCTCTGCACCTAGGACACCCCATATCTCATCTCTCTGCACCTAGGACACCCCATATCTCATCTCTCTGCACCTAGGACACCCCATATCTCATCTCTCTGCACTTAGGACACCCCATATCTCATCATTCTGCACCTAGGACACCCCATATCTCATCTCCCTGCACCTAGGACACCCCATACCTCATCATTCTGCACCTAGGACACCCCATATCTCACAATTCTGCACCTAGGACACCCCATATCTCATCTCCCCGCACCTAGGACTCCCCATTTCTCATCTCTCTGCACCTAGGACACCCCATATCTCATCTCTCTGCACCTAGGACACCCCATATCTCATCTCCCTGCACCTAGGACACCTCATATCTCATCTCTCTGCACTTAGGACACGCCATATCTCATCATTCTGCACCTAGGACACCACATATCTCATCTCCCTGCACCTAGGACACCCGATATCTCATCATTCTGCACGTAGTACACCCCATATCTCATCATTCTGCACCTAGGACACCCCATATCTCATCTCCCCGCACCTAGGACACCCCATATCTCATCTCCCTGCACCTAGGACACCCCATATCTCATCTCTCTGCACCTAGGACACCCCATATCTCATCTCTCTACACCTAGGACACCCCATATCTCATCATTCTGCACCTAGGACACCCCATATCTCATCTCCCCGTACCTAGGACACCCCATATCTCATCTCTCTGCACTTAGGACACCCCATATCTCATCTCTCTGCACCTAGGACACCCCATATCTCATCTCTCTGCACCTAGGACACCCCATATCTGATCTCCCTGCACCTAGGACACCCCATATCTGATCTCCCTGCACCTAGGACACCCCATATCTCATCTCCCTGCACATAGGTCGCCCCATATCTCATCTCCCCGCACCTAGGACACCCCATATCTCATCTCCCCGCAGCTAGGACACCCCATATCTCATCTCCTGCACCTTGGACACCGCATATCTCATTTCCTCTGCACCTTGGACACCCCATATCTCATCTCTCTGCACCTAGGACACCCCATATCTCATCTCCCCGCACCTAGGACACCCCATATCTCATCTCCCCGCACCTAGGACACCCCATATCTCATCTCCCTGCACCTAGGACACCCCATATCTCATCTCCTGCACCTAGGAAACCGCATATCTCATTTCCTCTGCACCTAGGACACCCCATATCTCATCTCTCTGCACCTAGGACACCCCATATCTCATCTCCCCGCACCTAGGACACCCCATATCTCATCTCTCTTCACCTAGGACACCCCATATCTCATCTCCCTGCACCTAGGACACCCCATATCTCATCTCTCTGCACCTAGGACACCCCATATCTCATCTCCCCGCACCTAGGACACCCCATATCTCATCTCCCTGCACCTAGGACACCCCATATCTCATCTCCCCGCACCAAGGACACCCCATATCTCATCTCCCTGCACCTAGGACACCCCATATCTCATCTCCCTGCACCTAGGACACCCCATATCTCATCTCCCTGCACCTAGGACACCCCATATCTCATCTCCCTACACCTAGGACATCCCATATCTCATCTCTCTGCACCTAGGACACCGCATATCTCATCTCCCCGCACCTAGGACACCCCATATCTCATCATTCTGCACCTAGGACACCCCATATCTCATCATTCTGCACCTAAGACACCCCATATCTCATCTCTCTGCACCTAGGACACCCCATATCTCATCATTCTGCACCTAGGACACCCCATATCTCATCTCCCCGCACCTAGGACACCCCATATCTCATCTCCCCGCACCTAGGACACCCTATATCTCATCTCTCTGCACCTAGGACACCCCATATCTCATCTCCCTGCACCTAGGACACCCCATATCTCATCTCTCTGCACCTTGGACAGCCCATATCTCATCTCTCTGCACCTTGGACACCCCATATCTCATCTCTCTGCACCTAGGACTCCCCATATCTCATCTCTCTGCACCTAGGACACCCCATATCACATCTTGCTGCACCTATGTCTCCCCATATGTCATCTCCCCGCACCTAGGACACCCCATATCTCATCTCTCTGCACCTAGGACACCCCATATCTCATCTCTCTGCACCTAGGACACCCCATATCTCATCTCCCCGCACCTAGGAGACCCCATATCTCATCTCCCTGCACCTAGGACACCCCATATCTCATCTCTCTGCACCTAGGACACCCCATATCTCATCTCTCTGCACCTAGGACACCCCATATCTCATCTCTCTGCACCTAGGACATCCTATATCTCATCTCCCTACACCTAGGTCGCCCCATATCTCATCTCACCGCACCTAGGACACCCCATATCTCATCTCCCCGCACCTAGGACACCCCATATCTCATCTCCTGCACCTTGGACACCGCATATCTCATTTCCTCTGCAACTTGGACACCCCATATCTCATCTCTCTGCACCTAGGACACCCCATATCTCATCTCCCCGCACCTAGGACACCCCATATCTCATCTCCCCACACCTAGGACACCCCATATCTCATCTCCCTGCACCTAGGACACCCCATATCTCATATCCTGCACCTAGGAAACCGCATATCTCATTTCCTCTGCACCTAGGACACCCCATATCTCATCTCTCTGCACCTAGGACACCCCATATCTCATCTCCCCGCACCTAGGACACCCCATATCTCATCTCTCTTCACCTAGGACTCCCCATATCTCATCTCCCTGCACCTAGGACACCCCATATCTCATCTCTCTGCACCTAGGACACCCCATATCTCATCTCCCCGCACCTAGGACACCCCATATCTCATCTCCCTGCACCTAGGACACCCCATATCTCATCTCCCCGCACCAAGGACATCCCATATCTCATCTCCCTGCACCTAGGACACCCCATATCTCATCTCCCTGCACCTAGGACACCCCATATCTCATCTCCCTGCACCTTGGACACCCCATATCTCATCTCCCTGCACCTAGGACATCCCATATCTCATCTCTCTGCACCTAGGACACCGCATATCTCATCTCTCTGCACCTAGGACATCCTATATCTCAACTCCCTGCACCTAGGTCGCCCCATATCTCATCTCCCCGCACCTAGGACACCCCATATCTCATCTCCCCGCACCTAGGACACCCCATATCTCATCTCCTGCACCTTGGACACCGCATATCTCATTTCCTCTGCACCTTGGACACCCCATATCTCATCTCTCTGCACCTAGGACACCCCATATCTCATCTCCCCGCACCTAGGACACCCCATATCTCATCTCCCCGCACCTAGGACACCCCATATCTCATCTCCCTGCACCTAGGACACCCCATATCTCATCTCCTGCACCTAGGAAACCGCATATCTCATTTCCTCTGCACCTAGGACACCCCATATCTCATCTCTCTGCACCTAGGACATCCCATATCTCATCTCTCTGCACCTAGGACACCGCATATCTCATCTCCCCGCAACTAGGACACCCCATATCTCATCTCCCTGCACCTAGGACACCGCATATCTCATCTCCCCGCACCTAGGACACCCCATATCTCATCTCCCCGCACCTAGGACACCCCATATCTCATCTCCCCGCACCTAGGACACCCCATATCTCATCTCCCTGCACCTAGGACACCCCATATCTCATCATTCTGCACCTAAGACACCCCATATCTCATATCTCTGCACCTAGGACACCCCATATCTCATCATTCTGCACCTATGACAACCCATATCTCATCTCCCCGCACCTAGGACACCCCATATCTCATCTCTCTGCACCTAGGACACCCCATATCTCATCTCCCTGCACCTAGGACACCCCATATCTCATCTCCCTGCACCTAGGACACCCCATATCTCATCTCTCTGCACCTAGGACACCCTATATCTCATCTCTCTGCACCTAGGACACCCCATATCTCATCTCCATGCACCTAGGACACCCCATATCTCATCTCTCTGCACCTTGGAAACCCCATATCTCATCTCTCTGCACCTTGGACACCCCATATCTCATCTCTCTGCACCTAGGACACCCCATATCTCATCTCTCTGCACCTAGGACACCCCATATCACATCTCGCTGCACCTATGACTCCCCATATCTCATCTCCCCGCACCTAGGACACCCCATATCTCATCTCTCTGCACCTAGGACACCCCATATCTCATCTCTCTGCACCTAGGACACCCCATATCTCATCTCCCCGCACCTAGGAGACCCCATATCTCATCTCCCTGCACCTAGGACACCCCATATCTCATCTCTCTGCACCTAGGACACCCCATATCTCATCTCTCTGCGCCTAGGACACCCCATATCTCATCTCTCTGCACCTAGGACATCCTATATCTCATCTCTCTGCACCTAGGATACCCCATATCTCATCTCCCCGCACCTAGGACACCCCATATCTCATCTCTCTGCACCTAGGACACCCCATATCTCATCTCCCCGCATCTAGGACACCCCATATCTCATCTCTCTGCACCTAGGACACCCCATATCTCATCTCTCTGCACCTAGGACACCCCATATCTCATCTCCCCGCACCTAGGACACCCCATATCTCATCTCTCTGCACCTAGAACACCCCATATCTCATCTCCCAGCACCTAGGACAGCCCATATCTCATCTCTCTACACCTAGGACACCCCATATCTCATCTCTCTGCACCTAGGACACCCCATATCTCATCTCTCTGCACCTAGGACACCCCATATCTCATCTCTCTGCACCTAGGATACCCCATATCTCATCTCCCCGCACCTAGGACACCCCATATCTCATCTCTCTGCACCTAGGACATCCTATATCTCATCTCTCTGCACCTAGGACACCCCATATCTCATCTCCCCGCACCTAGGACACCCCATATCTCATCTCTCTGCACCTAGGACACCCCATATCTCATCTCCCCGCATCTAGGACACCCCATATCTCATCTCTCTGCACCTAGGACACCCCATATCTCATCTCTCTGCACCTAGGACACCCCATATCTCATCTCCCCGCACCTAGGACACCCCATATCTCATCTCTCTGCACCTAGAACACCCAATATCTCATCTCCCAGCACCTAGGACAGCCCATATCTCATCTCTCTACACCTAGGACACCCCATATCTCATCTCCCCGCACCTAGGACACCCCATATCTCATCTCCCTGCACCTTGGACAACCCATATCTCATCTATCTGCACCTAGGACACCCCATATCTCATCTCCCCTCAACTAGGACACCCCATATCAAATCTCTCTGCACCTAGGGCACCCCATATCTCATCTCTCTGCACCTAGGACACCCCATATCTCATCTCCCCGCACCTAGGAGACCCCATATCTCATCTCTCTGCACCTAGGACACCCCATATCTCATCTCCCCGAACCTAGGAGACCCCATATCTCATCTCTCTGCACCTAGGACACCCCTTATCACATCTCTCTGCACCTAGGTCACCCCATATCTCATCTCCCCGCACCTAGGACACCCCATATCTCCTCTCTCTGCACCTAGGATACCCCATATCTCATCTCTCAGCACCTAGTAGACCCCATATCTCATCTCTCTGCACCTAGGACACCCCTTATCACATCTCTCTGCACCTAGGACACCCCATATCTCATCTCCCCGCACCTAGGACACCCCATATCTCATCTCCCTGCACCTAGGACACCCCATATCTCATCTCTCTGCACCTAGGACAACCCATATCACATCTCTCTGCACCTAGGACACCCCATATCACATCTCTCTGCACCTAGGACACCCCATATCTCTTCTCTCTGCACCTAGGACACCCAATATCTCATCTCTCTGCACCTAGGACACCCCATATCTCATCTCCCTGCACCTAGGACACCCCATATCTCATCTCCCCGCACCTAGGACACCCCATATCTCATCTCCCCGCACCTAGGACACCCCATATCTCATCTCTCTGCACCTAGGACACCCCATATCTCATCTCTCTGCACCTAGGATACCCCATATCTCATCTCTCTGCACCTAGGACACCCCATATCTCATCTCCCCGCACCTAGGACACCCCATATCTCATCTCCCCGCACCTAGGACACCCCATATCTCATCTCCCCGCACCTAGGACACCCCATATCTCATCTCCCCGCACCTAGGACACCCCATATCTCATCTACCCTGCACCTAGGACACCCCATATCTCATCTCCTCTGCACCTAGGACACCCCATATCTCATCTCGCTGCACCTAGGACACCCCGTATCTCATCTCTCTGCATCTAGGACACCCCATATCTCATCTCTCTGCACCTAGGACACCCCATATCTCATCTCCCTGCACCTAGGACACCCCTTATCTCATTTCTCTGCACCTAGGACACCCCATATCTCATCTCCCCGCACCTAGGAGACCCCATATCTCATCTCTCTGCACCTAGGACACCCCATATCTCATCTCTCTGCACCTAGGACACCACATATCACATCTCTCTGCACCTAGGACACCCCATATCACATCTCTCTGCACCTAGGACACCCCATATCTCATCTCCCCGCACCTAGGACACCCCATATCTCATCTCTCTGCACCTAGGACACCCCTTATCACATCTCTCTGCACCTAGGACACCCCATATCTCATCTCCCTGCACCTAGGACACCCCATATCTCATCTCCCCGCACCTAGGACACCCCATATCTCATCTCTCTGCACCTAGGACACCCCATATCTCATCTCTCTGCACCTAGGATACCCCATATCTCATCTCTCTGCACCTAGGACACCCCATATCTCATCTCCCCGCACCTAGCACACCCCATATCTCATCTCCCCGCACCTAGGACACCCCATAACTCATCTCCCCGCACCTAGGACACCCCATATCTTATCTCCCCGCACCTAGGACACCACGTATCTCATCTCTCTGCACCTAGGACACCCCATATCACATCTCTCTGCACCTAGGACACCCCATATCTAATCTCTCTGCACCTAGGACACGCCATATCTCATCTTCCTGCACCTAGGACACCCCATATCTCATCTACCCTGCACCTAGGACACCCCATATCTCATCTCCCTGCACCTAGGACACCCCATATCTAATCTCTCTGCACCTAGGACACCCCATATCTCATCTTCCTGCACCTAGGACACCCCATATCTCATCTACCCTGCACCTAGGACACCCCATATCTCATCTCCTCTGCACCTAGGACACCCCATATCTCATCTCGCTGCACCTAGGACACCCCGTATCTCATCTCTCTGCACCTAGGACACCCCATATCTCATCTCTCTGCACCTAGGACACCCCATATCTCATCTCCCTGCACCTAGGACACCCCATATCTCATCTCTCTGCACCTAGGACACCCCATATCTCATCTCCCAGCACCTAGGAGACCCCATATCTCATCTCTCTGCACCTAGGACACCCCATATCTCATCTCTCTGCACCTAGGACACCCCATATCACATCTCTCTGCACCTAGGACACCCCATATCTCATCTCTCTGCACCTAGGACACCGCATATCTCATCTCCCTGCACCTAGGACACCCCATATCTCATCTCTCTGCACCTAGGACACCCCATATCTCATCTCCCCGCACCTAGGACACCCCATATCTCATCTCTCTGCACCTAGGACACCCCATATCTCATCTCTCTGCACCTAGGACACCCCATATCTCATCTCCCCGCACCTAGGAGACCCCATATCTCATCTCTCTGCACCTAGGAGACCCCATATCTCATCTCTCTGCACCTAGGACACCCCATATCTCTTCATTCTGCACCTAAGACACCCCATATCTCATCTCTCTGCACCTAGGACACCCCATATCTCATCATTCTGCACCTAGGACACCCCATATCTCATCATTCTGCACCTAAGACACCCCATATCTCATCTCTCTGCACCTAGGACACCCCATATCTCATCATTCTGCACCTAGGACACCCCATATCTCATCTCCCCGCACCTAGGACACCCCATATCTCATCATTCTGCACCTAGGACACCCCATATCTCATCTCCCCGCACCTAGGACACCCCATATCTCATCTCCCCGCACCTAGGACACCCCATATCTCATCTCTCTGCACCTAGGACACTGCATATCTCATCTCTCCGGACCTAGGACACCCCATATCTCATCTCCTCTGCACCGAGGACACCCCATATCTCATCTCTCCGGACCTAGGACACCCCATATTACATCTCTCTACAATTAGGACACCCCATATCTCATCTCCCTGTACCTAGGACACCCCATATCTCATCTCTCTGCACCTAGGACACCCCATATCTCATCTCCCTGCACCTAGGACACCCCATATCTCATCTCTCTGCACCTAGGATACAACATATCTCATCTCTCTGCACCTAGGACACCCCATATCTCCTCTCTCTGCACCTAGGACACCCCATATCTCATCTCTCTGCACCTAGGACACCGCATATCTCATGTCTCCGGACCTAGGACACCCCATATCTCATCTCCCCGCACCTAGGACACCCCATATCACATCTCTCTGCACCTAGGACACCCCATATCTCATCTCCCTGCACCTAGGACACCCATATCTCATCTCTCTGCACCTAGGACACCCCATATCTCATCTCCCCGCACCTAAGACACCCCATATCTCATCTCCCCGCACCTAGGACACCCCATATCTCATCACTCTGCACCTAGGACACCCAATATCTGATCATTCTGCACCTAGGACACCCCATATCTCATCATTCTGCACCTAGGACACCCCATATCTCATCTCCCTGCACCTAGGACACCCCATATCTCATCTCCCTACACCTAGGACACCCCATATCTCATCTCCCTGCACCTAGGACACCCCATATCTCATCTCCCTACACCTAGGACACCCCATATCTCATCTTCCCGCACCTAGGACACCCCATATCTCATCATTCTGCACCTAGGACACCCCATATCTCATCATTCTGCACCTAAGACACCCCATATCTCATCTCTCTGCACCTAGGACACCCCATATCTCATCATTCTGCACCTAGGACACCCCATATCTCATCTCCCCGCACCTAGGACACCCCATATCTCATCATTCTGCACCTAGGACACCCCATATCTCATCTCCCCGCACCTAGGACACCCCATATCTCATCTCCCCGCACCTAGGACACCCCATATCTCATCTCTCTGCACCTAGGACACTGCATATCTCATCTCTCCGGACCTAGGACACCCCATATCTCATCTCCTCTGCACCTAGGACACCCCATATCTCATCTCTCCGGACCTAGGACACCCCATATTACATCTCTCTACAATTAGGACACCCCATATCTCATCTCCCTGTACCTAGGACACCCCATATCTCATCTCTCTGCACCTAGGACACCCCATATCTCATCTCTCTGCACCTAGGACACAACATATCTCATCTCTCTGCACCTAGGACACCCCATATCTCCTCTCTCTGCACCTAGGACACCCCATATCTCATCTCTCTGCACCTAGGACACCGCATATCTCATGTCTCCGGACCTAGGACACCCCATATCTCATCTCCCCGCACCTAGGACACCCCATATCACATCTCTCTGCACCTAGGACACCCCATATCTCATCTCCCTGCACCTAGGACACCCATATCTCATCTCTCTGCACCTAGGACACCCCATATCTCATCTCCCCGCACCTAAGACACCCCATATCTCATCTCCCCGCACCTAGGACACCCCATATCTCATCACTCTGCACCTAGGACACCCAATATCTGATCATTCTGCACCTAGGACACCCCATATCTCATCATTCTGCACCTAGGACACCCCATATCTCATCACTCTGCACCTAGGACACCCCATATCTGATCATTCTGCACCTAGGACACCCCATATCTCATCATTCTGCACCTAGGACACCCCATATCTCATCACTCTGAACCTAGGACACCCCATATCTCATCATTCTGCACCTAGGACACCCCATATCTCATCATTCTGCACCTAGGACACCCCATATCTCATCTCTCTGCACCTAGGACACCCCATATCTCATCATTCTGCACCTAGGACACCCCATATCTCATCTCCCTGCACCTAGGACACCTCATATCTCATCACTCTGAACCTAGGACACCCCATATCTCATCTCTCTGCACCTAGGACACCCCATATCTCATCATTCTGCACCTAGAACACCCCATATCTCATCATTCTGCACCTAAGACACCCCATATCTCATCTCTCTCAACTTAGGACACCCCATATCTCATCATTCTGCACCTAGGACACCCCATATCTCATCTCCCTGCACCTAGGACATCCCATACCTCATCATTCTGCACCTAGGACACCCCATATCTCATAATTCTGCACCTAGGACACCCCATATCTCATCTCCCCGCACCTAGGACACCCCATATCTCATCTCCCCGCACCTAGGACACCCCATTTCTCATCTCTCTGCACCTAGGACACCCCATATCTCATCTCTCTGCACCTAGGACACCCCATATCTCATCTCCCTGCACCTAGGACACCTCATATCTCATCTCCCTGCACCTAGGACACCCGATATCTCATCATTCTGCACCTAGGACACCCCATATCTCATCATTCTGCACCTAGGACACCCCATATCTCATCTCCCCGCACCTAGGACACCCCATATCTCATCTCTCTGCGCCTAGGACACCCCATATCTCATCTCTCTGCACCTAGGACACCCCATATCTCATCTCTCTGCACCTAGGACACCCCATATCTCATCTCCCCGCACCTAGGACACCCCATATCTGATCTCCCTGCACCTAGGACACCCCATATCTCATCTCCCCGCACCTAGGACACCCCATATCTCATCTACCTGCACCTAGGTCGCCCCATATCTCATCTCCCCGCACCTAGGACACCCCATATCTCATCTCCCCGCACCTAGGACACCCCATATCTCATCTCCTGCACCTTGGACACCGCATATCTCATTTCCTCTGCACCTTGGACACCCCATATCTCATCTCCCTGCACCTAGGACACCCCATATCTCATCTCTCTGCACCTAGGACAACCCATATCTCATCTCTCTGCACCTAGGACACCCCTTATCACATCTCTCTGCACCTAGGACACCCCATATCTCATCTCCCTGCACCTAGGACACCCCATATCTCATCTCCCCGCACCTAGGACACCCCATATCTCATCTCTCTGCACCTAGGACACCCCATATCTCATCTCTCTGCACCTAGAATACCCCATATCTCATCTCTCTGCACCTAGGACACCCCATATCTCATCTCCCCGCACCTAGCACACCCCATATCTCATCTCCCCGCACCTAGGACACCCCATATCTCATCTCCCCGCACCTAGGACACCCCATATCTTATCTCCCCGCACCTAGGACACCCCGTATCTCATCTCTCTGCACCTAGGACACCCCATATCACATCTCTCTGCACCTAGGACACCCCATATCACATCTCTCTGCACCTAGGACACGCCATATCTCATCTCCCTGCACCTAGGACACCCCATATCTCATCTCTCTGCACCTAGGACACGCCATATCTCATCTTCCTGCACCTAGGACACCCCATATCTCATCTACCCTGCACCTAGGACACCCCATATCTCATCTCCCTGCACCTAGGACACCCCGTATCACATCTCTCTGCACCTAGGACACCCCATATCACATCTCTCTGCACCTAGGACACGCCATATCTCATCTTCCTGCACCTAGGACACCCCATATCTCATCTACCCTGCACCTAGGACACCCCATATCTCATCTCCCTGCACCTAGGACACCCCATATCTAATCTCTCTGCACCTAGGACACCCCATATCTCATCTTCCTGCACCTAGGACACCCCATATCTCATCTACCCTGCACCTAGGACACCCCATATCTCATCTCCTCTGCACCTAGGACACCCCATATCTCATCTCGCTGCACCTAGGACACCCCGTATCTCATCTCTCTGCACCTAGGACACCCCATATCTCATCTCTCTGCACCTAGGACACCCCATATCTCATCTCCCTGCACCTAGGACACCCCATATCTCATCTCTCTGCACCTAGGACACCCCATATCTCATCTCCCAGCACCTAGGAGACCCCATATCTCATCTCTCTGCACCTAGGACACCCCATATCTCATCTCTCTGCACCTAGGACACCCCATATCACATCTCTCTGCACCTAGGACACCCCATATCACATCTCTCTGCACCTAGGACACCCCATATCTCATCTCTCTGCACCTAGGACACCCCATATCTCATCTCCCTGCACCTAGGACACCCCATATCTCATCTCTCTGCACCTAGGACACCCCATATCTCATCTCTCTGCACCTAGGACACCCCATATCTCATCTCTCTGCACCTAGGACACCCCATATCTCATCTCCCCGCACCTAGGAGACCCCATATCTCATCTCTCTGCACCTAGGAGACCCCATATCTCATCTCTCTGCACCTAGGACACCCCATATCTCATCATTCTGCACCTAAGACACCCCATATCTCATCTCTCTGCACCTAGGACACCCCATATCTCATCATTCTGCACCTAGGACACCCCATATCTCATCATTCTGCACCTAAGACACCCCATATCTCATCTCTCTGCACCTAGGACACCCCATATCTCATCATTCTGCACCTAGGACACCCCATATCTCATCTCCCCGCACCTAGGACACCCCATATCTCATCTCTCTGCACCTAGGACACCCCATATCTCATCTCCCAGCACCTAGGACACCCTATATCTCATCTCTCTGCACCTAGGACACCCCATATCTCATCTCCCTGCACCTAGGACACCCCATATCTCATCTCTCTGCACCTTGGACACCCCATATCTCATCTCTCCGGACCTAGGACACCCCATATTACATCTCTCTACAATTAGGACACCCCATATCTCATCTCCCTGTACCTAGGACACCCCATATCTCATCTCTCTGCACCTTGGACACCCCATATCTCATCTCTCCGGACCTAGGACACCCCATATTACATCTCTCTACAATTAGGACACCCCATATCTCATCTCCCTGTACCTAGGACACCCCATATCTCATCTCTCTGCACCTAGGACACAACATATCTCATCTCTCTGCACCTAGGACACCCCATATCTTCTCTCTCTGCACCTAGGACACCCCATATCTCATCTCTCTGCACCTAGGACACCGCATATCTCATGTCTCCGGACCTAGGACACCCCATATCTCATCTCCCCGCACCTAGGACACCCCATATCACATCTCACTGCACCTAGGACACCCCATATCTCATCTCCCTGCACCTAGGACACCCATATCTCATCTCTCTGCACCTAGGACACCCCATATCTCATCTCCCCGCACCTAGGACACCCCATATCTCATCACTCTGCACCTAGGACACCCAATATCTGATCATTCTGCACCTAGGACACCCCATATCTCATCATTCTGCACCTAGGACACCCCATATCTCATCACTCTGCACCTAGGACACCCCATATCTGATCATTCTGCACCTAGGACACCCCATATCTCATCATTCTGCACCTAGGACACCCCATATCTCATCACTCTGAACCTAGGACACCCCATATCTCATCATTCTGCACCTAGGACACCCCATATCTCATCATTCTGCACCTAGGACACCCCATATCTCATCTCTCTGCACCTAGGACACCCCATATCTCATCATTCTGCACCTAGGACACCCCATATCTCATCTCCCTGCACCTAGGACACCCCATATCTCATCACTCTGAACCTAGGACACCCCATATCTCATCTCTCTGCACCTAGGACACCCCATATCTCATCATTCTGCACCTAGGACACCCCATATCTCATCATTCTGCACCTAGAACACCCCATATCTCATCATTCTGCACCTAAGACACCCCATATCTCATCTCTCTGCACCTAGGACACCCCATATCTCATCATTCTGCACCTAGGACACCCCATATCTCATCTCCCTGCACCTAGGACACCCCATACCTCATCATTCTGCACCTAGGACACCCCATATCTCATAATTCTGCACCTAGGACACCCCATATCTCATCTCCCCGCACCTAGGACACCCCATCTCATCTCCCCGCACCTAGGACACCCCATATCTCATCTCTCTGCACCTAGGACACCCCATATCTCATCTCTCTGCACCTAGGACACCCCATATCTAATCTCTCTGCACCTAGGACACCCCATATCTCATCTCCCCGCACCTAGGACACCCCATATCTGATCTCCCTGCACCTAGGACACCCCATATCTCATCTCCCCGCACCTAGGACACCCCATATCTGATCTCCCTGCACCTAGGACACCCCATATCTCATCTCCCTGCACCTAGGTCGCCCCATATCTCATCTCCCCGCACCTAGGACACCCCATATCTCATCTCCCCGCACCTAGGACACCCCATATCTCATCTCCTGCACCTTGGACACCGCATATCTCATTTCCTCTGCACCTTGGACACCCCATATCTCATCTCCCTGCACCTAGGACACCCCATATCTCATCTCCATGCACCTAGGACACCACATATCTCATCTCTCTGCACTTAGGACACCCCATATCTCATCATTCTGCACCTAGGACACCCCATATCTCATCTCCCTGCACCTAGGACACCCGATATCTCATCATTCTGCACCTAGGACACCCCATATCTCATCATTCTGCACCTAGGACACCCCATATCTCATCTCCCCGCACCTAGGACACCCCATACCTCATCTCCCTGCACCTAGGACACCCCATATCTCATCTCTCTGCACCTAGGACACCCCATATCTCATCTCTCTACACCTAGGACACCCCATATCTCATCATTCTGCACCTAGGACACCCCATATCTCATCTCCCCGCACCTAGGACACCCCATATCTCATCTCTCTGCACCTAGGACACCCCATATCTCATCTCTCTGCACCTAGGACACCCCATATCTCATCTCCCCGCACCTAGGACACCCCATATCTGATCTCCCTGCACCTAGGACACCCCATATCTCATCTCCCTGCACCTAGGTCGCCCCATATCTCATCTCCCCGCACCTAGGACACCCCATATCTCATCTCCCCGCACCTAGGACACCCCATATCTCATCTCCTGCACCTTGGACACCGCATATCTCATTTCCTCTGCACCTTGGACACCCCATATCTCATCTCTCTGCACCTAGGACACCCCATATCTCATCTCCCCGCACCTAGGACACCCCATATCTCATCTCCCCGCACCTAGGACACCCCATATCTCATCTCCCTGCACTTAGGACACCCCATATCTCATCTCCTGCACCTAGGAAACCGCATATCGCATTTCCTCTGCACCTAGGACACCCCATATCTCATCTCTCTGCACCTAGGACACCCCATATCTCATCTCCCCGCACCTAGGACACCCCATATCTCATCTCTCTTCACCTAGGACACCCCATATCTCATCTCCCTGCACCTAGGACACCCCATATCTCATCTCTCTGCACCTAGGACACCCCATATCTCATCTTCCCGCACCTAGGACACCCCATATCTCATCTCCCTGCACCTAGGACACCCCATATCTCATCTCCCCGCACCAAGGACACCCCATATCTGATCTCCCTGCACCTAGGACACCCCATATCTCATCTCCCTGCACCTAGGACACCCCATATCTCATCTCCCTGCACCTAGGACACCCCATATCTCATCTCCCTGCACCTAGGACATCCCATATCTCATCTCTCTGCACCTAGGACACCGCATATCTCATCTCCCCGCACCTAGGACACCCCATATCTCATCATTCTGCACCTAGGACACCCCATATCTCATCATTCTGCACCTAAGACACCCCATATCTCATCTCTCTGCACCTAGGACACCACATATCTCATCATTCTGCACCTAGGACACCCCATATCTCATCTCCCCGCACCTAGGACACCCCATATCTCATCTCTCTGCACCTAGGACACCCCATATCTCATCTCCCCGCACCTAGGAGACCCCATATCTCATCTCCCTGCACCTAGGACACCCCATATCTCATCTCTCTGCACATAGGACACCCCATATCTCATCTCTCTGCACCTAGGACACCCCATATCTCATCTCTCTGCACCTAGGACATCTTATATCTCATCTCCCTGCACCTAGGTCGCCCCATATCTCATCTCCCCGCACCTAGGACACCCCATATCTCATCTCCCCGCGCCTAGGACACCCCATATCTCATCTCCTGCACCTTGGACACCGCATATCTCATTTCCTCTGCACCTTGGACACCCCATATCTCATCTCTCTGCACCTAGGACACCCCATATCTCATCTCCCCGCACCTAGGACACCCCATATCTCATCTCCCCGCACCTAGGACACCCCATATCTCATCTCCCTGCACCTAGGACACCCCATATCTCATCTCCTGCACCTAGGAAACCGCATATCTCATCTTTCTTCACCTAGGACACCCCATATCTCATCTCTCTGCACCTAGGACACCCCATATCTCATCATTCTGCACCTAGGACACCCCATATCTCATCTCCCCGCACCTAGGACACCCCATATCTCATCTCTCTGCACCTAGGACACCCCATATCTCATCTCCCCGCACCTAGGTCACCCTATATCTCATCTCTCTGCACCTAGGACACCCCATATCTCATCTCCCTGCACCTAGGACACCCCATATCTCATCTCTCTGCACCTTGGACACCCCATATCTCATCTCTCTGCACCTTGGACACCCCATATCTCATCTCTCTGCACCTAGGACTCCCCATATCTCATCTCTCTGCACCTAGGACACCCCATATCACATCTCGCTGCACCTATGACTCCCTATATCTCATCTCCCCGCACCTAGGACACCCCATATCTCATCTCTCTGCACCTAGGACACCCCATATCTCATCTCTCTGCACCTAGGACACCCCATATCTCATCTCTCTGCACCTAGGACATCCTATATCTCATCTCTCTGCACCTAGGATACCCCATATCTCATCTCCCCGCACCTAGGACACCCCATATCTCATCTCTCTGCACCTAGGACACCCCATATCTCATCTCTCTGCACCAAGGACACCACATATCTCATCTCCCCGCACCTAGGACACCCCATATCTCATCTCTCTGCACCTAGAACACCCCATATCTCATCTCCCAGCACCTAGGACAGCCCATATCTCATCTCTCTGCACCTAGGACACCCCATATCTCATCTCTCTGCACCTAGGACACCCCATATCTCATCTCTCTGCACCTAGGACACCCCATATCTCATCTCCCTGCACCTAGGAGACCCCATATCTCATCTCTCTGCACCTAGGACACCCCATATCTCATCTCTCTGCATCTAGGACACCCCATATCTCATCTCCCCGCACCTAGGACACCCCATATCTCATCTCCCTGCACCTTGGACAACCCATATCTCATCTATCTGCACCTAGGACACCCCATATCTCATCTCCGTGCACCTAGGCCACCCCATATCTCATCTCCCCGCACCTAGGACACCCCATATCTCATCTCCCTGCACCTAGGACATCCCATATCTCATCTCTCTGCACCTAGGACACCCCATATCTCATCTCTCTGCATCTAGGACACCCCATATCTCATCATTCTGAACCTAGGACACCGCATATCACATCTCTCTGCACCTAGGACACTCCATATCTCATCTCCCCGCACCTAGGACACACTATATCTCATCTCTCTGCACCTAGGACACCCCATATCTCATCTCCCCGCACCTAGGACACCCCATATCTCAGCTCTCTGCACCTAAGACACCCCATATTTCATCTCCCTGCACCTAGGACACCCCATATCTCATCTCTCTGCACCTAGGACACCCCATATCTCATCTCTCTGCACCTAGGACACCCCATATCTCATCTCCCCGCACCTAGGAGACCCCATATCTCAGCTCTCTGCACCTAGGACACCCCATATCTCATCTCCCCGAACCTAGGAGACCCCATATCTCATCTCTCTGCACCTATTACACCCCTTATCACATCTCTCTGCACCTAGGTCACCCCATATCTCATCTCCCCGCACCTAGGACACCCCATATCTCCTCTCTCTGCACCTAGGACACCCCATATCTCATCTCTCTGCACCTAGTAGACCCCATATCTCATCTCTCTGCACCTAGGACACCCCTTATCACATCTCTCTGCACCTAGGATACCCCATATCTCATCTCCCCGCACCTAGGACACCCCATATCTCATCTCCCTGCACCTAGGACACCCCATATCTCATCTCTCTGCACCTAGGACACCCCATATCACATCTCTCTGCACCTAGGACACCCCATATCACATCTCTCTGCACCTAGGACACCCCATATCTCTTCTCTCTGCACCTAGGACACCCCATATCTCATCTCTCTGCACCTAGGACACCCCATATCTCATCTCCCTGCACCTAGGACACCCCATACCTCATCTCCCTGCACCTAGGACACCCCATATCTCATCTCCCCGCACCTAGGACACCCCATATCTCATCTCCTCGCACCTAGGACACCCCATATCTCATCTCTCTGCACCTAGGACACCCCATATCTCATCTCTCTGCACCTAGGATACCCCATATCTCATCTCTCTGCACCTAGGACACCCCATATCTCATCTCCCCGCACCTAGGACACCCCATATCTCATCTCCCCGCACCTAGGACACCCCATATCTCATCTCTCCGCACCTAGGACACCCCATATCTCATCTCCCCGCACCTAGGACACCCCATATCTCATCTACCCTGCACCTAGGACACCCCATATCTCATCTCCTCTGCACCTAGGACACCCCATATCTCATCTCGCTGCACCTAGGACACCCCGTATCTCATCTCTCTGCACCTAGGACACCCCATATCTCATCTCTCTGCACCTAGGACACCCCATATCTCATCTCCCTGCACCTAGGACACCCCATATCTCATCTCTCTGCACCTAGGACACCCCATATCTCATCTCCCCGCACCTAGGAGACCCCATATCTCATCTCTCTGCACCTAGGACACCCCATATCTCATCTCCCCGCACCTAGGACACCCCATATCTCATCTCTCTGCACCTAGGACACCCCATATCTCATCTCTCTGCACCTAGGACACCCCATATCTCATCTCCCCGCACCTAGGACACCCCATATCTCATCTCTCTGCACCAAGAACACCCCATATCTCATCTCCCAGCACCTAGGACAGCACATATCTCATCTCTCTGCACCTAGGACACCCCATATCTCATCTCCCTGCACCTAGGAGACCCCATATCTCATCTCTCTGCACCTAGGACACCCCATATCTCATCTCTCTGCATCTAGGACACCCCATATCTCATCTCCCCGCACCTAGGACACCCCATATCTCATCTCCCTGCACCTAGGACAACCCATATCTCATCTATCTGCACCTAGGACACCCCATATCTCATCTCCGTGCACCTAGACCACCCCATATCTCATCTCCCCGCACCTAGGACACCCCATATCTCATCTCCCTGCACCTAGGACATCCCATATCTCATCTCTCTGCACGTAGGACACCCCATATCTCATCTCTCTGCACCTAGGACACCCCATATCTCATCTCTCTGCACCTAGGACACCCCATATCTCATCTCTCTGCACCTAGGACACCCCATATCTCATCTCCTCTGCATCTAGGACACCCCATATCTCATCTCTCTGCACCTAGGATACCCCATATCTCATCTCCCCGCACCTAGGACACCCCATATCTCATCTCTCTGCACCTAGGACACCCCATATCTCATCTCCCCGCACCTAGGACACCCCATATCTCATCTCTCTGCACCTAGGACACCCCATATCTCATCTCTCTGCACCTAGGACACCCCATATCTCATCTCCCCGCACCTAGGACACCCCATATCTCATCTCTCTGCACCTAGAACACCCCATATCTCATCTCCCAGCACCTAGGACAGCCCATATCTCATCTCTCTGCACCTAGGACACCCCATATCTCATCTCCCTGCACCTAGGAGACCCCATATCTCATCTCTCTGCACCTAGGACACCCCATATCTCATCTCTCTGCATCTAGGACACCCCATATCTCATCTCCCCGCACCTAGGACACCCCATATCTCATCTCCCTGCACCTAGGACAACCCATATCTCATCTATCTGCACCTAGGACACCCCATATCTCATCTCCGTGCACCTAGACCACCCCATATCTCATCTCCCCGCACCTAGGACACCCCATATCTCATCTACCTGCACCTAGGACATCCCATATCTCATCTCTCTGCACGTAGGACACCCCATATCTCATCTCTCTGCACCTAGGACACCCCATATCTCATCATTCTGAACCTAGGACACCGCATATCACATCTCTCTGCACCTAGGACACCCCATATCTCATCTCCCCGCACCTAGGAGACCCCATATCTCATCTCTCTGCACCTAGGACACCCCATATCTCATCTCCCCGAACCTAGGAGACCCCATATCTCATCTCTCTGCACCTAGGACACCCCATATCTCATCTCTCTGCACCTAGGACACCCCATATCTCATCTCCCCGCACCTAGGACACCCCATATCTCATCTCTCTGCACCTAGAACACCCCATATCTCATCTTCCAGCACCTAGGACAGCCCATATCTCATCTCTCTGCAGCTAGGACACCCCATATCTCATCTCCCCGCACCTAGGACACCCCATATCTCATCTCTCTGCACCTAGGACACCCCATATCTCATCTCCCTACACCTAGGACACCGCATATCTCATCTCTCTGCACCTAGGACACCCCATATCTCATCTCTCTGCACCTAGGACACCCCATATCTCATCTCTCTGCACCTAGGACACCCCATATCTCATCTCTCTGCACCTAGGACACCCCATATCTCATATCCCTGCACCTAGGAGACCCCATATCTCATCTCTCTGCACCTAGGACACCCCATATCTCATCTCTCTGCATCTAGGACACCCCATATCTCATCTCCCCGCACCTAGGACACCCCATATCTCATCTCCCTGCACCTAGGACAACCCATATCTCATCTATCTGCACCTAGGACACCCCATATCTCATCTCCGTGCACCTAGACCACCCCATATCTCATCTCCCCGCACCTAGGACACCCCATATCTCATCTCCCTGCACCTAGGACATCCCATATCTCATCTCTCTGCACGTAGGACACCCCATATCTCATCTCTCTGCACCTAGGACACCCCATATCTCATCTCTCTGCACCTAGGACACCCCATATCTCATCATTCTGAACCTAGGACACCGCATATCACATCTCTCTGCACCTAGGACACCCCATATCTCATCTCCCCGCACCTAGGACACCCCATATCAAATCTCTCTGCACCTAGGGCACCCCATATCTCATCTCTCTGCACCTAGGAGACCCCATATCTCATCTCTCTGCACCTAGGACACCCCATATCTCATCATTCTGAACCTAGGACACCGCATATCACATCTCTCTGCACCTAGGACACCCCATATCTCATCTCCCCGCACCTAGGAGACCCCATATCTCATCTCTCTGCACCTAGGACACCCCATATCTCATCTCCCCGAACCTAGGAGACCCCATATCTCATCTCTCTGCACCTAGGACACCCCTTATCACATCTCTCTGCACCTAGGGCACCCCATATCTCATCTCCCCGCACTTAGGACACCCCATATCTCCTCTTTCTGCACCTAGGACACCCCATATCTCATCTCTCTGCACCTAGTAGACCCCATATCTCATCTCTCTGCACCTAGGACACCCCTTATCACATCTCTCTGCACCTAGGACACCCCATATCTCATCTCCCCACACCTAGGACACCCCATATCTCATCTCCCTGCACCTAGGACACCCCATATCTCATCTCTCTGCACCTAGGACACCCCATATCACATCTCTCTGCACCTAAGACACCCCATATCTCATCTCTCTGCACCTAGGACACCCCATATCTCATCATTCTGCACCTAGGACACCCCATATCTCATCTCCCCGCACCTAGGACACCCCATATCTCATCTCTCTGCACCTAGGACACCCCATATCTCATCTCCCCGCACCTAGGACACCCTATATCTCATCTCTCTGCACCTAGGACACCCCATATCTCATCTCCCTGCACCTAGGACAGCCCATATCTCATCTCTCTGCACCTTGGACACCCCATATCTCATCTCTCTGCACCTAGGACTCCCCATATCTCATCTCTCTGCACCTAGGACACCCCATATCACATCTCGCTGCACCTATGACTCCCCATATCTCATCTCCCCGCACCTAGGACACCCCATATCTCATCTCTCTGCACCTAGGACACCCCATATCTCATCTCTCTGCACCTAGGACACCCCATATCTCATCTCCCCGCACCTAGGAGACCCCATATCTCATCTCCCTGCACCTAGGACACCCCATATCTCATCTCTCTGCACCTAGGACACCCCATATCTCATCTCTCTGCACCTAGGACACCCCATATCTCATCTCTCTGCACCTAGGACATCTTATATCTCATCTCCCTGCACCTAGGTCGCCCCATATCTCATCTCCCCGCACCTAGGACACCCCATATCTCATCTCCCCGCACCTAGGACACCCCATATCTCATCTCCTGCACCTTGGACACCGCATATCTCATTTCCTCTGCACCTTGGACACCCCATATCTCATCTCTCTGCACCTAGGACACCCCATATCTCATCTCCCCGCACCTAGGACACCCCATATCTCATCTCCCCGCACCTAGGACACCCCATATCTCATCTCCCTGCACCTAGGACACCCCATATCTCATCTCCTGCACCTAGGAAACCGCATATCTCATCTTTCTTCACCTAGGACACCCCATATCTCATCTCCCTGCACCTAGGACACCGCATATCTCATTTCTCTGCACCTAGGACACCCCATATCTCATCTCTCTGCACCTAGGACACCCCATATCTCATCTCTCTGCACCTAGGACACCCCATATCTCATCTCCCTGCACCTAGGAGACCCCATATCTCATCTCTCTGCACCTAGGACACCCCATATCTCATCTCTCTGCATCTAGGACACCCCATATCTCATCTCCCCGCACCTAGGACACCCCATATCTCATCTCCCTGCACCTAGGACAACCCATATCTCATCTATCTGCACCTAGGACACCCCATATCTCATCTCCGTGCACCTAGACCACCCCATATCTCATCTCCCCGCACCTAGGACACCCCATATCTCATCTACCTGCACCTAGGACATCCCATATCTCATCTCTCTGCACGTAGGACACCCCATATCTCATCTCTCTGCACCTAGGACACCCCATATCTCATCATTCTGAACCTAGGACACCCCATATCTCATCTCTCTGCACCTAGGACACCCCATATCTCATCTCCCCGAACCTAGGAGACCCCATATCTCATCTCTCTGCACCTAGGACACCCCATATCTCATCTCTCTGCACCTAGGACACCCCATATCTCATCTCCCCGCACCTAGGACACCCCATATCTCATCTCTCTGCACCTAGAACACCCCATATCTCATCTCCCAGCACCTAGGACAGCCCATATCTCATCTCTCTGCAGCTAGGACACCCCATATCTCATCTCCCCGCACCTAGGACACCCCATATCTCATCTCTCTGCACCTAGGACACCCCATATCTCATCTCCCTGCACCTAGGACACCGCATATCTCATCTCTCTGCACCTAGGACACCCCATATCTCATCTCTCTGCACCTAGGACACCCCATATCTCATCTCTCTGCACCTAGGACACCCCATATCTCATCTCTCTGCACCTAGGACACCCCATATCTCATCTCCCTGCACCTAGGAGACCCCATATCTCATCTCTCTGCACCTAGGACACCCCATATCTCATCTCTCTGCATCTAGGACACCCCATATCTCATCTCCCCGCACCTAGGACACCCCATATCTCATCTCCCTGCACCTAGGACAACCCATATCTCATCTATCTGCACCTAGGACACCCCATATCTCATCTCCGTGCACCTAGACCACCCCATATCTCATCTCCCCGCACCTAGGACACCCCATATCTCATCTCCCTGCACCTAGGACATCCCATATCTCATCTCTCTGCACGTAGGACACCCCATATCTCATCTCTCTGCACCTAGGACACCCCATATCTCATCATTCTGAACCTAGGACACCGCATATCACATCTCTCTGCACCTAGGACACCCCATATCTCATCTCCCCGCACCTAGGACACCCCATATCAAATCTCTCTGCACCTAGGGCACCCCATATCTCATCTCTCTGCACCTAGGAGACCCCATATCTCATCTCTCTGCACCTAGGACACCCCATATCTCATCATTCTGAACCTAGGACACCGCATATCACATCTCTCTGCACCTAGGACACCCCATATCTCATCTCCCCGCACCTAGGAGACCCCATATCTCATCTCTCTGCACCTAGGACACCCCATATCTCATCTCCCCGAACCTAGGAGACCCCATATCTCATCTCTCTGCACCTAGGACACCCCTTATCACATCTCTCTGCACCTAGGGCACCCCATATCTCATCTCCCCGCACCTAGGACACCCCATATCTCCTCTTTCTGCACCTAGGACACCCCATATCTCATCTCTCTGCACCTAGTAGACCCCATATCTCATCTCTCTGCACCTAGGACACCCCTTATCACATCTCTCTGCACCTAGGACACCCCATATCTCATCTCCCCACACCTAGGACACCCCATATCTCATCTCCCTGCACCTAGGACACCCCATATCTCATCTCTCTGCACCTAGGACACCCCATATCACATCTCTCTGCACCTAGGACACCCCATATCTCTTCTCTCTGCACCTAGGACACCCCATATCTCATCTCTCTGCACCTAGGACACCCCATATCTCATCTCCCTGCACCTAGGACACCCCATACCTCATCTCACTGCACCTAGGACACCCCATATCTCATCTCCCCGCACCTAGGACACCCCATATCTCATCTCCTCGCACCTAGGACACCCCATATCTCATCTCTCTGCACCTAGGACACCACATATCTCATCTCTCTGCACCTAGGATACCCCATATCTCATCTCTCTGCACCTAGGACACCCCATATCTCATCTCCCCGCACCTAGGACACCCCATATCTCATCTCCCCGCACCTAGGACACCCCATATCTCATCTCTCCGCACCTAGGACACCCCATATCTCATCTCCCCGCACCTAGGACACCCCATATCTCAACTACCCTGCACCTAGGACACCCCATATCTCATCTCCTCTGCACCTAGGACACCCCATATCTCATCTCGCTGCACCTAGGACACCCCGTATCTCATCTCTCTGCACCTAGGACACCCCATATCTCATCTCTCTGCACCTAGGACACCCCATATCTCATCTCCCTGCACCTAGAACACCCCATATCTCATCTCTCTGCACCTAGGACACCCCATATCTCATCTCCCCGCACCTAGGAGACCCCATATCTCATCTCTCTGCACCTAGGACACCCCATATCTCATCTCCCCGCACCTAGGACACCCCATATCTCATCTCTCTGCACCTAGGACACCCCATATCTCATCTCTCTGCACCTAGGACACCCCATATCTCATCTCCCCGCACCTAGGACACCCCATATCTCATCTCTCTGCACCAAGAACACCCCATATCTCATCTCCCAGCACCTAGGACAGCCCATATCTCATCTCTCTGCACCTAGGACACCCCATATCTCATCTCCCTGCACCTAGGAGACCCCATATCTCATCTCTCTGCACCTAGGACACCCCATATCTCATCTCTCTGCATCTAGGACACCCCATATCTCATCTCCCCGCACCTAGGACACCCCATATCTCATCTCCGTGCACCTAGACCACCCCATATCTCATCTCCCCGCACCTAGGACACCCCATATCTCATCTCCCTGCACCTAGGACATCCCATATCTCATCTCTCTGCACGTAGGACACCCCATATCTCATCTCTCTGCACCTAGGACACCCCATATCTCATCTCTCTGCACCTAGGACACCCCATATCTCATCTCTCTGCACCTAGGACACCCCATATCTCATCTCCTCTGCATCTAGGACACCCCATATCTCATCTCTCTGCACCTAGGATACCCCATATCTCATCTCCCCGCACCTAGGACACCCCATATCTCATCTCTCTGCACCTAGGACACCCCATATCTCATCTCCCCGCACCTAGGACACCCCATATCTCATCTCTCTGCACCTAGGACACCCCATATCTCATCTCTCTGCACCTAGGACACCCCATATCTCATCTCCCCGCACCTAGGACACCCCATATCTCATCTCTCTGCACCTAGAACACCCCATATCTCATCTCCCAGCACCTAGGACAGCCCATATCTCATCTCTCTGCACCTAGGACACCCCATATCTCATCTCCCCGCACCTAGGACACCCCATATCTCATCTCTCTGCACCTAGGACACCCCATATCTCATCTCCCCGCACCTAGGACACCGCATATCTCATTTCTCTGCACCTAGGACACCCCATATCTCATCTCTCTGCACCTAGGACACCCCATATCTCATCTCTCTGCACCTAGGACACCCCATATCTCATCTCCCTGCACCTAGGAGACCCCATATCTCATCTCTCTGCACCTAGGACACCCCATATCTCATCTCTCTGCATCTAGGACACCCCATATCTCATCTCCCCGCACCTAGGACACCCCATATCTCATCTCCCTGCACCTAGGACAACCCATATCTCATCTATCTGCACCTAGGACACCCCATATCTCATCTCCGTGCACCTAGACCACCCCATATCTCATCTCCCCGCACCTAGGACACCCCATATCTCATCTCCCTGCACCTAGGACATCCCATATCTCATCTCTCTGCACGTAGGACACCCCATATCTCATCTCTCTGCACCTAGGACACCCCATATCTCATCATTCTGAACCTAGGACACCGCATATCACATCTCTCTGCACCTAGGACACCCCATATCTCATCTCCCCGCACCTAGGACACCCCATATCAAATCTCTCTGCACCTAGGGCACCCCATATCTCATCTCTCTGCACCTAGGAGACCCCATATCTCATCTCTCTGCACCTAGGACACCGCATATCACATCTCTCTGCACCTAGGACACCCCATATCTCATCTCCCCGCACCTAGGAGACCCCATATCTCATCTCTCTGCACCTAGGACACCCCATATCTCATCTCCCCGAACCTAGGAGACCCCATATCTCATCTCTCTGCACCTAGGACACCCCTTATCACATCTCTCTGCACCTAGGGCACCCCATATCTCATCTCCCCGCACCTAGGACACCCCATATCAAATCTCTCTGCACCTAGGGCACCCCATATCTCATCTCTCTGCACCTAGGAGACCCCATATCTCATCATTCTGAACCTAGGACACCGCATATCACATCTCTCTGCACCTAGGACACCCCATATCTCATCTCCCCGCACCTAGGAGACCCCATATCTCATCTCTCTGCACCTAGGACACCCCATATCTCATCTCCCCGAACCTAGGAGACCCCATATCTCATCTCTCTGCACCTAGGACACCCCTTATCACATCTCTCTGCACCTAGGACACCCCATATCTCATCTCCCCACACCTAGGACACCCCATATCTCCTCTTTCTGCACCTAGGACACCCCATATCTCATCTCCCCGCACCTAGGACACCCCATATCTCCTCTTTCTGCACCTAGGACACCCCATATCTCATCTCTCTGCACCTAGTAGACCCCATATCTCATCTCTCTGCACCTAGGACACCCCTTATCACATCTCTCTGCACCTAGGACACCCCATATCTCATCTCCCCACACCTAGGACACCCCATATCTCATCTCCCTGCACCTAGGACACCCCATATCTCATCTCTCTGCACCTAGGACACCCCATATCACATCTCTCTGCACCTAGGACACCCCATATCACATCTCTCTGCACCTAGGACACCCCATATCTCATCTCCCTGCACCTAGGACACCCCATATCTCATCTCCCCGCACCTAGGACACCCCATATCTCATCTCTCTGCACCTAGGACACCCCATATCTCATCTCCCCGCACCTAGGACACCCTATATCTCATCTCCCTGCACCTAGGACACCCCATATCTCATCTCTCTGCACCTAGGATACCCCATATCTCATCTCTCTGCACCTAGGACACCCCATATCTCATCTCCCCGCACCTAGGACACCCCATATCTCTTCTCTCTGCACCTAGGACACCCCATATCTCATCTCTCTGCACCTAGGACACCCCATATCTCATCTCCCTGCACCTAGGACACCCCATATCTCATCTCCCTGCACCTAGGACACCCCATATCTCATCTCCCTGCACCTAGGACACCCCATATCTCATCTCCCCGCACCTAGGACACCCCATATCTCATATCTCTGCACCTAGGACACCCCATATCTCATCTCTCTGCACCTAGGATACCCCATATCTCATCTCTCTGCACCTAGGACACCCCATATCTCATCTCCCCGCACCTAGGACACCCCATATCTCATCTCCCCGCACCTAGGACACCCCATATCTCATCTCCCCGCACCTAGGACACCCCATATCTCATCTACCCTGCACCTAGGACACCCCATATCTCATCTCCTCTGCACCTAGGACACCCCATATCTCATCTCCCCGCACCTAGGACACCCCATATCTCATCTCCCCGCACCTAGGACACCCCATATCTCATCTACCCTGCACCTAGGACACCCCATATCTCATCTCCCCGCACCTAGGACACCCCATATCTCATCTCTCTGCACCTAGGACACCCCATATCTCATCTCCCTGCACCTAGGACACCCCATATCTCATCTCTCTGCACCTAGGACACCCCATATCTCATCTCTCTGCACATAGGACACCCCATATCTCATCTCTCTGCACCTAGGACACCACATATCTCATCTCCTCTGCACCTAGGACACCGCATATCTCATCTCTCTGCACCTAGGATACCCCATATCTCATCTCCCCGCACCTAGGACACCCCATATCTCATCTCTCTGCACCTAGGACACCCCATATCTCATCTCCCCGCACCTCGGACACCCCATATCTCATCTCTCTGCACCTAGGACACCCCATATCTCATCTCTCTGCACCTAGGACACCCCATATCTCATCTCCCCGCACCTAGGACACCCCATATCTCATCTCTCTGCACCTAGAACACCCCATATCTACTCTCCCAGCACCTAGGACAGCCCATATCTCATCTCTCTGCACCTAGGACACCCCATATCTCATCTCCCCGCACCTAGGACACCCCATATCTCATCTCTCTGCACCTAGGACACCCCATATCTCATCTCCCTGCACCTAGGACACCGCATATCTCATCTCTCTGCACCTAGGACACCCCATATCTCATCTCTCTGCACCTAGGACACCCCATATCTCATCTCTCTGCACCTAGGACACCCCATATCTCATCTCTCTGCACCTAGGACACCCCATATCTCATCTCCCTGCACCTAGGAGACCCCATATCTCATCTCTCTGCACCTAGGACACCCCATATCTCATCTCTCTGCATCTAGGACACCCCATATCTCATCTCCCCGCACCTAGGACACCCCATATCTCATCTCCCTGCACCTAGGACAACCCATATCTCATCTGTCTGCACCTAGGACACCCCATATCTCATCTCCGTGCACCTAGGCCACCCCATATCTCATCTCCCCGCACCTAGGACACCCCATATCTCATCTCCCTGCACCTAGGACATCCGATATCTCATCTCTCTGCACCTAGGACACCCCATATCTCATCTCTCTGCACCTAGGACACCCCATATCTCATCATTCTGAACCTAGGACACCGCATATCACATCTCTCTGCACCTAGGACACCCCATATCTCATCTCCCCGCACCTAGGACACCCCATATCAAATCTCTCTGCACCTAGGGCACCCCATATCTCATCTCTCTGCACCTAGGACACCCCATATCTCATCTCCCCGAACCTAGGAGACCCCATATCTCATCTCTCTGCACCTAGGACACCCCATATCTCATCTCTCTGCACCTAGGACACCCCATATCTCATCTCCCCGCACCTAGGACACCCCATATCTCCTCTCTCTGCACCTAGGACACCCCATATCTCATCTCTCTGCACCTAGTAGACCCCATATCTCATCTCTCTGCACCTAGGACACCCCTTATCACATCTCTCTGCACCTAGGACACCCCATATCTCATCTCCCCGCACCTAGGACACCCCATATCTCATCTCCCTGCACCTAGGACACCCCATATCTCATCTCTCTGCACCTAGGACACCCCATATCACATCTCTCTGCACCTAGGACACCCCATATCACATCTCTCTGCACCTAGGACACCCCATATCTCTTCTCTCTGCACCTAGGACACCCCATATCTCATCTCTCTGCACCTAGGACACCCCATATCTCATCTCCCTGCACCTAGGACACCCCATATCTCATCTCCCTGCACCTAGGACACCCCATATCTCATCTCCCCGCACCTAGGACACCCCATATCTCATCTCCCCGCACCTAGGACACCCCATATCTCATCTCTCTGCACCTAGGACACCCCATATCTCATCTCTCTGCACCTAGGATACCCCATATCTCATCTCTCTGCACCTAGGACACCCCATATCTCATCTCCCCGCACCTAGGACACCCCATATCTCATCTCCCCGCACCTAGGACACCCCATATCTCATCTCCCCGCACCTAGGACACCCCATATCTCATCTACCCTGCACCTAGGACACCCCATATCTCATCTCCTCTGCACCTAGGACACCCCATATCTCATCTCGCTGCACCTAGGACACCCCGTATCTCATCTCTCTGCACCTAGGACACCCCATATCTCATCTCTCTGCACCTAGGACACCCCATATCTCATCTCCCTGCACCTAGGACACCCCATATCTCATTTCTCTGCACCTAGGACACCCCATATCTCATCTCCCCGCACCTAGGAGACCCCATATCTCATCTCTCTGCACCTAGGACACCCCATATCTCATCTCTCTGCACCTAGGACACCCCATATCACATCTCTCTGCACCTAGGACACCCCATATCACATCTCTCTGCACCTAGGACACCCCATATCTCATCTCTCTGCACCTAGGACACCCCATATCTCATCTTCCCGCACCTAGGACACCCCATAACTCATCTCCCCGCACCTAGGACACCCCATATCTCATCTCCCCGCACCTAGGACACCCCATATCTCATCTCTCTGCACCTAGAACACCCCATATCTACTCTCCCAGCACCTAGGACAGCCCATATCTCATCTCTCTGCACCTAGGACACCCCATATCTCATCTCCCCGCACCTAGGACACCCCATATCTCATCTCTCTGCACCTAGGACACCCCATATCTCATCTCCCTGCACCTAGGACACCGCATATCTCATCTCTCTGCACCTAGGACACCCCATATCTCATCTCTCTGCACCTAGGACACCCCATATCTCATCTCTCTGCACCTAGGACACCCCATATCTCATCTCTCTGCACCTAGGACACCCCATATCTCATCTCCCTGCACCTAGGAGACCCCATATCTCATCTCTCTGCACCTAGGACACCCCATATCTCATCTCTCTGCATCTAGGACACCCCATATCTCATCTCCCCGCACCTAGGACACCCCATATCTCATCTCCCTGCACCTAGGACAACCGATATCTCATCTGTCTGCACCTAGGACACCCCATATCTCATCTCCGTGCACCTAGGCCACCCCATATCTCATCTCCCCGCACCTAGGACACCCCATATCTCATCTCCCTGCACCTAGGACATCCCATATCTCATCTCTCTGCACCTAGGACACCCCATATCTCATCTCTCTGCACCTAGGACACCCCATATCTCATCATTCTGAACCTAGGACACCGCATATCACATCTCTCTGCACCTAGGACACCCCATATCTCATCTCCCCGCACCTAGGACACCCCATATCAAATCTCTCTGCACCTAGGGCACCCCATATCTCATCTCTCTGCACCTAGGACACCCCATATCTCATCTCCCCGCACCTAGGAGACCCCATATCTCATCTCTCTGCACCTAGGACACCCCATATCTCATCTCCCCGAACCTAGGAGACCCCATATCTCATCTCTCTGCACCTAGGACACCCCATATCTCATCTCTCTGCACCTAGGACACCCCATATCTCATCTCCCCGCACCTAGGACACACCATATCTCCTCTCTCTGCACCTAGGACACCCCATATCTCATCTCTCTGCACCTAGTAGACCCCATATCTCATCTCTCTGCACCTAGGACACCCCTTATCACATCTCTCTGCTCCTAGGACACCCCATATCTCATCTCCCCGCACCTAGGACACCCCATATCTCATCTCCCTGCACCTAGGACACCCCATATCTCATCTCCCTGCACCTAGGACACCCCATATCTCATCTCTCTGCACCTAGGACACCCCATATCTCATCATTCTGCACCTAGGACACCCCATATCTCATCATTCTGCACCTAAGACACCCCATATCTCATCTCTCTGCACCTAGGACACCCCATATCTCATCATTCTGCACCTAGGACACCCCATATCTCATCTCCCCGCACCTAGGACACCCCATATCTCATCTCTCTGCACCTAGGACACCCCATATCTCATCTCCCTGCACCTAGGACACCCCATATCTCATCTCCCCGCACCTAGGACACCCCATATCTCATCTCCCCGCACCTAGGACACCCCATATCTCATCTCCCCGCACCTAGGACACCCCATATCTCATCTCTCTGCACCTAGGACACCCCATATCTCATCTCTCTGCACCTAGGATACCCCATATCTCATCTCTCTGCACCTAGGACACCCCATATCTCATCTCCCCGCACCTAGGACACCCCATATCTCATCTCCCCGCACCTAGGACACCCCATATCTCATCTCCCCGCACCTAGGACACCCCATATCTCATCTCCCCGCACCTAGGACACCCCATATCTCATCTACCCTGCACCTAGGACACCCCATATCTCATCTCGCTGCACCTAGGACACCCCGTATCTCATCTCTCTGCACCTAGGAAACCCCATATCTCATCTCTCTGCACCTAGGACACCCCATATCTCATCTCCCTGCACCTAGGACACCCCATATCTCATTTCTCTGCACCTAGGACACCCCATATCTCATCTCCCCACACCTAGGAGACCCCATATCTCATCTCTCTGCACCTAGGACACCCCATATCTCATCTCTCTGCACCTAGGACACCCCATATCTCATCTCCCCGCACCTAGGACACCCCATATCTCATCTCTCTGCACCTAGGACACCCCATATCTCATCTCCCTGCACCTAGGACACCCCATATCTCATCTCCCCGCACCTAGGACGCCCCATATCACATCTCTCTGCCCCTAGGACACCCCATATCACATCTCTCTGCACCTAGGACACCCCATATCTCATCGCTCTGCACCTAGGACACCCCTTATCACATCTCTCTGCCCCTAGGACACCCCATATCACATCTCTCTGCACCTAGGACACCCCATATCTCATCTCTCTGCACCTAGGACACCCCATATCTCATCTCCCCGCACCTAGGACACCCCATATCTCATCTCTCTGCACCTAGGACACCCCATATCTCATCTCCCTGCACCTAGGACACCCCATATCTCATCTCCCCGCACCTAGGACGCCCCATATCACAACTCTCTGCCCCTAGGACACCCCATATCACATCTCTCTGCACCTAGGACACCCCATATCTCATCTCTCTGCACCTAGGACACCCCATATCTCATCTCCCCGCACCTAGGACACCCCATATCTCATCTCTCTGCACCTAGGACACCCCATATCTCATCTCTCTGCACCTAGGACACCCCATATCTCATCTCCCCGCACCTAGGACGCCCCATATCACATCTCTCTGCCCCTAGGACACCCCATATCACATCTCTCTGCACCTAGGACACCCCATATCTCATCGCTCTGCACCTAGGACACCCCTTATCACATCTCTCTGCACCTAGGACACCTCATATCTCATCTCCCTGCACCTAGGACACCCCATATCTCATCTCCCCGCACTTAGGACACCCCATATCTCATCTCTCTGCCCCTAGGTCACCCCATATCTCATCTCTCTGCACCTAGGATACCCCATATCTCATCTGTCTGCACCTAGGACACCCCATATCTCATCTCCCCGCACCTAGGACACCCCATATCTCATCTCCCCGCACCTAGGACACCCCGTATCTCATCTCTCTGCACCTAGGACACCCCATATCACATCTCTCTGCACCTAGGACACCCCATATCTCATCTCTCTGCACCTAGGACACCCCATATCTCATCTCCCTGCACCTAGGACACCCCATATCTAATCTCTCGGCACCTAGGACACCCCATATCTCATCTTCCTGCACCTAGGACACCCCATATCTCATCTACCCTGCACCTAGGACACCCCATATCTCATCTCCTCTGCACCTAGGACACCCCATATCTCATCACGCTGCACCTAGGACACCCCGTATCTCATCTCTCTGCACCTAGGACACCCCATATCTCATCTCTCTGCACCTAGGACACCCCATATCTCATCTCCCTGCACCTAGGACACCCCATATCTCATCTCTCTGCACCTAGGACACCCCATATCTCATCTCCCCGCACCTAGGAGACCCCATATCTCATCTCTCTGCACCTAGGACACCCCATATCTCATCTCTCTGCACCTAGGACACCCCATATCTCATCTCTCTGCACCTAGGAGACCCCATATCACATCTCTCTGCACCTAGGACACCCCATATCTCATCTATCTGCACCTAGGACACCCCATATCTCATCTCCCTGCACCTAGGACACCCCATATCTCATCTCTTTGCACCTAGGACACCCCATATCTCATCTCCCCGCACCTAGGATACCCTATATCTCATCTCTCTGCACCTAGGACACCCCATATCTCATCTCTCTGCACCTAGGACACCCCATATCTCATCTCCCCGCACCTAGGAGACCCCATATCTCATCTCTCTGCACCTAGGAGACCCCATATCTCATCTCTCTGCACCTAGGACACCCCATATCTCATCTCCCCGCACCTAGGAGACCCCATATCTCATCTCTCTGCACCTAGGACACCCCTTATCACATCTCTCTGCACCTAGGACACCCCATATCTCAACTCCCCGCACCTAGGTCACCCCATATCTCATCTCCCCGCACCTAGGACATCCCATATTTCATCTCTCTGCACCTAGGACACCCCATATCTCATCTCTCTGCACCTAGGATACCCCATATCTCATCTCTCTGCACCTAGGACACCCCATATCTCATCTCCCCGCACCTAGGACACCCCATATCTCATCTCCCCGCACCTAGGACACCCCATATCTCATCTCCCCGCACCTAGTACACCCCATATCTCATCTCCCCGCACCTAGGACACCCCATATCTCATCTCCCCGCACCTAGGACACCCCATATCTCATCTCCCCGCACCTAGGACACCCCATATCTCATCTCCCTGCACCTAGGACACCCTGTATCTCATCTCTCTGCACCTAGAACACCCCATATCACATCTCTCTGCACCTAGGACACCCCATATCTCATCTCTCTGCACCTAGGACACCCCATATCTCATCTCTCTGCACCTAGGACACCCCATATCTCATCTTCCTGCACCTAGGACACCCCATATCTCATCTCTCTGCACCTAGGACACCCCATATCACATCTCTCTGCACCTAGGACACCCCATATCACATCTCTCTGCACCTAGGACACCCCATATCTCATCTCCCCGCACCTAGGACACCCCATATCTCATCTCTCTGCACCTAGGACACCCCATATCTCAACTCTCTGCACCTAGGACACCCCATATCTCATCTCCCCGCACCTAGGAGACCCCATATCTCATCTCTCTGCACCTAGGAGACCCCATATCTCATCTCCCTGCACCTAGGACACCCCATATCTCATCTCCCCGCACCTAGGAGACCCCATATCTCATCTCTCTGCACCTAGGACACCCCTTATCACATCTCTCTGCACCTAGGACACCCCATATCTCATCTCTCCGCACCTAGGACACCCCATATCTCATATCCCTGCACCTAGGACACCCCATATCTCATCTCTCTGCACCTAGGGCACCCCATATCACATCTCTCTGCACCTAGGACACCCCATATCACATCTCTCTGCACCTAGGACACCCCATATCTCTTCCCTCTGCACCTAGGACACCCCATATCTCATCTCTCTGCACCTAGGACACCCCATATCTCATCTCCCTGCACCTAGGACACCCCATATCTCATCTCCCCGCACCTAGGACACCCCATATCTCATCTCCCCGCACCTAGGACACCCCATATCTCATCTCCCCGCACCTAGGACACCCCATATCTCATCTCTCTGCACCTAGGATACCCCATATCTCATCTCTCTGCACCTAGGACACCCCATATCTCATCTCCCCGCACCTTTGACACCCCATATCTCATCCCCCCGCACCTAGGACACCCCATATCTCATCTCCCCGCACCTAGGACACTCCATATCTCATCTCCCCGCACCTAGGACACCCCATATCTCATCTCCCTGCACCTAGGACACCCCGTATCTCATCTCTCTGCACCTAGGACACCCCATATCACATCTCTCTGCACCTAGGACACCCCATATCTCATCTCTCTGCACCTAGGACACCCCATATCTCATCTCCCTGCACCTAGGACACCCCATATCTCATCTCTCTGCACTTAGGACACCCCATATCTCATCTCCCTGCACCTAGGACACCCCATATCTCATCTCTCTGCACCTAGGACACCCCATATCTCATCTCTCTGCACCTAGGACACCCCATATCTCATCTCTCTGCACCTAGGACACCCCATATCTCATCTCTCTGCACCTAGGACACCCCATATCTCATCTCCCTGCACCTAGGACACCCCATATCTCATCTCCCCGCACCTAGGACACCCCATATCTCATCTCTCTGCACCTAGGACACCCCATATCTCATCTCCTCTGCACCTAGGACACCCCATATCTCATCTCCCTGCACACAATGACCCCTGTGTGCGAGATCTCTGATGAATGACTGAATTATGAGCTCAGTGATGGGTGGCAGCAGATCCTGATCTTCAGGTTTACAGGATTACATAATCTACAGAGAAGTGACAGATCTACGAGTGTCCGGCACAAAACCACCGCACCCTCCGCAAACATCAGACGTCACACAGAAATCCGTAATCACCACAATTGTGAATTGTTACCTTGAGAATGTCACCTACTGACCCCTAGAGGACACGGGTGGAATAATATTATTACTCAGTGATGTCACCACCAGGGGGCAGGGCTGACAACCTCTCACACATGTATACAGGCAGGTTGTCAGCAGTGATAGATGAGGAGCTGGTGCTGGAGTATAAGGGGTGTGGTCTCATGTCATTATATCAGTGATGTCACCACCAGGGGGCGGGGCTGACAACCTCTCGCACATGTATACAGGCTGGTTGTCAGCAGTGATAGATGAGGAGTAGGTGCTGCAGTATAAGGGGTGTGGTCTCATGTCATTATATCAGTGATGTCACCACCAGGGGGCAGATCTGACAACCTCTCACACATGTATACAGGCTGGTTGTCAGAAGTGATAGATGAGGAGCTGGTGCTGTAGTATAAGGGGTGTGGTCTCATCATTATATCAGTGATGTCATCACCAGGGGGCAGATCTGACAACCTCTCACATATGTATACAGGCTGGTTGTCAGCAGTGATAGATGAGGAGCTGGTGCTGGAGTATAAGGGGTGTGGTCTCATCATTATATCAGTGATGTCATCACCAGGGGGCAGATCTGACAACCTCTCACACATGTATACAGGCAGGTTGTCAGCAGTGATAGATGAGGAGCTGGTGCTGGAGTATAAGGGGTGTGGTCTCATGTCATTATATCAGTGATGTCACCACCAGGGGGCGGGGCTGACAACCCCTCACACATGTATACAGGCTGGTTGTCAGCAGTGATAGAGGAGCTGGTGCTGTAGTATAAGGGGTGTGGTCTCATGTCATTATATCAGTGATGTCACCACCAGGGGGCAGATCTGACAACCTCTCACACATGTATACAGGCTGGTTGTCAGCAGTGATAGATGAGGAGCTGGTGCTGCAGTATAAGGGGTGTGGTCTCATCATTATATCAGTGATGTCATCACCAGGGGGCGGGGCTGACAACCTCTCACACATGTATACAGGCTGGTTGTCAGCAGTGATAGATGAGGAGCAGGTGCTGTAGTATAAGGGGTGTGGTCTCATCATTATATCAGTGATGTCATCACCAGGGGGCGGGGCTGACAACCTCTCACACATGTATACAGGCAGGTTGTCAGCAGTAATAGATGAGGAGCTGGTGCTGCAGTATAAGGGGCGTGGTCTCATCATTATATCAGTGATGTCATCACCAGGGGGCGGGGCTGACAACCTCTCACACATGTATACAGGCAGGTTGTCAGCAGTAATAGATGAGGAGTTGGTGCTGGAGTATAAGGGGTGTGGTCTCATGTCATTATATCAGTGATGTCACCACCAGGGGGCGGGGCTGACAACCCCTCACACATGTATACAGGCAGGTTGTCAGCAGTGATAGATGAGGAGCTGGTGCTGGAGTATAAGGGGTGTGGTCTCATGTCATTATATCAGTGATGTCATCACCAGGGGGCAGATCTGACAACCTCTCGCACATGTATACAGGCAGGTTGTCAGCAGTGATAGATGAGGAGCTGGTGCTGGAGTATAAGGGGTGTGGTCTCATGTCATTATATCAGTGATGTCATCATCAGGGGGCGGGGCTGACAACCTCTCACACATGTATACAGGCAGGTTGTCAGCAGTGATAGATGAGGAGCTGGTGCTGGAGTATAAGGGGTGTGGTCTCATCATTATATCAGTGATGTCATCACCAGGGGGCGGGGCTGACAACCTCTCACACATGTATACAGGCAGGTTGTCAGCAGTGATAGATGAGGAGCTGGTGCTGGAGTATAAGGGGTGTGGTCTCATGTCATTATATCAGTGATGTCATCACCAGGGGGCAGATCTGACAACCTCTCACACATGTATACAGGCAGGTTGTCAGCAGTGATAGATGAGGAGCAGGTGCTGTAGTATAAGGGGTGTGGTCTCATCATTATATCAGTGATGTCATCACCAGGGGGCGGGGCTGACAACCCCTCACACATGTATACAGGCTGGTTGTCAGCAGTGATAGATGAGGAGCAGGTGCTGGAGTATAAGGGGTGTGGTCTCATGTCATTATATCAGTGATGTCATCACCAGGGGGCGGGGCTGACAACCTCTCACACATGTATACAGGCTGGTTGTCAGCAGTGATAGATGAGGAGCTGGTGCAGGAGTATAAGGGCGTGGTCTCATCATTATATCAGTGATGTCATCACCAGGGGGCGGGGCTGACAACCTCTCACACATGTATACAGGCTGGTTGTCAGCAGTGATAGATGAGGAGCTGCTGCTGGAGTATAAGGGGTGTGGTCTCATCATTATATCAGTGATGTCATCACCAGGGGGCGGGGCTGACAACCCCTCACACATGTATACAGGCTGGTTGTCAGCAGTGATAGATGAGGAGCTGGTGCAGGAGTATAAGGGGCGTGGTCTCATGTCATTATATCAGTGATGTCATCACCAGGGGGCGGGGCTGACAACCTCTCACACAAGTATACAGGCAGGTTGTCAGCAGTGATAGATGAGGAGCTGGTGCTGTAGTATAAGGGGTGTGGTCTCATGTCATTATATCAGTGATGTCATCACCAGGGGGCAGATCTGACAACCTCTCACACATGTATACAGGCTGGTTGTCAGCAGTGATAGATGAGGAGCAGGTGCTGGAGTATAAGGGGTGTGGTCTCATCATTATATCAGTGATGTCATCACCAGGGGGCGGGGCTGACAACCCCTCACACATGTATACAGGCTGGTTGTCAGCAGTGATAGATGAGGAGCAGGTGCTGGAGTATAAGGGGTGTGGTCTCATGTCATTATATCAGTGATGTCATCACCAGGGGGCGGGGCTGACAACCTCTCACACATGTATACAGGCTGGTTGTCAGCAGTGATAGATGAGGAGCTGGTGCTGGAGTATAAGGGGTGTGGTCTCATGTCATTATATCAGTGATGTCATCACCAGGGGGCGGGGCTGACAACCTCTCGCACATGTATACAGGCAGGTTGTCAGCAGTGATAGATGAGGAGCTGGTGCTGGAGTATAAGGGGTGTGGTCTCATGTCATTATATCAGTGATGTCATCACCAGGGGGCGGGGCTGACAACCTCTCACACATGTATACAGGCAGGTTGTCAGCAGTGATAGATGAGGAGCTGGAGCTGGAGTATAAGGGGTGTGGTCTCATGTCATTATATCAGTGATGTCATCACCAGGGGGCGGGGCTGACAACCCCTCACACATGTATACAGGCTGGTTGTCAGCAGTGATAGATGAGGAGCTGGTGCTGGAGTATAAGGGGTGTGGTCTCATGTCATTATATCAGTGATGTCATCACCAGGGGGCGGGGCTGACAACCCCTCACACATGTATACAGGCTGGTTGTCAGCAGTGATAGATGAGGAGCTGGTGCTGGAGTATAAGGGGTGTGGTCTCATCATTATATCAGTGATGTCATCACCAGGGGGCGGGGCTGACAACCCCTCACACATGTATACAGGCTGGTTGTCAGCAGTGATAGATGAGGAGCTGGTGCTGGAGTATAAGGGGCGTGGTCTCATGTCATTATATCAGTGATGTCATCACCAGGGGGCGGGGCTGACAACCTCTCACACATGTATACAGGCTGGTTGTCAGCAGTGATAGATGAGGAGCTGGTGCTGGAGTATGAGGGGCGTGGTCTCATGTCATTATGTCAGTGATGTCACCACCAGGGGGCGGGGCTGACAACCTCTCACACATGTATACAGGCTGGTTGTCAGCAGTGATAGATGAGGAGCTGGTGCTGGAGTATAAGGGGCGTGGTCTCATGTCATTATATCAGTGATGTCATCACCAGGGGGCGGGGCTGACAACCCCTCACACATGTATACAGGCAGGTTGTCAGCAGTGATAGATGAGGAGCTGGTGCAGGAGTATAAGGGGTGTGGTCTCATCATTATATCAGTGATGTCATCACCAGGGGGCGGGGCTGACAACCTCTCACACATGTATACAGGCTGGTTGTCAGCAATGATAGATGAGGAGCTGGTGCTGGAGTATAAGGGGTGTGGTCTCATCATTATATCAGTGATGTCATCACCAGGGGGCGGGGCTGACAACCTCTCACACATGTATACAGGCAGGTTGTCAGCAGTGATAGATGAGGAGCTGGTGCTGGAGTATAAGGGGTGTGGTCTCATGTCATTATATCAGTGATGTCATCACCAGGGGGTGGGGCTGACAACCCCTCACACATGTATACAGGCTGGTTGTCAGCAGTGATAGATGAGGAGCAGGTGCTGGAGTATAAGGGGTGTGGTCTCATGTCATTATATCAGTGATGTCATCACCAGGGGGCGGGGCTGACAACCTCTCACACATGTATACAGGCTGGTTGTCAGCAGTGATAGATGAGGAGCTGGTGTATAAGGGGTGTGGTCTCATGTCATTATATCAGTGATGTCATCACCAGGGGGCGGGGCTGACAACCCCTCACACATGTATACAGGCTGGTTGTCAGCAGTGATAGATGAGGAGCAGGTGCTGGAGTATAAGGGGTGTGGTCTCATGTCATTATATCAGTGATGTCATCACCAGGGGGCGGGGCTGACAACCTCTCACACATGTATACAGGCTGGTTGTCAGCAGTGATAGATGAGGAGCTGGTGCAGGAGTATAAGGGCGTGGTCTCATCATTATATCAGTGATGTCATCACCAGGGGGCGGGGCTGACAACCTCTCACACATGTATACAGGCTGGTTGTCAGCAGTGATAGATGAGGAGTTGCTGCTGGAGTATAAGGGGTGTGGTCTCATCATTATATCAGTGATGTCATCACCAGGGGGCGGGGCTGACAACCCCTCACACATGTATACAGGCTGGTTGTCAGCAGTGATAGATGAGGAGCTGGTGCAGGAGTATAAGGGGCGTGGTCTCATGTCATTATATCAGTGATGTCATCACCAGGGGGCGGGGCTGACAACCTCTCACACAAGTATACAGGCAGGTTGTCAGCAGTGATAGATGAGGAGCTGGTGCTGGAGTATAAGGGGTGTGGTCTCATGTCATTATATCAGTGATGTCATCACCAGGGGGCGGGGCTGACAACCTCTCACACATGTATACAGGCTGGTTGTCAGCAGTGATAGATGAGGAGCAGGTGCTGGAGTATAAGGGGTGTGGTCTCATCATTATATCAGTGATGTCATCACCAGGGGGCGGGGCTGACAACCCCTCACACATGTATACAGGCTGGTTGTCAGCAGTGATAGATGAGGAGCAGGTGCTGGAGTATAAGGGGTGTGGTCTCATGTCATTATATCAGTGATGTCATCACCAGGGGGCGGGGCTGACAACCTCTCACACATGTATACAGGCTGGTTGTCAGCAGTGATAGATGAGGAGCTGGTGCTGGAGTATAAGGGGTGTGGTCTCATGTCATTATATCAGTGATGTCATCACCAGGGGGCGGGGCTGACAACCTCTCGCACATGTATACAGGCAGGTTGTCAGCAGTGATAGATGAGGAGCTGGTGCTGGAGTATAAGGGGTGTGGTCTCATGTCATTATATCAGTGATGTCATCACCAGGGGGCGGGGCTGACAACCTCTCACACATGTATACAGGCAGGTTGTCAGCAGTGATAGATGAGGAGCTGGAGCTGGAGTATAAGGGGTGTGGTCTCATGTCATTATATCAGTGATGTCATCACCAGGGGGCGGGGCTGACAACCCCTCACACATGTATACAGGCTGGTTGTCAGCAGTGATAGATGAGGAGCTGGTGCTGGAGTATAAGGGGTGTGGTCTCATGTCATTATATCAGTGATGTCATCACCAGGGGGCGGGGCTGACAACCCCTCACACATGTATACAGGCTGGTTGTCAGCAGTGATAGATGAGGAGCTGGTGCTGGAGTATAAGGGGTGTGGTCTCATCATTATATCAGTGATGTCATCACCAGGGGGCGGGGCTGACAACCCCTCACACATGTATACAGGCTGGTTGTCAGCAGTGATAGATGAGGAGCTGGTGCTGGAGTATAAGGGGCGTGGTCTCATGTCATTATATCAGTGATGTCATCACCAGGGGGCGGGGCTGACAACCTCTCACACATGTATACAGGCTGGTTGTCAGCAGTGATAGATGAGGAGCTGGTGCTGGAGTATGAGGGGCGTGGTCTCATGTCATTATGTCAGTGATGTCACCACCAGGGGGCGGGGCTGACAACCTCTCACACATGTATACAGGCTGGTTGTCAGCAGTGATAGATGAGGAGCTGGTGCTGGAGTATAAGGGGCGTGGTCTCATGTCATTATATCAGTGATGTCATCACCAGGGGGCGGGGCTGACAACCCCTCACACATGTATACAGGCAGGTTGTCAGCAGTGATAGATGAGGAGCTGGTGCAGGAGTATAAGGGGTGTGGTCTCATCATTATATCAGTGATGTCATCACCAGGGGGCGGGGCTGACAACCTCTCACACTGTATACAGGCAGGTTGTCAGCAGTGATAGATGAGGAGCTGGTGCTGGAGTATAAGGGGCGTGGTCTCATCATTATATCAGTGATGTCATCACCAGGGGGCGGGGCTGACAACCTCTCACACATGTATACAGGCTGGTTGTCAGCAATGATAGATGAGGAGCTGGTGCTGGAGTATAAGGGGTGTGGTCTCATCATTATATCAGTGATGTCATCACCAGGGGGCGGGGCTGACATCCCCTCACACATGTATACAGGCTGGTTGTCAGCAGTGATAGATGAGGAGCTGGTGCTGTAGTATAAGGGGTGTGGTCTCATCATTATATCAGTGATGTCACCACCAGGGGGCGGGGCTGACAACCCCTCACACATGTATACAGGCAGGTTGTCAGAAGTGATAGATGAGGAGCTGGTGCTGGAGTATAAGGGGTGTGGTCTCATGTCATTATATCAGTGATGTCATCACCAGGGGGCGGGGCTGACAACCTCTCACACATGTATACAGGCAGGTTGTCAGCAATGATAGATGAGGAGCTGGTGCTGGAGTATAAGGGGTGTGGTCTCATCATTATATCAGTGATGTCACCACCAGGGGGCGGGGCTGACAACCCCTCACACATGTATACAGGCAGGTTGTCAGAAGTGATAGATGAGGAGCTGGTGCTGGAGTATAAGGGGTGTGGTCTCATGTCATTATATCAGTGATGTCATCACCAGGGGGCGGGGCTGACAACCTCTCACACATGTATACAGGCAGGTTGTCAGCAGTGATAGATGAGCTGGAGCTGTAGTATATTGAGTGCAGGTCATCAGGGGGACACTTGTGTTTTTGCCCTGAGAATTTCACAATTTCTTCCTCATAATTGACAATTGGGTGATTGATAAACATCCCGAATATCCAGATAATCAGCAATGGCAATAAAAACGAGAACCTCCCTCCCCCATCTGCCAGGAGTGGAGGCAGGAGGTGTTCACACCCGGAAACGCCTCATCCGCCCGCCGGTTACTTTGTATCATTGTGTTAAGTGCGGCTCGTTACATTCTTATCATAAAGCTACTAAGGAGCCGCTCTGATTGGACGGTCCAGAGCCAAGAATGGCGCCGACACTGCCACCGCACCTCCTCGTGGTCACGGGTCAACCCGGTGTATACACTGGATCGTCAGAGAAATCGCATCTACCTCCAGGACTGTGGAGTCAGAGTCGGTATAAAATGGACCAACTCTGACTCTTAAAATATATAATACATTGGGGGCAGTAGTATAATATATAATACATTGGGGGCGGTAGGACAATATATAACACATTGGGGGCGGTAGTATAATATATAATATATTGGGGGCGGTAGTATAATATATAATACATTGGGGGCGGTAGTATAATATATAATACATTGGGGGCAGTAGTATAATATATAATACATTGGGGGCGGTAGTACAATATATAATACATTGGGGGCAGTAGTATAATATATAATACATTGGGGGCGGTAGTATAATATATAACACATTGGGGGCGGTAGTACAATATATAATACATTGGGGGCAGTAGTATAATATATAATACATTGGGGGCGGTAGTATAATATATAATACATTGGGGGCAGTAGGACAATATATAATACATTGGGGGCAGTAGTATAATATATAATACATTGGAGGCGGTAGTATAACATATAATTCATTGGGGGCGGTAGTACAATATATAATACATTGGGGGCGGTAGTATAATATATAATACATTGGGGGCGGTAGTACAATATATAATACATTGGGGGCGGTAGGACAATATATAATACATTGGGGGCAGTAGTATAATATATAATACATTGGGGGCGGCAGTACAATATATAATACATTGGGGGCGGCAGTACAATATATAATACATTGGGGGCGGCAGTACAATATATAATACATTGGGGGCGGTAGTATAATATATAATACATTGGGGGCGGTAGTACAATATATAATACATTGGAGGCAGTAGTATAATATATAATACATTGGGGGCGGTAGGACAATATATAATACATTGGGGGCGGTAGGACAATATATAATACATTGGGGGCAGTAGTATAATATATAATATATTGGGGGCGGCAGTACAATATATAACACATTGGGGGCGGCAGTACAATATATAATACATTGGGGGCGGTAGTACAATATATAACACATTGGGGGCGGCAGTACAATATATAACACATTGGGGGCGGTAGTATAATATATAATACATTGGGGGCGGTAGTATAATATATAATACATTGGAGGCGGTAGTATAATATATAATACATTGGGGCGGTAGTATAATATATAATACATTGGAGGCGGTAGTATAATATATAATACATTGGAAGCGGTAGTATAATATATAATACATTGGAAGCGGTAGTATAATATATAATACATTGGGGGCGGTAGGACAATATATAATACATTGGGGGCAGTAGTATAATATATAATACATTGGGGGCGGCAGTACAATATATAACACATTGGGGGCGGCAGTACAATATATAATACATTGGGGGCGGTAGTATAATATATAATACATTGGGGGCGGTAGTACAATATATAATACATTGGGGGCGGTAGTATAATATATAATACATGGGGGCGGCAGTACAATATATAATACATTGGGGGCAGTAGTATAATATATAATACATTGGGGGCGGTAGTACAATATATAATACATTGGGGGCGGTAGTATAATATATAATACATTGGGGGCGGTAGTACAATATATAATACATTGGGGGCGGTAGTACAATATATAATACATTGGGGCGGTAGTACAATATATAATACATTGGGGGCGGTAGTATAATATATAATACATTGGGGGCGGTAGTACAATATATAATACATTGGGGGCGGTAGTACAATATATAATACATTGGGGGCGGTAGGACAATATATAACACATTGGGGGCGGTAGTATAATATATAATATATTGGGGGCGGTAGTATAATATATAATACATTGGGGGCGGTAGTACAATATATAATACATTGGGGGCAGTAGTATAATATATAATACATTGGGGGCGGTAGTACAATATATAATACATTGGGGGCGGTAGTATAATATATAATACATTGGGGGCGGTAGTACAATATATAATACATTGGGGGCGGTAGGACAATATATAACACATTGGGGGCGGTAGTATAATATATAATATATTGGGGGCGGTAGTATAATATATAATACATTGGGGGCGGTAGTACAATATATAATACATTGGGGGCAGTAGTATAATATATAATACATTGGGGTCGGTAGTACAATATATAATACATTGGGGGCGGTAGTATAATATATAATACATTGGGGGCGGTAGTATAATATATAATACATTGGGGGCGGTAGTACAATATATAATACATTGGGGGCAGTAGTATAATATATAATACATTGGGGGCAGTAGTACAATATATAATACATTGGGGGCGGTAGTATAATATATAATACATTGGGGGCGGTAGTATAATATATAATACATTGGGGGCAGCAGTACAATATATAATACATTGGGGGCGGTAGTATAATATATAATACATTGGGGGCAGTAGTACACTATATAATACATTGGGGGGCAGTAGTACAATATATAATGCATTGGGGGCGGTAGTATAATATATAATACATTGGGGGCAGTTGTACAATATATAATACATTGGGGGCGGTAGTATAATATATAATACATTGGGGGCGGTAGTATAATATATAATACATTGGGGGCGGTAGTATAATATATAATACTTTGGGGGCGGTAGTACAATATATAATACATTGGGGGCGGTAGTATAATATATAATACTTTGGGGGCAGTAGTACAATATATAATACATTGGGGGCGGTAGTATAATATATAATACATTGGGGGCGGTAGTATAATATATAATACATTGGGGGCGGTAGTATGATATATAATACATTGGGGGCGGTAGTATAATATATAATACATTGGGGGCGGTAGTACAATATATAATACATTGGGGGCGGTAGTATAATATATAATACATTGGGGGCGGTAGTACAATATAATACATTGGGTGCGGTAGTATAATATATAATACTTTGGGGGCGGTAGTACAATATATAATACATTGGGGGCGGTAGTATAATATATAATATATTGGGGGCGGTAGTATAATATATAATACATTGGGGGCGGTAGTATAATATATAATACATTGGGGGCGGTAGTACAATATATAATACATTGGGGGCGGTAGTACAATATATAATACATTGGGGGCGGTAGTACAATATATAATACATTGGGGGCGGTAGTACAATATATAATACATTGGGAGCGGTAGGACAATATATAATACATTGGGGGCGGTAGTATAATATATAATACATTGGAGGCGGCAGTACAATATATAACACATTGGGGGCGGCAGTACAATATATAACACATTGGGGGCGGCAGTACAATATATAATACATTGGGGGCGGTAGTACAATATATAATACATTGGGGGCGGTAGTACAATATATAATACATTGGGGGCGGTAGTACAATATATAATACATTGGGGGCGGTAGTACAATATATAATACATTGGGGGCGGCAGTACAATATATAATACATTGGGGGCGGCAGTACAATATATAATACATTGGGGGCGGTAGTACAATATATAATACATTGGGGGCGGTAGTATAATATCTAATACATTGGGGGCGGTAGTACAATATATAATACATTGGGGGCGGTAGTACAATATATAATACATTGGGGGCGGTAGTATAATATATAATACATTGGGGGCGGTAGTATAATATATAATACATTGGAGGCGGCAGTACAATATATAACACATTGGGGGCGGCAGTACAATATATAGTACATTGGGGGCGGTAGTACAATATATAATACATTGGGGGCGGTAGTACAATATATAATACATTGGGGGCGGTAGTACAATATATAATACATTGGGGGCGGTAGTATAATATATAGTACATTGGGGGCGGTAGTACAATATATAATACATTGGGGGCGGTAGTATAATATATAGTACATTGGGGGCGGTAGTACAATATATAGTACATTGGGGGCGGTAGTATAATATATAGTACATTGGGGGCGGTAGTACAATATATAATACATTGGGGGCGGTAGTATAATATATAATACATTGGGGGCAGTAGTATAATATATAATACATTGGGGGCAGTAGTATAATATATAATACATTGGGGGCAGTAGTATAATATATAACACATTGGGGGCAGTAGTATAATATATAATACATTGGGGGCAGTAGTATAATATATAATACATTGGGGGCAGTAGTATAATATATAATACATTGGGGGCAGTAGTATAATATATAACACATTGGGGGCAGTAGTATAATATATAATACATTGGGGGCGGTAGTATAATATATAGTACATTGGGGGCAGTAGTATAATATATAATACATTGGGGGCAGTAGTATAATATATAATACATTGGGGGCAGTAGTATAATATATAATACATTGGGGGCAGTAGTATAATATATAATACATTGGGGGCAGTAGTATAATATATAATACATTGGGGGCGGTAGTATAATATATAGTACATTGGGGGCGGTAGTATAATATATAGTACATTGGGGGCGGTAGTACAATATATAATACATTGGGGGCGGTAGTATAATATATAATACATTGGGGGCAGTAGTATAATATATAATACATTGGGGGCAGTAGTATAATATATAATACATTGGGGGCAGTAGTATAATATATAGTACATTGGGGGCGGTAGTACAATATATAATACATTGGGGGCGGTAGTATAATATATAGTACATTGGGGGCGGTAGTACAATATATAGTACATTGGGGGCGGTAGTACAATATATAGTACATTGGGGGCGGTAGTATAATATATAATACATTGGGGGCAGTAGTATAATATATAATACATTGGGGGCAGTAGTATAATATATAGTACATTGGGGGCGGTAGTACAATATATAATACATTGGGGGCGGTAGTATAATATATAGTACATTGGGGGCGGTAGTACAATATATAATACATTGGGGGCGGTAGTACAATATATAATACATTGGGGGCGGTAGTACAATATATAATACATTGGGGGCGGTAGTATAATATATAATACATTGGGGGCGGTAGTACAATATATAATACATTGGAGGCAGTAGTATAATATATAATACATTGGGGGCGGTAGGACAATATATAATACATTGGGGGCGGTAGGACAATATATAATACATTGGGGGCAGTAGTATAATATATAATATATTGGGGGCGGCAGTACAATATATAACACATTGGGGGCGGCAGTACAATATATAATACATTGGGGGCGGTAGTACAATATATAACACATTGGGGGCGGCAGTACAATATATAACACATTGGGGGCGGTAGTATAATATATAATACATTGGGGGCGGTAGTATAATATATAATACATTGGAGGCGGTAGTATAATATATAATACATTGGGGCGGTAGTATAATATATAATACATTGGAGGCGGTAGTATAATATATAATACATTGGAAGCGGTAGTATAATATATAATACATTGGAAGCGGTAGTATAATATATAATACATTGGGGGCGGTAGGACAATATATAATACATTGGGGGCGGTAGGACAATATATAATACATTGGGGGCGGCAGTACAATATATAACACATTGGGGGCGGCAGTACAATATATAATACATTGGGGGCGGTAGTATAATATATAATACATTGGGGGCGGTAGTACAATATATAATACATTGGGGGCGGTAGTATAATATATAATACATGGGGGCGGCAGTACAATATATAATACATTGGGGGCAGTAGTATAATATATAATACATTGGGGGCGGTAGTACAATATATAATACATTGGGGGCGGTAGTATAATATATAATACATTGGGGGCGGTAGTACAATATATAATACATTGGGGGCGGTAGTACAATATATAATACATTGGGGCGGTAGTACAATATATAATACATTGGGGGCGGTAGTATAATATATAATACATTGGGGGCGGTAGTACAATATATAATACATTGGGGGCGGTAGTACAATATATAATACATTGGGGGCGGTAGGACAATATATAACACATTGGGGGCGGTAGTATAATATATAATATATTGGGGGCGGTAGTATAATATATAATACATTGGGGGCGGTAGTACAATATATAATACATTGGGGGCAGTAGTATAATATATAATACATTGGGGGCGGTAGTACAATATATAATACATTGGGGGCGGTAGTATAATATATAATACATTGGGGGCGGTAGTACAATATATAATACATTGGGGGCGGTAGGACAATATATAACACATTGGGGGCGGTAGTATAATATATAATATATTGGGGGCGGTAGTATAATATATAATACATTGGGGGCGGTAGTACAATATATAATACATTGGGGGCAGTAGTATAATATATAATACATTGGGGGCGGTAGTACAATATATAATACATTGGGGGCGGTAGTATAATATATAATACATTGGGGGCGGTAGTATAATATATAATACATTGGGGGCGGTAGTACAATATATAATACATTGGGGGCAGTAGTATAATATATAATACATTGGGGGCAGTAGTACAATATATAATACATTGGGGGCGGTAGTATAATATATAATACATTGGGGGCGGTAGTATAATATATAATACATTGGGGGCAGCAGTACAATATATAATACATTGGGGGCGGTAGTATAATATATAATACATTGGGGGCAGTAGTACACTATATAATACATTGGGGGGCAGTAGTACAATATATAATGCATTGGGGGCGGTAGTATAATATATAATACATTGGGGGCAGTTGTACAATATATAATACATTGGGGGCGGTAGTATAATATATAATACATTGGGGGCGGTAGTATAATATATAATACATTGGGGGCGGTAGTATAATATATAATACTTTGGGGGCGGTAGTACAATATATAATACATTGGGGGCGGTAGTATAATATATAATACTTTGGGGGCAGTAGTACAATATATAATACATTGGGGGCGGTAGTATAATATATAATACATTGGGGGCGGTAGTATAATATATAATACATTGGGGGCGGTAGTATGATATATAATACATTGGGGGCGGTAGTATAATATATAATACATTGGGGGCGGTAGTACAATATATAATACATTGGGGGCGGTAGTATAATATATAATACATTGGGGGCGGTAGTACAATATAATACATTGGGTGCGGTAGTATAATATATAATACTTTGGGGGCGGTAGTACAATATATAATACATTGGGGGCGGTAGTATAATATATAATATATTGGGGGCGGTAGTATAATATATAATACATTGGGGGCGGTAGTATAATATATAATACATTGGGGGCGGTAGTACAATATATAATACATTGGGGGCGGTAGTACAATATATAATACATTGGGGGCGGTAGTACAATATATAATACATTGGGGGCGGTAGTACAATATATAATACATTGGGAGCGGTAGGACAATATATAATACATTGGGGGCGGTAGTATAATATATAATACATTGGAGGCGGCAGTACAATATATAACACATTGGGGGCGGCAGTACAATATATAACACATTGGGGGCGGCAGTACAATATATAATACATTGGGGGCGGTAGTACAATATATAATACATTGGGGGCGGTAGTACAATATATAATACATTGGGGGCGGTAGTACAATATATAATACATTGGGGGCGGTAGTACAATATATAATACATTGGGGGCGGCAGTACAATATATAATACATTGGGGGCGGCAGTACAATATATAATACATTGGGGGCGGTAGTACAATATATAATACATTGGGGGCGGTAGTATAATATCTAATACATTGGGGGCGGTAGTACAATATATAATACATTGGGGGCGGTAGTACAATATATAATACATTGGGGGCGGTAGTATAATATATAATACATTGGGGGCGGTAGTATAATATATAATACATTGGAGGCGGCAGTACAATATATAACACATTGGGGGCGGCAGTACAATATATAGTACATTGGGGGCGGTAGTACAATATATAATACATTGGGGGCGGTAGTACAATATATAATACATTGGGGGCGGTAGTACAATATATAATACATTGGGGGCGGTAGTATAATATATAGTACATTGGGGGCGGTAGTACAATATATAATACATTGGGGGCGGTAGTATAATATATAGTACATTGGGGGCGGTAGTACAATATATAGTACATTGGGGGCGGTAGTATAATATATAGTACATTGGGGGCGGTAGTACAATATATAATACATTGGGGGCGGTAGTATAATATATAATACATTGGGGGCAGTAGTATAATATATAATACATTGGGGGCAGTAGTATAATATATAATACATTGGGGGCAGTAGTATAATATATAACACATTGGGGGCAGTAGTATAATATATAATACATTGGGGGCAGTAGTATAATATATAATACATTGGGGGCAGTAGTATAATATATAATACATTGGGGGCAGTAGTATAATATATAACACATTGGGGGCAGTAGTATAATATATAATACATTGGGGGCGGTAGTATAATATATAGTACATTGGGGGCAGTAGTATAATATATAATACATTGGGGGCAGTAGTATAATATATAATACATTGGGGGCAGTAGTATAATATATAATACATTGGGGGCAGTAGTATAATATATAATACATTGGGGGCAGTAGTATAATATATAATACATTGGGGGCGGTAGTATAATATATAGTACATTGGGGGCGGTAGTATAATATATAGTACATTGGGGGCGGTAGTACAATATATAATACATTGGGGGCGGTAGTATAATATATAATACATTGGGGGCAGTAGTATAATATATAATACATTGGGGGCAGTAGTATAATATATAATACATTGGGGGCAGTAGTATAATATATAGTACATTGGGGGCGGTAGTACAATATATAATACATTGGGGGCGGTAGTATAATATATAGTACATTGGGGGCGGTAGTACAATATATAGTACATTGGGGGCGGTAGTACAATATATAGTACATTGGGGGCGGTAGTATAATATATAATACATTGGGGGCAGTAGTATAATATATAATACATTGGGGGCAGTAGTATAATATATAGTACATTGGGGGCGGTAGTACAATATATAATACATTGGGGGCGGTAGTATAATATATAGTACATTGGGGGCGGTAGTACAATATATAATACATTGGGGGCGGTAGTACAATATATAATACATTGGGGGCGGTAGTACAATATATAATACATTGGGGGCGGTAGTATAATATATAATACATTGGGGGCGGTAGTATAATATATAATACATTGGAGGCGGCAGTACAATATATAACACATTGGGGGCGGCAGTACAATATATAATACATTGGGGGCGGTAGTACAATATATAATACATTGGGGGCGGTAGTACAATATATAATACATTGGGGGCGGTAGTACAATATATAATACATTGGGGGCGGTAGTACAATATATAGTACATTGGGGGCAGTAGTATAATATATAATACATTGGGGGCAGTAGTATAATATATAATACATTGGGGGCGGTAGTATAATATATAGTACATTGGGGGCGGTAGTACAATATATAGTACATTGGGGGCAGTAGTATAATATATAATACATTGGGGGCAGTAGTATAATATATAATACATTGGGGGCAGTAGTATAATATATAGTACATTGGGGGCGGTAGTACAATATATAATACATTGGGGGCGGTAGTACAATATATAATACATTGGGGGCGGTAGTATAATATATAGTACATTGGGGGCGGTAGTACAATATATAGTACATTGGGGGCGGTAGTACAATATATAATACATTGGGGGCGGTAGTACAATATATAATACATTGGGGGCGGTAGTACAATATATAATACATTGGGGGCGGTAGTATAATATATAATACATTGGGGGCGGTAGTATAATATATAATACATTGGAGGCGGCAGTACAATATATAACACATTGGGGGCGGCAGTACAATATATAATACATTGGGGGCGGTAGTACAATATATAATACATTGGGGGCGGTAGTACAATATATAATACATTGGGGGCGGTAGTATAATATATAATACATTGGGGGCGGTAGTATAATATATAATACATTGGGGGCGGTAGTACAATAAATAATACATTGGGGGCGGTAGTATAATATATAATACATTGGAGGCGGCAGTACAATATATAACACATTGGGGGCGGCAGTACAATATATAATACATTGGGGGCGGTAGTATAATATATAATACATTGGGGGCGGTAGTACAATATATAATACATTGGGGGCGGTAGTACAATATATAATACATTGGGAGCGGTAGGACAATATATAATACATTGGGGGCGGTAGTATAATATATAAAACATTGGGGGCAGTAGTACAATATATAATACATTGGGGGCGGTAGTATAATATATAATACATTGGGGGCGGTAGTACAATATATAATACATTGGGAGCGGTAGTACAATATATTGTACATTGGGGGCGGTAGTATAATATATAATACATTGGGGGCGGTAGTATAATATATAATACATTGGGGGTGGTAGTATAATATATAATACATTGGGGCGGTAGTACAATATATAATACATTGGGGGCGGTAGTACAATATATAGTACATTGGGGGCGGTAGTATAATATATAATACATTGGGGGCGGTAGTACAATATATAATACATTGGGGGCGGTAGTACAATATATAGTACATTGGGGCAGTAGTATAATATATAATACATTGGGGGCGGCAGTACAATATATAATACATTGGGGGCGGTAGTATAATATATAATACATTGGGGGCGGTAGTACAATATATAATACATTGGGGGCGGTAGTATAATATATAACACATTGGGGGCAGTAGTATAATATATAATACATTGGGGGCAGTAGTATAATATATAATACATTGGGGGCGGTAGTATAATATATAACACATTGGGGGCGGTAGTATAATATATAATACATTGGGGGCCGTAGTACAATATATAATACATTGGGAGCGGTAGTATAATATATAATACATTGGGGGCGGTAGTACAATATATAGTACATTGGGGGCGGTAGTACAATTGTAATACATTGGGGGCGGTAGTACAATATATAGTACATTGGGGGCGGTAGTACAATATATAATACATTGGGGGCGGTAGTATAATATATAATACATTGGGGGCGGTAGTACAATATATAGTACATTGGGGGCGGCAGTACAATATATAGTACATTGGGGGCGGTAGTATAATATATAACACATTGGGGGCGGTAGTATAATATATAATACATTGGGGGCGGTAGTATAATATATAACACATTGGGGGCGGTAGTATAATATATAATACATTGGGGGCGGTAGTATAATATATAATACATTGGGGGCGGTAGTACAATATATAGTACATTGGGGGCGGTAGTATAATATATAGTACATTGGGGGCGGTAGTATAATATATAGTACATTGGGGGCGGTAGTACAATATATAATACATTGGGGGCGGTAGTATAATATATAATACATTGGGGGCGGTAGTATAATATATAATACATTGGGGCAGTAGTACAATATATAATACATTGGGGCGGTAGTACAATATATAATACATTGGGGGCGGTAGTATAATATATAGTACATTGGGGGCGGTAGTACAATATATAATACATTGGGGGCGGTAGTACAATATATAATACATTGGGGGCGGTAGTATAATATATAATACATTGGGGGCGGTAGTATAATATATAATACATTGGGGGCGGTAGTATAATATATAATACATTGGGGGCGGTAGTATAATATATAGTACATTGGGGGCGGTAGTACAATATATAATACATTGGGGGCGGTAGTATAATATATAATACATTGGGGGCGGTAGTATAATATATAATACATTGGGGGCGGTAGTATAATATATAATACATTGGGGGCGGTAGTACAATATATAGTACATTGGGGGCGGTAGTACAATATATAATACATTGGGGGCGGTAGTACAATATATAATACATTGGGGGCGGTAGTACAATATATAATACATTGGGGGCAGTAGTACACTATATAATACATTGGGGGCGGTAGTATAATATAGAATACATTGGGGGCAGTAGTATAATATATAATACATTGGGGGCGGTAGTATAATATAGAATACATTGGGGGCGGTAGTACAATATATAATACATTGGGGGCGGTAGTATAATATATAATACATTGGGGGCGGCAGTACAATATATAATACATTGGGGGCGGTAGTACAATATATAGTACATTGGGGGCGGTAGTATAATATATAGTACATTGGGGGCAGTAGTATAATATATAATACATTGGGGGCGGTAGTATAATATATAATACATTGGGGGCGGTAGTACAATATATAATACATTGGGGGCGGTAGTATAATATATAATACATTGGGGGCGGCAGTACAATATATAATACATTGGGGGCAGTAGTATAATATATAATACATTGGGGGCGGTAGTATAATATATAATACATTGGGGGCGGTAGTACAATATATAATACATTGGGGGCGGTAGTACAATATATAATACATTGGGGGCGGTAGTATAATATATAATACATTGGGGGCGGTAGTACAATATATAATACATTGGGGGCAGTAGTATAATATATAATACATTGGAGGCAGTAGTATAATATATAATACATTGGAGGCGGCAGTACAATATATAACACATTGGGGGCGGTAGTATAATATATAATACATTGGGGGCGGTAGTACAATATATAATTCACTAGATGGTGGCCGGATTCTAACGCATTGGGTATTCTAGAATATGTATGCGGCCGACCGGGCGCAATCAGCAAAACGGTGTTTAAATTTGGCGGCAATATCGGTGATTGGTCACGGGTGGCGGCCGCGACCAATCAGCGAACTGTGTTAGTGAGGACCGGAGAGCTTTTTTAAATTTGGCGATAAAATCGACCAATCAGCAGAGCGTTGTTTAAATTTGGCGGCAATCTCGCTGATTGGTCTCGGTCGGCCAGCGGCCGGGACCAATGAGCAGAGCAGTGTTTACATTTGGCGCCAAAATCGCTGATTGGTAGCGGTCGCCGGCCACCGTGACCAATCAGCAGAGCGGCGTTTAAATTTGCCGCCCATCTCGCTCATTGGTAGTGGCCGGCCACCGCGACCAATCAGCGTCGTATTAGTGTGGGCCCGGGAGCGGCGCTGCTTGTGCGGCTCCGTATTAGCGAGGATCGGGGAGCGGCGCTGCCTGTGTGGCTCCTTCCGCTGCGAGCAGCTGGTAGATGAGCGGCTGCTCGCAGCAGAAGCATCCCAACCGGCGGCGCCGCTTCCCGGTCCTCCGTTCACACTTGCTGTCGGGAGATCACCGGGCCAAGCCGCTGATCTTCCGACGTTAGCCGCATGGAGGTCAGCGGCGCCGGTCGGGGTAGTTGTGCTGCTAGCGACACTCATCTCCCCGCTGCATCGCCGCTGACCTCCGTCCGCCAGATGAGCCGCTAACGGCCGCCATCTTTTTTCAGAAATCCCGCGGCGCTGATTGGCCGCTGCAAAAACTCAGCAAAAGACGCAGGAAAATCTGCATTTTTGACGCAGCTGTTTTCCTGCCAGAGAAAAATTGTCAGCAGATTTAGCTACAGAAAAAAAACACAACATGTGTGAACAGAGCCTAAGTATTTACCTCCAGGAAGGACATATAGAAATTCGCACTTTTTTCAAACCAACGGACACTATAAAGCATCTGAGAGAAAATAGCAAGAACCTGGAGAACAAGAGAGGAAGGGCAGCAGAATATACGCCAACCTCTCAGTAGGGGAGAGGGAAACCAGGAAAGGGTATATTCTCCAAATTAAATACCGTCAGAAATTGTATTTAGAAAGGTAACTAAATCTAGTTTCCACAAAAAAAAGCAGAATATGGTATACCGGTAACAGCGAACAAATTACACCTAAGATTTTTGGCTATGAAAAAGTGCTCTAACTTCCGGCCATGTCCACCACCGTTGTTGGGTCTTGTCTTTTTTCAAAGCGTCCCATGACAAAATCATTTCATAAGAGTTACAGTGGTGGCCAAAAGTATTGGCACCCCTGCAGTTCTGTCAGATAATACTCAGTTTCTTGCAATCACACATTCTTTGGTCTTATTCTCTTCATTTAATTTTCTTGCAAGGAAAAAAAACACAAAAGAGAATGAAGGAAAAATCAAATCATTGATCATTTCACACAAAACTCCAAAAATGGGCCGGACAAAAGTATTGGCACCCTCAGCCTAATACTTGGTTGCACAACCTTTAGCCAAAATAACTGGGAACAACCTCTTCCGGTAACCATCAATGAGTTTCTTCCAATGCTCTGCTGGAATTGTAGACCATTCTTCTTTGGCAAACTGCTCCAGGTCCCTGATATTTGAAGGGCGCCTTCTCCAAACTGCCATTTTGAGATCTCTCCACAGGTGTTCTATGGGATTCAGGTCTGGACTCATTGCTGGCCACCTTAGAAGTCTCCAGTGCTTTCTCTCAAACCATTTTATAGTGCTTTTGGAAGTGTGTTTTGGGTCATTGTCCTGCTGGAAGACCCATGACCTCTGAGGGAGACCCAGCTTTCTCATACTGGGCCCTACATTATGCTGCAAAATTTGTTGGTAGTCTTCAGACTTCATAATGCCATGCACACGGTCAAGCAGTCCAGTGCCAGAGGCAGCAAAGCAACCCCCAAAACATCAGGGAACCTCCGCCATGTTTGACTGTAGGGAGCGTGTTCTTTTCTTTGAATGCCTCTTTTTTTTCCTGTATACTCTATGTTGATGCTTTTTCCCATCTACTTTTGTCTCATCTGACCAGAGAACATTCTTCCACAACGTTTTAGGCTTTCTCAGGTAAGTTTTGGCAAACTCCAGCCTGGCTTTTTTATGTCTCAGGGTAAGAAGTGGGGTCTTCCTGGGTATCCTACCATACAGTCCCTTTTCATTCAGACGTCGACGGATAGTACGGGTTGACACTGTTGTACCCTCGGACTGCAGGGCGGCTTGAACTTGTTTGGATGTTAGTCGAGGTTCTTTATCCACCATCCGCACAATCTTGCGTTGAAATCTCTCGTCAATTTTTCTTTTCCGTCCACATGTAGGGAGGTTAGCCACAGTGCCATGGGCTTTACACTTCTTGATGACACTGCGCACGGAAGACACAGGAACATTCAGGTCTTTGGAGATGGACTTGTAGCCTTGAGATTGCTCATGCTTCCTCACAATTTGGTTTCTCAAGTCCTCAGACAGTTCTTTGGTCTTCTTTCTTTTCTCCATGCTCAATGTGGTACACACAAGGACACAGGACAGAGGCTGAGTCAACTTTAATCCATGTTAACTGGCTGCAAGTGTGATTTAGTTATTGCCAACACCTGTTAGGTGCCACAGGTAAGTTACATGATTTTTCAAAGGGTGCCAATACTTTTGTCCACCCCCTTTTTTAGGTTTGGTATGGAATTATATCCAATTATATCCAATTTGGCTTTAGGACAATTCTTTTTGTGTTTTTTTCATTGAAGACAAATTAAATGAAGATAATAAGACCAAAGAATTTGTGATTGCAATCATTTTCAGGAAGAAACTGAGTATTATCTGATAGAATTGCAGGGGTGCCAATACTTTTGGCCCCCACTGTATATGAGTCCATTCTCCACCAGGTCATCCGTTGATGGAGCAGATTGGGATTTCCACTTGGAGGCAAGGGCTTGTCTGGCCGCAGTTAATACCAAAGAGCAGAGCCATCTGTTCTTGTACGTGAGGTCGGTAATGCCTATGTTCAGTAAAGCTAATGTTGGATTCATTGGGACGTCATTTCCTGCACAGGATGATAATATCTTAAATACATCTTTCCAAAAGCTATTTAGTTTAGAACACGACCACCAAGAGTGCAAAAGTGTGCCTATTCCTCCACATTTTTTCCAACATAAGGGAGTTGTTCCTTGGGATAGGCGAGCTGTACGGTTTGGGGGTAAATACCAACGGAGTTGGATTTTTATTTTTTGCAATTTCTAGGTGGTTTATGCATGATGAACTTTTAAGGGGCCATGATAAGGCTAATTGCCATTGATCATGAGTAAACAAAGTGCCCAAATCCGATTCCCATTTAACCATGTACGGGAGCTTAGTATTATTAGAGGGAGAATTGAGAAAATGATATGCTACCGAAACACCCCTGGAGAATCCTTTCTTCCCCAAAACAAAGTGTTGTATTGTGGATGGAGCCAGCCGCGACACAATTGTTGGAGAAGAAGATAGAAAACTCTTCAGTTGAATATAGGAAAAGTGAAGATTACCGGGGAGTTGATATATGGAGGATAGTTCGTCAAACGTTTTGATAGAACTAGCTGAAAACATAGATTGCAAATTAGGAATGCCGTAATCTTCCCAACAGCGGAAGTGGGAGAATGGGACCACCAGGTCAACGCTCGTAAGCGAGATATATTTCAACGGAATGTGTATAATCTTTTTAAAAATCAGCTCTCTCCACATTTTAAGAGCATGTGCCATTGTAGGGAGGGAGCAAGATTGAGACTTCGGGAGCAGAAATTCCGCTTCCAACATGAGTCTAGTGGAATGAAATTTGGTATCTGATTTTTCCATTTTAACCCAGGAGAGATTGGACTTAGTGTCCCACCACTCTCTAAGAGCGTCAATCGTGCATGTGACGCGCCCCCTGGGCCGCGTGGGGAACCCGGAACCGGGCCTCTGGTGGTTGTAGTCTCCGTGGCGCTGACCTGGTCCGTGCCCAGGGCGGTCAATTCAGTGGCAGTCTTAATGTAATAGCAAATGCCCGACTACGCCACCCGTGGATTGCGGTCAGTGGGGACCGCCGCTGCGCTGCAGACCGCTGAGGCTGGTGTTGTATGCGCAGCCAAGTATGGGATAACTCCCTACGGGAGAAGTATTGCCTCAGGGCAGCTAATGTGGAAGATGGGAGTAATGGTGTGAGTGTCCCAGTCCTAATGGTGCTGGTGCGGCGATGAAACACAGAGACTTGTAATTGCAGTTTCCAATGCTTTACTCACAGTTGTTATTCGGTCAATCCTGCAGGTGATGACGGCCCAAGCCGTGCTGCGTCCACCAGGTGAGGGACTCGGTCAACTCCCAGGCAATTCCAGAGCATGGCTCAGGGCTCCCTTCTCTACCTTTCTCTGGCCGTCCCCACCAGTGACCCACCTTTGTCCAGCTTCCTCGGGCCTTCTGTTGGCGAAACCTATCTCCGGTTTCCCTGGCCCTATGTGGTATGCTTTCCTGGTGGATGTAGTGAGGGGTCGCACCAAGATGTGGTCTCAACCTCCGGTCTTTGGCTGAGGAATTTGTTGCCTCCACCAATTTGGGTTCCGGTACCCTGTTCTGCCAACCCGTCACCCGCAGTCTCCTGGGTCGTTAGGGTTCCCTCTGTCCTCGTGTCTCATGGCCTTTCTCTGTGTTCCTGTTCCTTGTTTCCTTTCTTACTTTCCTTTCTTCTCTCTCTCTCAGGCTCCGGCCTCCTGACAAGGCCTGCCCGTGGAGCAGAGCTCATGCAGCAGCTCTGCTCCCTGTCACTTCTCCTCAGACTGCACACTGATCTAAGATGGTGCCCACCTTATGTACCTCCCTTATGTGTGAGCCCAGGTGACTAGTAACCAATGGGCTCCTACCTATGCCCAGAAACCCACCCCTATCTGCTCCTACACCACTGGGAATTCCACCCCCCGCCCCACTCCAGCCAGGGACAGATGCTGTCGTGCCTGCACTTCTGTCTAGTGGGAGCACCGTTGACCTGTCCCTCGGAAATGGGATGTGTGTAGTGCATGCAGCTAAACGAGTCCTGGTCCACACTCCATCCTTACCCGGGAGTGGAATATCACACCTCTGGTTTGAGGTGCAGTACCCCTGTAGCAGCCGAGCCCTCGGGGTGCTACACATGCTCTATAGTAGAGGTGGATATTCTGTAGTCCCAAACCTCCCTCTCCCAATTTATAAAACAGCAAGGAGCTCTTGAATCTGGATTTTTTGCCACCCCAAATAAAACGAAGTAGTAAAGCTTGGATTTCGTCTAGTATTTTTTTTTTGTATGGGAAGTGGTATACATCTTAGAAGATATAGAATTTTGGGTAAAAAAGTCATTTTACACGTTTGTATACGGGCCATCCAAGAAAGTTCTAAGGTGCTCAGTCTTTTGAGCTCTGGCTTGATTGAATTTAGAAATATTTTTAGAGACTAAGTTTTTTGAGGGGGAGATTAGGTGAATTCCTAGGTAGATAATGGAGTTTTTAGCCCATGTAAATGGCAGAGATTTTTTTTAAATTGGAAATTAATCCTGGGAGACAATCAATCGGAAGGGCCATTGATTTCGCAGAGTTCAATTTGTAGAGGGATACTTCTGAGGACCGAGAGAGGGTAGACAGCAGTGCTCGGAGGGAAGTTTCGGGGTGTGTTACAGAGATAATTACGTCATCCGCATACAGACCAACTGGGTGAGCCACGGACCCCATTTTTATTCCAAAGATATCTGTACAAGTACAAATCTCCTGCGCCAAGGGTTCCATTGCCAATGCAAAAATTGCAGGCGACAACGGGCACCCCTAGCGGGTTTTATTCGAGATATGAAACTGGTCTGAGCTAAAGCCTGCTGCTAATACCTTCGCACTCTGGGAGGAGTATAGCGCCATTATATCCTTCTGTATGTGTCCAATTAACCCGAATTTAGCCAAGACTGCTTGGAGGTATCCCCAGTGTACTCGATCAAAAGCTTTTTCTGCGTCCAACGAAACGAGCACACTAGGGACCCCAGATTTTTCTGCTCTGTGGATCAGGTTTAGAACACATCGAGTAGCGTCTCTGGTTTGCCTCCCCGGCACAAAACCCATTTGATCTGGTGCTATCAGTTGAGGAAGGACCGAATTAATTCTTTGAGCTAGGATCTTAGAATACAATTTAAGATCACAGTTCAGTAGTGAAATAGGTTGAAAATTCTCAGGTTTATTTGGGGGTTTGCCTGGTTTTGGAGGGTAACAATAGTCGCTTCCAAGAATAATGGGTTGATTTTACCCTTGCCTCTCCAGTGTAAAAATAGTCGCTGCAAGTACGGGGATAACCTCACTAATACATTTCTAAATAAAATGTATGACCGACAGCTCCTTAATTCCACTAAAGAAAGTGTTAAACATATACCATGGTCACAACTACTGTACAGGAGAGGGGCAAATATCCAGGAGCAAGATAGTTCTGCTGACATCCCTCCCATTATAATATCATACCATTCCAACATACACATTCTGTCATAGATAATATTAAGAATTTCTCCCAAACCCCTCATTCCCCCTCCTCTATACTATTTATCAGAATAGAAAAGCTGGCAATCTACGGAGCTGTCTCTCTGCAAATTAGTACACACCGGAGAAGTGGCTAATAGGCAAATGCTAGCACAAAGGGACATACTAACCCAATTAACATACGAGTGTATTTTCTAGTTTCGCCGGCCTGTGACAAATATACACCTGGGTGAGAAGGATGCAGTTCCTGGCTTCAAAAGAATTCCCTCTCAGTCCCAGGGCATTCCTCATTTGCTCAACAGAAATCTGCAGTCTCGCCGAGCTGAAATATGGAACATCGGAAGTTCTATACTTCTGATAATAATGGGACACATAATTTTAGCGGCAGGGTCAGCTAAAGAACAATACGCATAGTTTTCCGTAGCTGTGAACCCCTCCGGTGAGCTGTGGTGCAAAAGTTCCAGAATAACGGACCGCAGTTATGCCATGTTTAGTCTCTAAGGAAAGGTAAGTTCGTAATAAAGAATATGGTGTCACTTGCAAGCTTCTGTGATCAAACAGCAATAAGTTATCGCGGAAGTTAGATATTTTAATAAAAATATAAAGGCTTGAGCCTAGCCCATATGATGTCATAACAGGGGATGTGTAGGCAGATCCCCCCTTCGACATAAAAGACCCAGCCGAGAATGGGTCAGTACTTATGCCGGGAGTATAAATTTCATATAGCACGAATCACGTTCGATAACGGTCAATTGGAGCACCTCCCCTCCAGCTAAACAGAATCGTCTCTACGATCTTTTTAGCAAGTTCTTCTTTAATCCCATTTTATTTGTATAACTGTATATTCTGTATTGTAATGTATCGTTTGTAAAACCTTTTCTTTATTTTTCATAAACACTGCCTCCCTTTTGGATTAAATATAAAAATTAATAGTCCTTTTTCTTTTGTCCTGTAATCGTTCTCTCCCCCGAAGCCATATATGCTACCAGAAAGCAGGCGTCCGGCCAGGCCTGTATTATATTTTAAAGCTGATCGGTGGTGGCAGCGAATAATATTAATTGGGGTATCGTGAAGCTGGCAGTGACCGTACGGAGGGCATATACACATATTCCACGCATTGGAATCCGGAGATGTGTACGCCATACGCTCACTGCTCGCTTGCCGATAGCTGCGTAGTGAGTAATGGCAAATCCATGACAATAATCTGACGTGTCCTGACACATTGTGAGAAGGATTGTCAGACGCCACTGGAATATTCTGAAGGATGATAAAACTATAGGTGAACAAATACCTCTGTTACATGTGTGTGAACATAGCCTAAGATCTAAAAAAAAGTAACAAACTATATGTGGTACGCACTATACGCCCTATGAATACAAGGATAGGCGATTATCTACACAATATGAGGAATACATTTGAAGGCCACCCCTTGTCTAAACATTTTTTTTGGAGAAACATGGGGGCTCTACTGGAGATGTGCAAGTGACAGCAATTCAAATAATGCAGAAACATTGGTGTAAGGACTTCATTAAGCAGAAAGTAACTGAATATTCAAACTAGACACCTTGAGACCAAAGAGTCTTAATAGTGAAATAGAGTTATTTGCTTTCAACTAATCAATCAATGGTCTAATGACCTAATGAATTGATTGATGGACCTATGACACCTCTATATGGACCTGGCCATTGAAGGAGCATCCCCGATGAAGGAAACTGATTTCCGAGACGCGTTGGGATTGGTCCTCTGCGCCCTCCGTACGGACATGCACGTGGTCATACATCAGGCAGGTCCTTGCCTGCTTCAGCATCAGAGTGCCAACGATCATAGGCGGTTCAACTACGCAGTCTCCGGCCGGGACTACGCACCGCCTTTCCACCAGACTGTTATGTTCTGCAACTTAGAACTAAGGAATAGGAGGGAAAAGCTGTCCCTGCACTGAGACTCAGCTTAACCCTACACTGGGTTGGGTGCCCTATTCCTTATGAATAGCCCCACCGAAATTCCTGCACTGAACTCAAACGAAGACCTGTAGGAAGGGGAAAGGGGTCCCTAAAAGATCTAAGGACTGGGAGCAAAACCAGGAGACCTCCTAACAGAAAAGTTAGTTGCAGAAATGAGATTAAAGGGAACAAAACTGGTGGAACAAGAAGTCCCAGGATAACAATTGTCCAAAGCACAAAGAACTAAACAAGGCTACTTAGCCAGAGCACAAGCGAAACAACACTGATGTACAGCGGGGAATGGGAGACAGGTGCTGAGTAATTAAGAGTGCAGAGATCACGTGACCAAGAAACCCAGCACCAGAGGAAAAGACTAGAAGCCAGCAAACCACAACAAGATGGCCGATAGTAAAACAAAATAGATACTAACACAGACCACTAAAAGACCCTCTACAGGATCTTCCTCCGCAAGCACCGGTGAGGACTCAGGGACCACCATTTGCGGAGCATCCAGCTACACTGAGGGACTCGCACTCTCCACTCTCTAGGTACCGTCCACGAAGCACATGTGGCAATCATCTCCTCAGCCTGTCCATGCCTATAAGAGCGGGTACTGAATCTGAAAAACAGGAGCACCTTAGGTTACCAGCTGATTACCGGGTACTGACCCTCATCGGGGCCCACCAGAGAGCACTGCTATTTTTGCCCTAATATTCCTCACCTTCCCTGCAGATCTTAGACCTATGAGAGGAGGCTTATCCCCTAACAGCTTACCTGATCTGAGCACTTTCACTCTCCAATCAGAGAACACCAGGTGCCCATATCTACTGTATATATATGTGACATGCAGAAGCAGTTCTGTTGCTTCAAAAACATTCAGAAACTATTAGAAGTAAAAGCACAGGAGATGTTACGGATCCGGGTGGTGGAACCTCTGTGCTGCGGTGCAAGGAGGGACCAGAGGGGCGTAACTAGGTATCAACTCGGACTGACCAAGGTCGCACGGTGACTCAATCGACTCCGTGAACCAGGGAAGGACCGAGCAGAGGGACCAGGTGCTACTCTGGACCAGTCCTTGTATGAGAGCTGGTGACTCCCACAGGTCAGATGGCAGGGACTGACTGGTACAGCAGATGAGCACGGCAGGCAGGCTGACGGGTGATCCGGGAAGACGTGTAAGAGGGTGACCAGGACCTGGTCATGCACCTTGTCTGTATGTGTACATATAATGTCATGTCCTGTTTGAAATATGAAAAGGTTTTATGATTAATTGCCCTACATGTTAGTAGAGGGTAGTGTAGGAAAGGGTAAAGGAGTTTGGGAGCTGCTGAGTGTGGGAGGAGCAGATTCAGTGGATCAGAGAGCAGGTTCCTGGTTGCAGTGAGTTCCTGGGAGAAAGAGAAAGATGTAAGACAGGTACAGTTGGTGGTCCAGGGGGCACCTTTAGCACAAGTTGTCCAGCAGAGAAGAACCTGTACTCAGATAATCTGAATAGACATTTCCGTACCTTCGGGACCTACGGTCCATAGGATTCACAGTGAGTTGTGTCTCCACAAGCCTTCAGAGAAGGGGAAGCCGGACGGGAAACAGTCCGTACAGGGATTCTTACTACTGCAAGGGTCTTATAGACCAGGAGTGTTCGCTATGAAAGGGACAACTCGGGACAAATGGACACTGAACATCTCTACGTGCGGTGTGTCGAACGGTGACCCTGGTGGAGTCGGTATACAATGTAATGTGCTGTATGAAGATATTTACCAATGTTCTAGTAAATCTCTTTTTTATAAAATGGAACAGAACTCCTTAAATGTGTGCGCGGCCGTTCCTGAGACGAGAAGACTGAAGACGCCAGAGATCGATGATCCAGATGTGAGTGTTCTGCACCACACGCACAACATGGGAAAATGTGTACTTTTATCTTTGTCAGGGGACCAGGGTATGGGAACACATCAGTCGTTGGCCACAACTACTACCCTGAGTCCCTTACAGACGGACTGGCAGACACCACGGGTAACTGGCAGGAGCCTCCAGGCAGGCTGGCTGGTAGGCACGGCAGGTAACTGGTACGTTCTCCGGGTAGGCAGACAAGCCTAGCCCATAGACAGACAGGCGGATTTGGACCATAGGCAGACCGTCGGGCTGGAGAGTGTACTGGTCTGGCGGAGACAGGTAGACAGGCTGGCGGACTGGACTGGTAGTCAGGTTGGCGGACTGGACTGATAGTCAGGCTGGCGGACTGGACTGGTAGTCAGACTAGCAGCAGGACCTGAGGGCTGAAGCAGAGTTTAGAACACAGATCTACAACCTTGCACGGGCACCTCCATTTTGGAGGAGGTGCCTTTTATACAGGAGGTCCTCCGGCCATTGGCCAGGGATTCCTTAGGACGGCACACGCGGCCCCTTTAAGATGGAGGGAACCCGCACGCGCCCTAAGCACAGTGCTCGGGAAGCTGCGCGCGCCGGCAGCAGCAGGAGGGCCAGAAGATGCCGGGCCAGGAGCGCGGCGGTAAGGGGGACGGCGTCTCTGCCTGTCAGGGGGCAGAGACGCCGATGCTACAGTACCCCCCCTTTATGCCCCCTCTTTTTTAGGCCTGAAAATTTTTTTTTAAGAAGAAGCGGGGCGTGGATGTTCTCCCTGGGTTCCCAAGGTCTCTCCTCTGGGCCAAACCCCTTCCAATCCACCAGAAAAAAGGTTTTTCCTCTTACCCTCTTGGTGGCCAGAATGTTCTCTACCTCATAGACGTCCTCAGTGGAGACCGGAGCTGGGGAGGTACCTGGATTGTCGGAAAAAGAATTAAGAACAACCGGTTTGAGGAGAGATACGTGGAAGGAGTTGGGAATCCGTAAGGTGGCCGGGAGTTTTAACTTGTAGGCTACTGGCTTGATTTGCTTGAGGACTTCAAATGGACCGATGAACCGTGGACCCAACTTATAGGAGGGTATTTTGAGACGAACATGTTTGGAGGAGAGCCAGACCCTGTCTCCCGGGCGGAATTGAGGCGGATCCAGACGTCTCTTATCAGCATGTCTCTTCATCCGCTCGGAGGATTGAAGAAGTGCGGATCTAGTGTCCTCCCAAATAGTGAAAAACTTGCTGACCAGAGACTCCGCGGCAGGGTTGTCCACAGAAGCGGAGACGGGAAACGGAATCCGGGGGTGTTGACCGTAGACCACAAAGAACAGGGACTTGGAAGAAGATTCGCTCTCATGGTTGTTATAGGAGAACTCGGCCCATGGTAGGAGCTCTACCCAATCGGTATGGTGAGCGTTGACGAAATGCCGGAGGAAGCTGGTAAGGATCTGGTTGATACGTTCCACTTGGCCGTTGGACTGCGGATGATAAGCAGAGGAGAAATCCAGGGTGACATCCAGCAGTTTACACCTAGCTCTCCAGAAGCGCGAAGTGAACTGGACCCCTCTATCAGACACAATGTGGAAGGGTAGGCCGTGGAGACGAAAGATGTGATCGATGAAGTCCTTAGCCAGCACAGATGCAGACGGGAGACCAGGCAGAGGGATGAAGTGGGCCATTTTAGAAAAGCGGTCAGCGACCACCCAAATGACTGTACAACCGGCAAAAACAGGAAGATCAGTAATAAAGTCTATAGCAATGTGTTGCCACAGAGCGGAAGGTATGGGAAGAGGCAGGAGACGGCCGGCTGGAAGACGTCTGGGAACCTTGTTGCGGGCACAGGATGAACAGGCCGTGACGAAGTCTACAACATCCTTGCGCAGGGAAGGCCACCAGTAATGCCGGGCAATGAGCAGGAAGGTCCTCCTCTGGCCAGCATGGCCGGCTAGTTTAGATGAATAACCCCAGTGAAGAACCTTCTTACGATCCTGAACCGCTACAAACATCTTACCGGGTGGGAGACGAGACAGGTCCAAGGGAGCCACATTCATCACTTTGGAACGATGATGTGCATAGGCTCCTCCTCTTGATCGGAAGACAGGAAGGATCGGGACAAGGCGTCTGCTTTAACGTTCTTGTCCGCAGGGCGGTAATGTAGAGTAAAGTTGAAACAGGCGAAGAACAAAGACCACTGGGCCTGACGCGGATTGAGTCTTTGGGCATTTTGTAGATATGCCAGGTTTTTGTGGTCCGTGTAGATGACCCCCGGGTGCAGAGCCCCCTCCAGCAGGTAACGCCACTCCTCCAGTGCCAATTTGACGGCCAGCAGTTCTCGGTCTCCTATGGAATAGTTGCGCTCGGACGAGGAGAAGAGCTTGGAGAAGAAGCCGCAGGTTACCATTCTCCCGGATGGAGATTTCTGGGTGAGCACCGCTCCGGCTCCGGAGGAGGAAGCATCAACCTCCAGGAAGAACTGTTTGTTGCAATCCGGACGGTGCAGCACCGGGGCAGAAGAGAAGGCTTGTTTTAAGGAGAGGAAGGCCTCCTCCGCTTCGGACGTCCATTCCTTAGGATTAGCACCCTTACGGGTGAGCGCAGAGATGAGTGCAGTCCGGGAAGAGAAATGAGGGATGAAGAGGCGGTAATAGTTAGCGAAGCCCAGGAATCGCTGAATTGCCTTCAACCCGTCCGGTCGGGGCCACTTTAAGACGGCAGAGACCTTCTCGGGGTCCATCCGTAGACCAGTCTTAGAGATAATATAGCCCAGGAATGGAAGAGAGGTCTGCTCGAAGAGGCATTTCTCAAATTTTGCGTATAGGTGATTCTGCCTGAGCCTAAGCAGGACCTGACGAACATCCGTCCGGTGTGTGGGTAGATCCGGAGAGAAGACCAAGATGTCCTCCAGGTACACCACCACGCATGAATATAAGAGGTCACGAAAGATGTCGTTAACTAGTTCTTGGAAGACGGCTGGAGCATTACAGAGGCCGAAGGGCATCACACGGTATTCATAGTGGCCGTCCCGGGTATTGAATGCCGTCTTCCACTTGTCTCCTTGGCGGATCTGGACCAAGTTATACGCCCCACGAATATCGAGCTTGGTGAAGATCTTCGTGCCTTTAAGGCAGTTGAACAGCTCAGAGATGAGCGGCAGGGGGTATTTATTTTTGATAGTAGTCTGGTTGAGTCCCCTATAATCGATACATGGACGTAGTGAACCGTCTTTCTTTTTTACGAAGAAGAATCCAGCTCCAGCTGGGGAGGTAGGTTTCTGGATGAATCCCCTAGCCAGATTTTCTTCGATGTACTCCGACATGGCCCGGGTTTCGGCAGCGACGAGGGGTAGATACACCCACGGGGTGGAGTGGCTCCAGATACCAGGTCAATAGGGCAATCATATGGCCTATGAGGTGGCAGTGTCTCTGCTTCCTTCTTGTCGAAGACATCTGCATAGGACCAGTAAGGTGCCGGTAGACCAGGTAAATTAGCCGGAGTAGACGGAGGTTGAACCGGGCGAACCGGAACCAGGCAGGTCTCATGGCAATCCTGCCCCGAACGGAGCACCTCACCGGATCGCCAATTCAGAACGGGTTCATGTCTCTGTAGTCAGGGTAGAGCTAGCAAAAGGGGGTGAGAGAGTCCGGAAAGCACATGGAAGGATATCCTCTCCGAGTGCAACATTCCCACCTGAAGGGTTACAGGCTCTGTGACGAGCAAGATAGACACCGGAAGAAGTCTTCCATCCACGGAAGCGACTGCCAATGGTTCGGCCAGAGGTTTGGTAGGAATCTGATACTTCTCTACAAGGGACTGGGATATGAGATTCCCAGTGGCTCCGGAATCCAGGTGGGCGGTTTCAAAGAAGCGGTTCTCTCCACAGGAAATAGAAACGGATAAAGTCAAGAACGGAGAGGATTTACTCTAGCCTAGGACGACCTCTCTGAGTGGTCCTAGACACTGGAGTTTCCCGGCTTCTCCAGGCAGGAACGGATCAGATGCTCCTTACTACCACAGTAGAAACAGCTCCCCTTCGCACGGCGTGTTTTTTGGCGAGACTTGACCATCTTGGTCTGGTCGATCTGCATGGTTTCGGGCGAGCTTGCCCAAGGAGTTTCTGATTGGGAGGCAGGTTTCTGGAAAACAGGAGCAAGACGAGGAAATCTTCTCTCCCGAGTAGTCTCCTTAGCTCGTTCCAGGAAACGGATGTCGATCCGGATAGCTAGTGACACCAGGTCATCCAGGGTGGTAGGAATGTCCCGGCCGGCTAGCTCATCCTTGATCCGTCTGGAAAGACCCTCCCAGAGGGTGGACACCAGGGCCTCGTTGTTCCAGGCAAGCTCAGAAGCGAGGGTACGGAACTGTATGGCATACTGGCCCACGGTGAGACTCCCTTGGCGGAGATGGAGCAATGAGGAGGCAGTAGAAGTCCTTCATCCGGGCTCATTGAAGACCTTCTGGAAGGCAGTGAGGAAAGCCGGAAGATCGGACACCAGGGGATCCCCTCTCCCATAGAGGGTTTAGCCATGCCAATGCTTCCCCGGTGAGGTGTGACATGATGAACGCCACCTTGGCCCGGTCGGAGGGAAACTGATGTGCCAGTAGTTCACAGTGCAGTGTGCACTGGTTCAGAAAACAGCGACATAAGACGGGGTCACCCCCAAAACAAGGAGGCGCAGAGAGCCGCGGTCCTGAGCTGGATGCCGTGGCACTGGTAGGCAGAGGCGCCGCCGGAGCAGGTGTTGCTCGGCTAGAGGCGGACACTGGTGGGACGGACAACATGTCCAGGCGAGAGTTGACAGACCGCAGGTAGGTCAGGATGGTTTCCAGTTGGGATCTCTGACGAGAAACCTCCTGGTACAGTTCAGCAAGAGAAGGAGCATGGGGGCCACTGGGTTCCATGGCCTGTGCAAACTGTTACGGATCCGGGTGGTGGAACCTCTGTGCTGTGGTGCAAGGAGGGACCAGAGGGGCGTAACTAGGTATCAACTCGGACTGACCAAGGTCGCACGGTGGCTCAATCGACTCCGTGAACCAGGGAAGGACCGAGCAGAGGGACCAGGTGCTACTTTGGACCAGTCCTTGTATGAGAGCAGGTGACTCCCACGGGTCAGAAGGCAGGGACTGACCGGTACAGCAGATGAGCACGGCAGGCAGGCTGACGTGATCCGGGAAGACGGACTGGCCTACACCACGGGTAACTGGCAGGAGCCTCCAGGTAGGCTGGCTGGTAGGCACGGCAGGTAACTGGTACGTTCTCCGGGTAGGCAGGCAAGCCTGGCCCATAGACAGACTGGCGGGTTTGGACCGTAGGCAGACCGTCGGGCTGGAGAGTGTACTTGGCAGGCGGAGACAGGTAGACAGGCTGGTGGACTGGACTGGTAGTCAGGCTGGTGGACTGGACTGGTAGTCAGGCTGGCGGACTGGACTGGTAGTCAGGCTGGCGGACTGGACTGGTAGTCAGGCAGGCGGAGTGGACTGGTAGTCAGACTAGCAGCGGTACCTGAGGGCTGAAGCAGAGTTTAGGACACAGAGCTACCACCTTGCACAGGCACCTCCATTTTGGAGGAGGTGTCTTTTATATGGGGAGGTCCTCCGGCCATTGGCCGGGGACTCCTTAGGATGGCGCGCGCTGCCCCTTTAAGAGGGAGGGCGTGTGCACGCGCCCTAAGCACAGTGCTTGAGAAGCTGTGTGCGACGGCAGCAGTAGGAGGGCCGGAAGACGCCGGGCCAGGAGCACGGCGGTATGGGGGACAGCGTCTCCTGTCAGGAGGCAGAGACGCAGATGCTACAGGAGACAGTAAGTGTTGTGCTCCAGAAGCATCCAGCAACTAGAGGGGTTAACACAGTGACAAGAGACAGGGAGTGTTTTAGCAGAGCCCCAGGGGGATTGTGGGGAAGTTGTTTACTGTCTGGCTGGAGCCGAAGAGAAAGGTGGTGTGTGATCTGTATCTCACAGAAGGCAACTAAACAGGATTCAGATCAGGAGAGAAACTAAACACAGGTCAGATAAACTCCCTGAACTAACAGTGGAGAGTATTATCGGGCAGGAAAATAAGGACTGGAAGGAATTGTGTCACAGGGATCATCTCCCTCATCAAACCCTCCCCCCTCCATCTCCATGCAGGATAAAGAATGCTGTGTACTATTGTGTCCTTGTGAAGGAAAAGCCTGTGGTTGTGTATGCATAGAAGTGTGCTGCTAACAGATCTAATCTTTGCTGAATTATGCTACTGAAGAGACTGTAATACTGTTCCTTGTGAAGAAACTACTGTATTGTTACTGTAGCCGGTTGCTCAAGAAACTCAGACTGTACTGTAATGAAGATTGTTGCACTGACCGTGCTTCAGATTAAATCCCACTGTTAAACTGTTGAAAAAGACTCTTGTCAGATGTGTCTGGTCAACAACTGAATCTATCGTGTGCCTGAGAGAAGCTGCAGCCTATGGTCTATGGTCGTCCTGAGTAATGGTTCCCCCAGGATCCCAAAGAATTCATGAAACCCGTCTCGCCCCTATCTGAACCCAGCGCCATGCGTGTAACATATATCTACTAACGCAGCCATTCAACATAATAAAATATAACATGATCTACTCACTGTCGATTCTCATTACCATTGTTCATTTTATCCTAAATAAATACTAGTTTTTATTCAAGCCTAATATATCACTATAGTATTGTTATATCTTCATTTGAGCCCACCCAGTCCAGGGCAGATACTACATTGATTTTATTAGGCATTAGCCGCAGCTTGCGGTGGCCGCATTTACCTGCAGCAGTACTGAGACGTTCACTTACCAGCGCCCCTATTTTACACTATTATTTAACACCTACTCTACTATAACCTATTAGAAATGTCTTATAATATCCAATACTCTTTTTAGGTATATTTTTATTTAAGGGAATGTGTCACATACATTTTTTTTTTTAAATGACCAATATTATCACATACAAGGGACAAATACCATCACACCATGGCCGGACCACATAGTGAACGAATAATACCACATACCAGGAGCAAATAGTGCCACACCATGACCAGACCACATATTACCACCACATAGTGACCGAATAATACCACATACCAGGAGCAAATAGCGCCACATCATGACCAGACCACATATTACCACCACATAGTGACCGAATACTACAATACCGATCATTAATAAAAAACACAATACTAATATTACCATAAGTGCCATTATACACAGCAGTTCTGTACATAGTATACAATGTATAGTGTCAGTGTACAGGTAACACAGTGATCGCCAGTGACGTCTCTAGGTGAAGGCCTTCATCTTCGCTTTTCCTCTTCATCCAGCGCAGACCGCCATCACTTCTTCCAGCCAGGACTCCTCTCTGCAGAAAATGACACAATTATCTAGAGCAGCTTCCAGAGCACATTCTCCAATTTTTCCCCAACTTCTACACTACATCAGCCGACATAGTGCCGCCCTGCACAGTAACAGGACCCCCCCACTGAAAACAGTATCCTCAAAAATAAAATACATTACAGCAGTAATAATATCCATAGTTAGCCCCTACAGTAATAATATCCACCATCCTGCCCCCATATGTACTCCATTCTGGACCTCATGTCTCTCCATCCTGCCCCCAATGTCTCCATCCTGCCCCCAATGTCTCCATCCTGCCCCCAATGTCTCCATCCTGTCCCCAATGCCTCCATCCTGTCCCCAATGTCCCCCATCCTGCCCCCATATGTACTCCATTCTGGACCTCATGTCACTCCATCCTGCCCCCAATGTCTCCATCCTGCCCCCAATGTCTCCATCCTGCCCCCAATGTCTCCATCCTGTCCCGAATGCCTCCATCCTGTCCCCCATCCTGCCCCCATATGTACTCCATTCTGGACCTCATGTCACTCCATCCTGCCCCCAATGTCTCCATCCTGCCCCCAATGTCTCCATCCTACCCCCATGTCTCTATCCTGTCCCCAATTTCCCCCATCCTACCCCCATATGTACTCCATTCTGGACCTCATGTCACTCCATCCTGCCCCCAATATCTCCATCCTGCCCCCAATGTCTCCATCCTAACCCCAATGTCTCCATCCTTCCCCCAATGTCTCCCTCCTGTCCCCAATGTCCCCCATCCTGCCCCCATATGTACTCCATTCTGGACCTCATGTCACTCCATCCTGCCCCCAATGTCTCCATCCTGCCCCCAATGTCTCCATCCTGTCCCCAATGTCTCCATCCTGCCCCCAATGTCTCCATCCTACCCCCATGTCTCCATCTTGCCCCCATGTCTCCATCCTGTCCCCAATGTCTCCATCCTACCCCCAATGTCTCCATCCTGCCCCCAATGACTCCATTCTGCCCCCAATGTCTCCATCCTACCCCCATGTCTCTATCCTGTCCCCAGTGTCTCCATCCTGTCCCCAATGTCTCCATCCTTCTCCGAATGACTCCAACCTGCCCCCAATTACTCCATCCTGCCCCCAATGTCTCCATCCTACCCCCATGTCTCCATCCTGCCCCCAATGTCTACATCCTACCCCCATGTCTCCATCCTGCCCCCATGTCTCCATCCTGCCCCCGATGTCTCCATCCTGTCCCCAATGTCTCCATCCTACCCCCATGTCTCCATCCTGCCCCATGTCTCCATTCTGTCCCCAATGTCTCCATCCTACCCCCAATGTCTCCATCCTGCCCCCAATGACTCCATCCTGCCCCCAATGACTCCATCCTGCCCCCAATGTCTCCATCCTGCCCCCAATGACTCCATCCTGCCCCAATGACTCCATCCTGCCCCCAATGTCTCCATCCTGCCCCCAATGTCTCCATCCTGTCCAAAATGTCTCCATCCTGCCCCCATGTCTCCATCCTGTCCCCAATGTCTCCATCCTGTCCAAAATGTCTCCATCCTGCTCCCAATGTCTCCATCCTGTCCCCAATGTCTCCATCCTGCCCCCAATGTCTCCATCCTGCCCCCAGTGTCTCCATCCTGCCCCCAGTGTCTTCATCCTGCCCCCAGTGTCTCTCCATCCTGCCCCCATGACTCTCCATCCTGCCCCCAATGTCTCCATCCTACCCCCATGTCTCTCCATCCAACCCCCATGTCTCTCCATCCTGCCCCCATGTCTCCATCCTGCCCCCATGTCTCCATCCTGCCCCCATGTCTCTCCATCCTGCCCCCCATGTCTCCATCCTGCCCCCAATGTCTCCATCCTTCTCCGAATGACTCCAACCTGCCCCCAATTACTCTATCCTGCCCCCAATGTCTCCATCCTGCCCCCAATGTCTCCATCCTACCACCATGTCTCTCCATCCTACCCCCATGTCTCTCCATCCTGCCCCCCATGTCTCCATCCTGCCCCCAATGTCTCCATCCTGCCCTCATGTCTCCATCCTGCCCCCATGTCTCTCCATCCTGCCACCCATGTCTCCATCCTGTCCCCAATGTCTCCATTCTGCCCCCAGTGTCTCCATCCTGCCCCCATGTCTCCATCCTGCCCCCAATGTCTCCATCCTGCCCCCAGTGTCTCCATCCTGCCCCCATGTCTCCATCCTGCCCCCAATGTCTCCATCCTGCCCCCAGTGTCTCCATCCTGCCCCCATGTCTCCATCCTACCCCCAATGTCTCCATCCTGCCCCCAATGACTCCATCATGCCCCCAATGTCTCCATCCTGCCCCCAATGTCTCCATCCTGCCCCCAGTGTCTCCATCTTGTCCCCAATGTCTCCATCCTTCCCCCAATGTCTCCATCCTGCCCCCAATGTCTTCCTCCTGCCCCCAGTGTCTCCATCCTGCCCCCAGTGTCTCTCCATCCTGCCCCCCGTGTCTCTCCATCCTACCCCCATGTCTCTCCATCCTGCCCCCATGTCTCTCCATTCTGCCCCTATGTCTCCATCCTGCCCCCAATGTCTCTCCATCCTGTCCCCACATCTCCATCCTGCCCCCCGTGTCTCTCCATCCTGCCCCCATGTCTCTCCATCCTGCCCCCACGTCTCCATCCTACCCTCAATGTCTCCATCCTACCCCCATGTCTCTCCATCCTACCCCCATCTCTCTCCATCCTACCCCCATGTCTCTCCATCCTGCCCCCAATGACTCCATCCTGCCCCCAATGACTCCATTCTGCCCCCAGTGTCTCCATCCTGCCCCCATGTCTCCATCCTGCCCCCAATGTCTCCATCCTGCCCCCAGTGTCTCCATCCTGCCCCCATGTCTCCATCCTACCCCCAATGTCTCCATCCTGCCCCCAATGACTCCATCATGCCCCCAATGTCTCCATCCTGCCCCCAATGTCTCCATCCTGCCCCCAATGACTCCATCCTGCCCCCAATGTCTCCATCCTGTCCCCAATGTCTCCATCCTTCCCCCAATGTCTCCATTCTGCCCCCAGTGTCTCCATCCTGCCCCCATGTCTCCATCCTTCCCCCAATGTCTCCATCCTGCCCCCAATGTCTCCATCCTGTCCCCAATGTCTCCATCCTGCCCCCAGTGTCTCCATCCTGCCCCCAGTGTCTCCATCCTGCCCCCAGTGTCTCTCCATCCTGCCCCCCGTGTCTCTCCATCCTACCCCCATGTCTCTCCATCCTGCCCCCATGTCTCTCCATCCTGCCCCCATGTCTCCATCCTGCCCCCAATGTCTCTCCATCCTGCCCCCACGTCTCCATCCTGCCCCCCGTGTCTCTCCATTCTACCACCATGTCTCTCCATCCGGCCCCCGTGTCTCTCCATCCTACCCCATGTCTCTCCATCCTACCCCCATGTCTCCATCCTACCCCCATGTCTCTCCATCCTACCCCCATGTCTCTCCATCCTACCCCCATGTCTCCATCCTACCCCCATGTCTCTCCATCCTGCCCCCATGTCTCCATCCTACCCCCATGTCTCCATCCTACCCCCATGTCTCTCCATCCTGCCCCCCATGTCTCCATCCTACCCCCATGTCTCTCCATCCTGCGCCCATGTCTCCATCCTGCCCTCATGTCTCCATCCTACCCCCATGTCTCCATCCTACCCCCATGTCTCTCCATCCTACCCCCATGTCTCCATCCTACCCCCATGTCTCTCAATCCTACCCCCATCTCTCTCCATCCTGCCCCCATGTCTCCATCCTACCCCCATGTCTCTCCATCCTGACCTCATGTCTCCATCCTACCCCCATGTCTCCATCCAACCCCCATGTCTCTCCATCCTACCCCCATGTCTCCATCCTACCCCCATGTCTCTCCATCCTACACCCATCTCTCTCCATCCTGCCCCCATGTCTCCATCCTACCCCCATGTCTCCATCCAACCCCCATGTCTCTCCATCCTACCCCCATGTCTCCATCCTACCCCCATGTCTCTCCATCCTACACCCATCTCTCTCCATCCTACCCCCATGTCTCCATCCTACCCCCATGTCTCTCAATCCTACCCCCATCTCTCTCCATCCTGCCCCCATGTCTCCATCCTACCCCCATGTCTCTCCATCCTGACCTCATGTCTCCATCCTACCCCCATGTCTCCATCCAACCCCCATGTCTCTCCATCCTACCCCCATGTCTCCATCCTACCCCCATGTCTCTCCATCCTGACCTCATGTCTCCATCCTACCCCCATGTCTCCATCCAACCCCCATGTCTCTCCATCCTACCCCCATGTCTCCATCCTACCCCCATGTCTCTCCATCCTACCCCCATGTCTCCATCCAACCCCCATGTCTCTCCATCCTGCCCCCATGTCTCCATCCTACCCCCATGTCTCTCCATCCTGCCCCCATGTCTCCATCCTACCCCCATCTCTCTCCATCCTGCCCCCATGTCTCCATCCTAACCCCATGTCTCTCCATCCTGCCCCCATGTCTCCATCCTGCCCCCGTGTCTCCATCCTGCCCCCATGTCTCCATCCTGCCCCCATAATGCAGCTTTACAAAAAAAAAGTTTCTCCTTACTTCGCTGCGCTCCAGCGGTGCCCGGCTCTACCATCACCCGAAGCACGGTCACCGGCGCATGACAGTGACATCATACGCGCTGACGTCAGCTGCCGGCCTGTGAAGCTTCCCGCACAGCAATAGATTTCCAGTGAATGTCCGAGTACATACATATAGTGTATATACATATATTACTGGTACTGTGCAGTGTATATACATATATTAGTGGTACTGGCAGTGTATATACATATATTACTGGTACTGTGCAGTGTATATACATATAGTAGTGGTACTGTGCAGTGTATATACATATAGTAGCGGTACTGTGCAGAGTATATACATATATTCCTGGTACTGTACAGTGTATATACATATATTAGTGGTACTGTGCAGTGTATATACATATATTACTGGTACTGTGCAGTGTATATACATATATTACTGGTACTGTGCAGTGTATATACATATAGTAGTGGTACTGTGCAGTGTATATACATATAGTAGTGGTACTGTGCAGTATATATACATATATTAGTGGTACTGTGCAGTGTATATACATATAGTAGTGGTACTGTGCAGTGTATATACATATATTACTGGTACTGTGCAGTGTATATACATATAGTAGTGGTACTGTGCAGTGTATATACATATATTACTGGTACTGTGCAGTGTATATACATATAGTAGTGGTACTGTGCAGTGTATATACATATAGTAGTGGTACTGTGCAGTGTATATACATATATTAGTGGTACTGTGTAGTGTATATACATATATTACTGGTACTGTGCAGTGTATATACATATAGTAGTGGTACTGTGCAGTGTATATACATATAGTAGTGGTACTGTGCAGTGTATATACATATATTAGTGGTACTGTGTAGTGTATATACATATATTACTGGTACTGTGCAGTGTATATACATATATTCCTGGTACTGTGCAGTGTATATACATATATTACTGGTACTGGCAGTGTATATACATATAGTAGTGGTACTGTGCAGTGTATATACATATAGTAGTGGTACTGTGCAGTGTATATACATATATTAGTGGTACTGGCAGTGTATATACATATATTAGTGGTACTGTGCAGTGTATATACATATATTACTGGTACTGTGCAGTGTATATACATATATTACTGGTACTGGCAGTGTATATACATATAGTAGTGGTACTGTGCAGTGTATATACATATAGTAATGGTACTGTGCAGTGTATATACATATAGTAGTGGTACTGTGCAGTGTATATACATATATTAGTGGTACTGGCAGTGTATATACATATATTACTGGTACTGTGCAGTGTATATACATATAGTAGTGGTACTGTGCAGTGTATATACATATATTAGTGGTACTGTGCAGTGTATATGACGCGCCCCCTGGGCCATGTTGTTAGGGATACCCGGAGCCGGATCAGATGGGGGTTGTAGTCTCCGAGTGGCTGTGACCCGGTCCGTGCCCAGGGTGTCAAACTCAGTGTGCGGCAGTCCTTGCAGATGTTCTTAGTGTCGACTACGCCACCCGTTGATTTGCGGTCAAAAGGCCGCCGCTGCAGGATGGTCCGCTGAGGCTGGTGGTGTGTGTGCAGCTGTGGTAGTATAACCCCCAACGGGAGGGGTATAGCCTCAGGGGGTCAGCCGTGGAGGATGGTGGTTGTGAAGGTGCAGCAAGGAGACTCAGAGGCATGAAATGCAGTTCAGGGTTTTTACTCACTGATGTTGCTCGGGTCACTCTGTACAGCAGTGACCACCCAAGCCGTGCTGCGTCCACCAGGTGCGGGACTCGGTCAACTCCCGGGCAATTCCTGAGTATGGTCCTGAGCTCCCTTCTTCTCTCTCTCTCTCTCTGGCCGTTCCCACCAGGGATCCACCTGTGTCCGGCTCCCTCGGGTCTCTTGGTGGTTGAACCTTCTCTGGCTTCCCTGACCCTATGCTCGGTGTGCCATTCTGGTGGATTTGGTGAGGGTCGTGGCAAATCTTGCCCACGACCTCCGGTTCCTGGCTAAGGTTTGCTTTTGCCTCCGCCAGCTTGGGATCCGGTACCCTTTTGCCGACCCTTCACCCTTATCTGTTCTCATACGGGCTCTTGGGGTCCCCTCTCGTCCTGCGCCTCTGGGTCCCTCTTCCTTCTCCTCTCCTGGAGTTACTGCTGACTCACAGACTGACTGACTGACTGACCCTGTCCTAAGATGGTGCCCACCTTATATACTCCCTCTATGTGTGAGCTCAGGTGACCAGCACCCAATGAGCTCCTACATTTACCCAGACTACTCCCCCTATCTGCCCCTACACTACTGGGATGTTCCACACCCCTCCCACTCCAGCCAGGGACAGACGCTGTCGTACCTGCACATATACTGGTGGGAGTACCGTTGTTCTGTCCCCCGGAAATGGGATGTATGTAGTGCATGCAGCCTACTAGCTCAGTTCCATACTCCATCCTTACCCGGGAGTGGAATACCACACCTCTGGGTCGAGGTGCAATACCCCTGTAGCAGCCGAGTCCTCAGGGTGCTACATTCCCCCCTGGTAAATCACAGCACGTCCTCGGGCTGTAAAAGAATAAAAACATCCAAAAACATACAATTTTTTTCATAACATAAACATATCAAACATATAAACATTATCAGCAGCATAAACTTTTCATATAAACCTTCTTGTTCCTCCGGCCACGATGCAAATTGTGACCAGGTAAGTGCCACAGTCTCTGGTAGAAAAACACAGTTCCTTACAAAATCAGTAGGGGGCGCCTTAGAAAGCGCAACTATGTACAAAAGGGGAATATGGCCGCTCTCAGTCCTCGGCCAGTGGGGAAAAGGAATGGCTGTTCACAGTCCTCAGCCTGTTAGGGGATAGGGACACACGGGTATTCACTTGCTGGTCCCGACGGGGACTACACTTTGGTAGCAGCAGTTTTTGTACCCACACGGGTAACTATTTACATATTCTATTTACAGTTCATCAGTGGCGGTATGCTCTTGGCTGAGGGTAATCTTTAGACCCGTCCGGGTCCTCTTGATCCTCCTCACCCCGTAGCTCCTCCTCAGTCAGTCTATGCACATGCAGGGCATACGGGCCCTTGGCGCACTGATGCCGGGTGAAGGTGACCTCATCACCCAGGTATAGGTCACGACCTCTGTGTCCCTCCGGTAGGTGGGACTCGACATCTCTTCTGGTCACGAAGACGTCGCCGGGGGTGTGATGGTCTCTGATGAAGCCCCAACCGTGCTGCAACTGGAATTTAATTACAGTCCCGGTGGCACGGGGACCGTGGGCTGCACGGGGGTTCCTTCGGGTCCGGCTCTTTTGTTCTGCACTCTTTACTTGCAGCCGCTCCTCGCGGACCCGCCTCTCTTTCCTCTCTCTGTCGAAGACCTCTAACTGCTGCCGGCAACACTCCGCACGCTCAGCTGCGGCCGCCCGGGTCTCCTCGGTGAATCCCATTAGGTCCTCACCGGTAAAGTCCCACTCGAACTGGGCTTCCTCCAACGAGAGTGGGGTGATCTTGGCGGGCGCCGGAGCCAGGATCAGGGGCTCATCCAGGGGTCTTTCTTTCCGGAGTCGGGGATGGTGGTACTCCGGTGGCCACACAGGGGGCTGCCCATCCGGGCAGGTGTCTTCACCCAGGTGTGGCGCTGTGGACGTTGAGGGCGCGGTGGTGGTAACGGCGCCCGGGTTCACCAGGCCTTGCGACCAGGCCTGGGGCACCCTGAAGGTGAAGGGCACCGTGAAGACGGCGGCGCCCAGGGTTACTTGGCCCAGCGACCAGGCCGGTGGCATGATGGTGGTAGAGGGCGCAGTGAAGACGGCGGCGCCCGGGGGTACTCGGCCCTGCGACCAGGCCGGTGGCGCTTCCTGGTTGGCCGCGCTCAGGGTTGAGGCGCGTGACGTTACAGGGGGCGTGGCCGCGGCTCCGGCCGCTTGAGGCCTAGCTTGGAGCGATGACGCAGCGGCTACGGGAACAGTGAGTGGGGCTTCGGGCTCTGCGACGGGGAGCTGGGGCAGGTTTACGGCTTCTGGGCACGGGATGTTGTCGTCCCCATTACCTGCCTTCATCTCCTCGGCTCCCTCCGCGGCGGCGTCTCCGGCCGTCGTCCATCCTTCGCCGTCCTCAGAGGTGGACTTGCTCCTCGCTGCGGGTGGCATGCTTCGCTGGCGGGCTCCGGCCTGCCGGGCCATCTCTCGGGTCCACTCCGCCAGTGTTTCCTGCTGCACCCGGGCCATCCTTCGTGCTAGGCCCTCCAGCGCGGTCTGTGCACGCTCCCGATCTCCGGGGAGCTGCGCCAGGATCTCCAGCAGGCCTTCTGGAGTGGCGGCCTGCAACAGGCTCCTGACCACTGGGTCGGTGCTGCCTGACTCTCCCTCCATCTCCGGGTGTGTTCTCTCCAGACTCTTCCAAGCTGCTCCCATCTTCACTCTTTTGTTCTGTAACCGCCCACATTGGGGGTCGTCCTGGGGCCACTTTGTGATTGCCAGTTCCAGGGGCAGTTCCCTCACGCTGATGGACATATCAATCATCACAGTCTCTGCTGGTGGGGGCGGTTTCCACTTTTGGCGCCATTTTCGGTCCTGGCCCACGATGGGAGGTGGCCTCTTGCCACCCTCTGGCACGCCCATAATGGCGTCCGCTCTGCCAAGGCGGGAAATCTTCTCAGATGGCGGGAACCGCTTCCCAATGGCGGGAAACTCTGTGGATGGCGGGAAAAGACTGCAGATGGCGGGCAAACGGTGGGAACCGATCCGAGATGGCGTCCGATGGCGGGGACCCTCCGGAATTGGCGGGAGACTTCTTTTTACGGTAAATATGAACTTTTCTTCAGGCACGCAGTACCCGGTGGTTGCGGGCACGTTATACTGCCGACTACGCCAAAGTTGACGCGCCCCCTGGGCCATGTTGTTAGGGATACCCGGAGCCGGATCAGATGGGGGTTGTAGTCTCCGAGTGGCTGTGACCCGGTCCGTGCCCAGGGTGTCAAACTCAGTGTGCGGCAGTCCTTGCAGATGTTCTTAGTGTCGACTACGCCACCCGTTGATTTGCGGTCAAAAGGCCGCCGCTGCAGGATGGTCCGCTGAGGCTGGTGGTGTGTGTGCAGCTGTGGTAGTATAACCCCCAACGGGAGGGGTATAGCCTCAGGGGGTCAGCCGTGGAGGATGGTGGTTGTGAAGGTGCAGCAAGGAGACTCAGAGGCATGAAATGCAGTTCAGGGTTTTTACTCACTGATGTTGCTCGGGTCACTCTGTACAGCAGTGACCACCCAAGCCGTGCTGCGTCCACCAGGTGCGGGACTCGGTCAACTCCCGGGCAATTCCTGAGTATGGTCCTGAGCTCCCTTCTTCTCTCTCTCTCTCTCTCTGGCCGTTCCCACCAGGGATCCACCTGTGTCCGGCTCCCTCGGGTCTCTTGGTGGTTGAACCTTCTCTGGCTTCCCTGACCCTATGCTCGGTGTGCCATTCTGGTGGATTTGGTGAGGGTCGTGGCAAATCTTGCCCACGACCTCCGGTTCCTGGCTAAGGTTTGCTTTTGCCTCCGCCAGCTTGGGATCCGGTACCCTTTTGCCGACCCTTCACCCTTATCTGTTCTCATACGGGCTCTTGGGGTCCCCTCTCGTCCTGCGCCTCTGGGTCCCTCTTCCTTCTCCTCTCCTGGAGTTACTGCTGACTCACAGACTGACTGACTGACTGACCCTGTCCTAAGATGGTGCCCACCTTATATACTCCCTCTATGTGTGAGCTCAGGTGACCAGCACCCAATGAGCTCCTACATTTACCCAGACTACTCCCCCTATCTGCCCCTACACTACTGGGATGTTCCAACCCCTCCCACTCCAGCCAGGGACAGACGCTGTCGTACCTGCACATATACTGGTGGGAGTACCGTTGTTCTGTCCCCCGGAAATGGGATGTATGTAGTGCATGCAGCCTACTAGCTCAATTCCATACTCCATCCTTACCCGGGAGTGGAATACCACACCTCTGGGTCGAGGTGTAATACCCCTGTAGCAGCCGAGTCCTCAGGGTGCTACATTTATACATATCTTAGTGGTACTGTGCAGTGTAGATACATATAGCAGTGGTACTGTGCAGTGTATATACATATACTAGTGGCACTGTGCAGTGTATATATATATATATTACTGGTACTGTGCAGTGTATATACATATAGTAGTGGTAATGTGCAGTGTATATACATATAGTAGTGGTACTGGCAGTGTATATACATATACTAGTGGTACTGTGCAGTGTATATACATATAGTAGTGGTACTGTGCAGTGTATATACATATATTAGTGGTACTGGCAGTGTATATACATATATTAGTGGTACTGTGCAGTGTATATACATATATTACTGGTACTGTGCAGTGTATATATATATATTAGTGGTACTGTGTAGTCTATATACATATATTAGTGGTACTGTGTAGTGTATATACATATCGTAGTGGTACTGTGCAGTGTATATACATATAGTAGTGGTACTGTGCAGTGTATATACATATATTAGTGGTACTGTGCAGTGTATATACATATATTACTGGTACTGTGCAGTGTATATATATATATTAGTGGTACTGTGTAGTCTATATACATATATTAGTGGTACTGTGTAGTGTATATACATATCGTAGTGGTACTGTGCAGTGTATATACATATAGTAGTGGTACTGTGCAGTGTATATACATATATTAGTGGTACTGTGCAGTGTATATACATAGAGTAGTGGTACTGTGCAGTGTATATACATATAGTAGTGGTACTGTGCAGTGTATATACATATATTAGTGGTACTGTGCAGTGTATATACATATATTACTGGTACTGTGCAGTGTATATACATATATTACTGGTACTGTGCAGTGTATATACTTATAGTAGTGGTACTGTGCAGTGTATATACATATATTACTGGTACTGTGCAGTGTATATACTTATAGTAGTGGTACTGTGCAGTGTATATACATATATTACTGGTACTGTGCAGTGTATATACTTATAGTAGTGGTACTGTGCAGTGTATATACATATATTACTGGTACTGTGCAGTGTATATACATATATTAGTGGTACTGTGCAGTGTATATACATATATTACTGGTACTGTGCAGTGTATATACATATATATTAGTGGTACTGTGTAGTCTATATACATATATTAATGGTACTGTGTAGTGTATATACATATCGTAGTGGTACTGTGCAGTGTATATACATATATTAGTGGTACTGTGCAGTGTATATACATATATTACTGGTACTGTGCAGTGTATATACATATAGTAGTGGTACTGTGCAGAGTATATACATATATTCCTGGTACTATGCAGTGTATATACATATATTAGTGGTACTGTGCAGTGTATATACATATATTACTGGTACTGTGCAGTGTATATACATATATTAGTGGTACTGTGCAGTGTATATACATATATTACTGGTACTGTGCAGTGTATATATATATATATTAGTGGTACTGTGTAGTCTATATACATATATTAGTGGTACTGTGTAGTGTATATACATATCGTAGTGGTACTGTGCAGTGTATATACATATATTAGTGGTACTGTGCAGTGTATATACATATATTACTGGTACTGTGCAGTGTATATAAATATAGTAGTGGTACTGTGCAGTGTATATACATATATTAGTGGTACTGTGCAGTGTATATACATATATTACTGGTACTGTGCAGTGTATATAAATATAGTAGTGGTACTGTGCAGTGTATATACATATATTCCTGGTACTGTGCAGAGTATATACATATATTACTGGTACTGAGTAGTGTATATACATATATTACTGGTACTGTGCAGTGTATATAAATATAGTAGTGGTACTGTGCAGTGTATATACATATATTCCTGGTACTGTGCAGAGTATATACATATATTACTGGTACTGTGCAGTGTATATACATATATTACTGGTACTGTGCAGCGTATATACATATAGTAGTGGTACTGTGTAGTGTATATACATATATTACTGGTACTGTGCAGTGTATATATATATATAGTAGTGGTACTGTGCAGTGTATATACATATAGTAGTGGTACTGTGCAGTGTATATACATATATTAATGGTACTGGCAGTGTATATACATATAGTAGTGGTACTGTGCAGTGTACATACATATAGTAGTGGTACTGTGCAGTGTATATACATATATTACTGGTAATGTGCAGTGTATATACATATATTACTGGTACTGTGCAGTGTATATACATATATTACTGGTACTGTGCAGTGTATATACATATAGTAGTGGTACTGTGCAGTGTATATACATATATTACTGGTACTGTGCAGTGTATATACATATAGTAGTGGTACTGTGCAGTGTATATACATATATTAGTGGTACTGTGCAGAGTATATACATATATTACTGGTACTGTGCAGTGTATATACATATAGTAGTGGTACTGTGCAGTGTATATACATATATTAGTGGTACTGTGCAAAGTATATACATATAATACTGGTACTGTGCAGTGTATATACATATATTACTGGTACTGTGCAGTATATATACATATATTAGTGGTACTGTGCAGTGTATATACATATAGTAGTGGTACTGTGCAGTGTATATACATATATTAGTGGTACTGTGCAGAGTATATACATATATTACTGGTACTGTGCAGTGTATATACATATAGTAGTGGTACTGTGCAGAGTATATACATATATTAGTGGTACTGTGCAGTGTATATACATATAGTAGTGGTACTGTGCAGTGTATATACATATAGTAGTGGTACTGTGCAGTGTATATACATATATTAGTGGTACTGTGTAGTGTATATACATATATTAGTGGTACTGTGCAGTGTATATACATATATTCCTGGTACTGTGCAGTGTATATACATATATTAGTGGTACTGTGCAGTGTATATACATATATTACTGGTACTGGCAGTGTATATACATATAGTAGTGGTACTGTGCAGTGTATATACATATAGTAGTGGTACTGTGCAGTGTATATACATATATTACTGGTACTGTGCAGTGTATATACATATATTACTGGTACTGTGCAGTGTATATACATATAGTAGTGGTACTGTGCAGTGTATATACATATATTAGTGGTACTGTGCAGTGTATATACATATCTTAGTGGTACTGTGCAGTGTAGATACATATATTACTGGTACTGGCAGTGTATATACATATAGTAGTGGTACTGTGCAGTGTATATACATATAGCAGTGGTACTGTGCAGTGTATATACATATACTAGTGGCACTGTGCAGTGTATATATATATATATTACTGGTACTGTGCAGTGTATATGACGCGCCCCTGGGCCTGTGTCGCGCTGCGTTGCGCACGCGGGAGCTTACCCGGAGCCGGATCTCTTGAGGGTTGTAGTCTCGTGGCGGTGACCCGGTCCGTGCCCAGGGAGTCAAACTGAGCGGCGATGTAACAGCGGTAGATGTAGGACGACTACGCCACCCGTTGAATGCAGCTATGGAGCTGCCGCTGCAAGACAGTCCGCTGAGGCCGGTGGATGGATGGTGCAGCGTAGATGGTATAACCCCCAACGGGAGGGGTATGGCCTCAGGGCAGCAGATGTGGAAGATGAGGGTAGCAGGAACCACTCAGAGACGGTGCGGTGTAATTCAGGGTCTTTACTGGTAACAACGATAGACCCTCCCGGAGTACTTGCTAGTGAACGGGGCCTGGTCAGTCCTTGAGCAGATGGGATCTCCCCTGGCCAGGCGGAGTTGTAGGCCTCCCAAACTGACTGTACTCTTCTGGCTACCTTGCTAGAAGCGGATATAAGTAGCCCACGTCCCTGAGCGTACCGTGTGGTGCTCACCCGTATGGCCGGTGACTCGGGGCCTTCTAATGGCTTCCGCTCCACGATGGCGGTGCTGGTCCCACGCGTGTGACCGTGCCTTCGGGTTTCTGGGCCTGAGGACCTGAAATCCCCTGCCGATCGGCTTCTGCTGCTGGGTAAGAGTTAGTCCCCACAGCCTCGGACGCCGGGTCCGGTAAGAAATCTTCTCAGTCAGGGCGAGCTCTGCAGCTGCCAGCCCCTGACTTGTAGTAGTATTGCTCCCACTGAGCTTCTGCTGTTTCTTCCTGTGACTGTTTCTTGTCTCTACTCTCCTTGACTGACTAACCCTGCCTCAGCCCAGGGTTTATACAGGGGAAGTTCTTCCCCTCCCAAGACTGGGCAGGAGGTGTGGCATGCACAGGATCCCTGACCAAAGGACCTCCCACCTGCTCTCAGACATAACATTACATTACTGTGGAAAACCAGACCCCTGGGGTGCCACATTCCCCCCTAGTGAAATTTAGTACTCCGGGACTAAACATATTTTAGAAAAAACATAACAAGATATAACAACAATAATAGTACAATAAGAAGAAACACATAAAGGTGGTCACGGCGTGTCCGTAACCGGGTGTAGTCTTTGAAGAAAGCAAGGTGTCCATTTCACCAAAACAGGGAGACGTAACCAGGTAGGGGTCTGTCCTACCCCGAGTCCTTAACAGTCTCTAGTCCATCCTGGGTTACGCTCCAACTATGTACAAGGATTCCCGGTAAATCCACCAAGGATTCCTAAAAATAACTGGAAACACAAAATTATACACAAGCAACAATACACAGGTAAACATAAATAAAACAATTTATACACTTCAAATCCTCCAGCGTGCGGGTAACTGGCCTCTAGTGGCCCTAGTGGACCTACGGAGCTGACTGTCTGGCCCTGAACTACAGGGTGTAGGAGCTGTCAAAGGTAAACTGGGCAGCTGTCTACCGGCTCTTTGTCTCACTAGGGGTACGGCAGGCTCACTATAAGCAGAGGGTTGATCCTCCTGTCCTGCTTGTGTGGAGTCTTCTGCCTCCTGGACCGGCTGTTCTTCCAGCTCTACCTGTTGCTCCGTAGGTGCTTGGGATGCTGGTTGGAGGAAGGTGAGTACGGGTACCACAACTGCACCATTGACTTGAGTCCAAGACCGAGGGAAGTCCCTGAGCACAGTACTAACCATATCTTCCCTTTCCTCTACGGGTCGATGGTCTTCTTGTTCCTCTTCAGGGTTCCTCAGTTGTTCGGGACACTTCTTCAGGTGGTCCCGGGATACAATGGCTGTGGTTTCCCCTCCGTCTTTACTGATGGTACAAACCTTCGGGTTCTCATGGCTTGAGGGCAGTACGGTGTACGGGTCCTTCTCCCACTGGTCATCCAACTTGTGGAGCCGTCTCTTCCTCTTCAAGACCTGCTCTCCAGGTACCAGGGGAACAGCGGGAGCATACTGGTTGTAAGTTTTCTCTTGTCTTTCCCTAGCCTGACAGAGACTTCGCTCCACGCTCTCCTGTACTCTCCGGTACTGCTGCTGCCTCTCTGTGTCCCAGTCTGTTTCTGGTGAAGTGTCCTCGGGTGTCAGGACTCCCATTTCCAGGTCAACAGGTAACTTACCAGGTCTTGCCCTCATTAGGTAAGCCGCGGTACAGTTGGTGGAACCTACCGGGATGTGGTTGTATAGGTCCACCAGATCGGGCAACTTCTCAGGCCACAGACTGCGTTCTTCCAGGGGCAACGTTTTTAGAAGATCCATTACCACCTGGTTCATTTTCTCACAAAGTCCATTAGTTTGCGGATGGTAGGGTGTCGTCCTTATCTTCCGGCAGCCATACAGATTGCAGAATTCCTGGAAGACCTCCGCTTCAAAGGCAGGTCCCTGGTCCGTCAGCACTTGGTCCGGGTACCCGTGTGGACGGCAAAAGTGCTGCTGGAAGGCTCTAGCTGCTGTTTGAGCCGTTAAGTCCTTGACGGGGACGACAACCAGAAACCGGGAGTAATGATCCACGATGGTTAACGCGTAGACGTAGCCACTTCTGCTTGGGGTCAGTTTTACATGATCCAAGGCTACCAGTTCCAACGGTTGCCGGGTGACGATGGACTGCAGGGGAGTCTTCTGGCTGGCACGGTCCTTCCTTCTCAGGTTGCACGGGCCACAGTCTCTGCACCACTTCTCGATGGTTCCCCTCATGCCTACCCAGTGGAACCGCTCGCGCAGCAGGAACTCCAGCTTCTTCCACCCGAAGTGTCCAGCTCCGTCGTGGTATGCCTCCATCACCATGGCTGCGTCTCTTCGTGGCACCACTACTTGCCAGAGTAATTCATGCGTCCGGGAGTTAACCATTCTGCGGCACAACTTCCCTTTGTAAAGCAACAGTCGACTCTTCTCTGCCCATAGTTGTTTGGCTTCCTCCGGAGCGTCTGGTTCAAGGCGAGCCTCCGGCCGAGTCAGCATCTCCTTCACCAGTCGGACGGCAGGGTCGCTGTCTTGCGTTTCCGCCCAGTTGTAGTGGGGTAAGGGGTTCAACGTAGCAGCCTGCTTACTCCTTACCCGGTGGGAATACTGGATAGTCCCATGACGGTGGAACGCAGGGAGTTCAACTTCTTCCAGTCCCTCCGGATCTTCTCCTCCGTCCGGCAGGTTGGGCATCCTGGACAGGGCGTCCGCGTTGGTATTGGAGCGTCCTGCCCGGTATTTGATTGTGAACTCGTAGTTGGACAGACGGGCCATCCACCTCTGCTCCAGGGCACCGAGTCTTGCCGTGTCCAGGTGTGTCAACGGGTTGTTATCCGTGTACACGGTGAACCGGGAAGAAGCGAGGTAATGCTTAAAGCGCTCGGTGACTGCCCATACTACGGCCAGGAACTCTAACTTAAATGAGCTGTAATTCTCGGGGTTCCTTTCGGTGGGTCGCAGTTTTCGGCTGGCGTAGGCGATTACTCGTTCCTTCCCCTGCTGGATCTGGGACAGTACGGCTCCTAGCCCGATGTTACTGGCGTCGGTGTAGAGAATAAAGGGCTGGCTATAATCCGGGTACGCCAGGATTTCGTCCCCCGTGAGGGCCATCTTCAGCTGGCGGAAGGACTCTTCTTCCAGCTCCTCCCATTTGAAGGGCGGCTTCTGGTTCTTGGCCTTCCGGGACTGGCCTATCAGGAGGTCCTGCATAGGTGCTGCCTTTTTGGTGAAACCGGGAATAAACCTTCGGTAGTAGCCTACCAACCCGAGGAACTGCCGCACTTCTTTTACGCTGGAGGGGCTTGGCCATTCCTTAATTGCGGTGATCTTATCAGGGTCGGGAGCCACTCCGTCAGCGCTCACCACGTGTCCCAGGTACTGCACCTTTGGTTTCAGGAGGTGACACTTGGAGGGTTTCACCTTTAGGCCGTAACTTGCCAGAGCTTCGAACACTTCCGCCAGGTGTTTCAGGTGGTCCTCATACGTCTTGGAATATACGATGACATCGTCCAGGTACAACAGGACCGTCTCGAAGTTTCTGTGGCCCAGACAACACTCCATTAGTCGTTGGAAGGTTCCCGGAGCGTTGCAGAGTCCGAACGGCATGCAGGTGAACTCGCTAAGTCCCATCGGGGTGGTGAATGCGGTCTTCTCCCGGTCCGCCTCTGCTACAGGAACCTGCCAGTACCCGCTAGTGAGATCCAAGGTGGAGAAGAAGTTAGCAGATCTTAAAGCAGCCAAAGACTCCTCTATCCTTGGTAAAGGGTACGCATCCTTGTGTGTGATACGGTTGATTTTCCGGTAATCTACACACATCCTCATAGTGTTGTCTTTCTTTTTGACTAAAACTAGTGGGGCTGCCCAGGGGCTACAGCTATCCCGGATTACCCCAGCCTCCTTCATGTCTCTAAGCATCCCCTTGGCGTGTTGGTAATGTGCAGGGGGTACGGGTCGAAACCTCTCTTTTATGGGAGGATGATCTCCCGTGGGGATGCGGTGTTCTACCCCCTTGACTCGCCCGAAGTCTAACGGGTGTTTACTAAACACTCTCTCATACTCTTGAACCACCCGGTAGACTCCCTGTTTCTGGTGGGAGGGAGTGGAGTCAGTTCCCAAGTGTAGTTGCTGACACCAATCCTCCATTACTTTCTTAGAGCCGTTACCTTCCTCCGGGTGAGATGGAGGCAAGGGTTCCACAGACTGTATAGAGTTTTGGTTGATGGTATATAATTTGGCTAGCGTGGCATACCGGGGCAGGTACACTTCCCTCTCCCCGATATTGATTATGCGAACGGGCACCCTCCCATGGCGTACATTGACCACCCCCCGTGCTGTCAAAATGGTGGGCCTACTGTCTGAGTAAACTGGTTCTACCATTGCCTGGTAATCTCTACCTCTCAGACCAATAGCTGCCCGGCACCAAATCATCATTTCACTTTTTGGGGGCATGGCAATAGGAAAAGGGTCACACATTCTTACGCTACCAATCTCACCGCCGGAGAGTTCCACCTGTTGCCGTCGCATCAGTGACCGGATCTCTTTCTGGAGCACCCGCTGCTCGCCGGAGCTGGCGTTCTTGGCAACCTGCTGTAAAAGGAAAATCACCTCTGCAAGACAATTTTCAATCACATTAGTTCCTAGAGTTATTTTTGGGTGACTCTCATGTTTGTCAATGTCTACAATGATCAGTCCCTGTGCTGCCAGCTCGACTCTACCGATTTTGATGGTCACCTCTTTAAATCCGATCTGTGGCACGGGCTGGCCATTGCTGGCGATGATACTCAAGTCGTCGTCAGGGTAGTGGGTAATATCCGAGTCATTCCAGTACTGCTTAAAGAGCACGTACGGGATGGTGGTGACCTGTGACCCGGTGTCCAGTAGGGCACTCATGGGAATGCCATCCAGTACCACAGGCAAGACTGGACGTCCTCCCACATATCTGTCGCGCCAGTTCGATGGGCCTGGTGATCTTTTTCCTGGGGGTTGGCCCTCTACCCCAGGTTGTGCCCGTTTAAAGAACAGTACCTTGCCATATGTCCAGGTTGATTGCAGCGGCGGCAGATGGGTCGTCCGTCCTCGCTGTATCGGTCACTGGGTCTTCCTCTGGCCGGTGGGGTCCTCCTTGGTCGACGCCACGGGATGTCCTCCGGTCCGGATGCCAGCTGGATCTTCCCTGGGGTGGAAGCCTGTAAAGACTGCACAGTTCGGGTTAGCGCAGCAACGCTCTTAGCTAGCTCTTGGACCTGATGGTGTAGGTCTGGAGCCGGGTCATTGTCCAAAGCCTGCGCATCAGCTCCCACAGGCCCTGCCGACAAGGGCGTCGCCTCCTGGTGGTAAGTGATAGCAGGGCGCTTGTGGGTCACAACGCCACCCGGTGCCGGTTCTCGGAGCACCCGGATGGCTCTGTCCTTGAACTGTGCAAAGCCCAGATGGGGATCCTGTAAGGCCATTGCCCGCAACTGGGTTCGGTGGGTATTACAATACAGTCCCTCTATAAACTGTTCGGTCAACAGCCTGTCCTCGTTTCCCACTCCATCAGGGTCGGTCTGCTTAATGGCCCTCAGGGCCTCTTGTAGGTTTAGTGCATAGTCCCTTATACTCTCATGCGCTCGCTGCTTGCACCCGTAGAATCTAAGCTTAATCTCGGCTGAGGTGCGGGTATCAAAGGTATCCTTCAGCCGGGTTAGTATCCCTGCGACAGTCTTCCTCCCAGGTGGCCAGGATTTTACTTCCCTTTTGGCTGCCCCGGTTAGTTGGGCTACCAGGATGCTCACTTTTTGCTCTTCTGTGAGGGGGTACACCTGGAAGAGGCTATCCAGCTTTTCTCTAAAGTCATGCAGGGTATGTGACTCCCCTGAGTACTGGGGTAGCCAAGCTGCTCCCGGGATATAGGGCATGGTGAAGGGCATAACTGCAGCAGCGGTAGCGCTGGCGGGGGTTGAGGCAGTGAAGCTCTCCTCCGTATCCGACATCTTCCTCCCCCCTAGTGGACCGTGGCCTACCTTGCGATGATCCTGTTCCGTAGGCCGCGGCTCCGCAGTGGATCGTCAGGGTTGAGGACCTTCCGTCGCGCTCCTGTGACGTCGGCGTCTGCTGGGCTCCTTCCAGGACCTTACGCAACGTCCGGACGTGAGGCGGGGCTTCAGTTCTCGCGCGCTTTCGGAGTCCACGCCCCTCTTCTTCCCGCGCGGCGTACTCAAGATGGCGTCCAATGGCGGGAAAACTCTACGGATGGCGGGAAGAAGGCAGAAGATGGCGCCGGATGGCGGGAAACTTCACCGATGGCGGGAAGAAGGCTGAAGATGGCGCCGGATGGCGGGAATCTTCACCACAGGTAAGTTTGAAAAGTCTCTTTTTCAGGCACGCAGTACCCGGTGGTTGCGGGCACGAAATCCTGCCGACTACGCCAAAGTTGACGCGCCCCTGGGCCTGTGTCGCGCTGCGTTGCGCACGCGGGAGCTTACCCGGAGCCGGATCTCTTGAGGGTTGTAGTCTCGTGGCGGTGACCCGGTCCGTGCCCAGGGAGTCAAACTGAGCGGCGATGTAACAGCGGTAGATGTAGGACGACTACGCCACCCGTTGAATGCAGCTATGGAGCTGCCGCTGCAAGACAGTCCGCTGAGGCCGGTGGATGGATGGTGCAGCGTAGATGGTATAACCCCCAACGGGAGGGGTATGGCCTCAGGGCAGCAGATGTGGATGATGGGGGTAGCAGGAACCACTCAGAGACGGTGCGGTGTAATTCAGGGTCTTTACTGGTAACAACGATAGACCCTCCCGGAGTACTTGCTAGTGAACGGGGCCTGGTCAGTCCTTGAGCAGATGGGATCTCCCCTGGCCAGGCGGAGTTGTAGGCCTCCCAAACTGACTGTACTCTTCTGGCTACCTTGCTAGAAGCGGATATAAGTAGCCCACGTCCCTGAGTGTACCGTGTGGTGCTCACCCGTATGGCCGGTGACTCGGGGCCTTCTAATGGCTTCCGCTCCACGATGGCGGTGCTGGTCCCACGCGTGTGACCGTGCCTTCGGGTTTCTGGGCCTGAGGACCTGAAATCCCCTGCCGGTCGGCTTCTGCTGCTGGGTAAGAGTTAGTCCCCACAGCCTCGGACGCCGGGTCCGGTAAGAAAGCTTCTCAGTCAGGGCGAGCTCTGCAGCTGCCAGCCCCTGACTTGTAGTAGTATTGCTCCCACTGAGCTTCTGCTGTTTCTTCCTGTGACTGTTTCTTGTCTCTACTCTCCTTGACTGACTAACCCTGCCTCAGCCCAGGGTTTATACAGGGGAAGTTCTTCCCCTCCCAGGACTGGGCAGGAGGTGTGGCATGCACAGGATCCCTGACCAAAGGACCTCCCACCTGCTCTCAGACATAACATTACATTACTGTGGAAAACCAGACCCCTGGGGTGCCACATATATACATATAGTAGTGGTAATGTGCAGTGTATATACATATAGTAGTGGTACTGGCAGTGTATATACATATACTAGTGGTACTGTGCAGTGTATATACATATATTAGTGGTACTGGCAGTGTATATACATATATTACTGGTACTGTGCAGTGTATATATATATATTAGTGGTACTGTGCAGTGTATATACATATATTAGTGGTACTGTGCAGAGTATATACATATATTAGTGGTACTGGCAGTGTATATACATATAGTAGTGGTACTGTGCAGTGTATATACATATATTAGTGGTACTGTGCAGTGTATATACATATCTTAGTGGTACTGTGCAGAGTATATACATATATTAGTGGTACTGTGCAGTGTAGATACATATATTACTGGTACTGGCAGTGTATATACATATAGTAGTGGTACTGTGCAGTGTATATACATATAGCAGTGGTACTGTGCAGTGTATATACATATACTAGTGGCACTGTGCAGTGTATATATATATATATATTACTGGTACTGTGCAGTGTATATACATATAGTAGTGGTAATGTGCAGTGTATATACATATAGTAGTGGTACTGGCAGTGTATATACATATACTAGTGGTACTGTGCAGTGTATATACATATAGTAGTGGTACTGTGCAGTGTATATACATATATTAGTGGTACTGTGCAGTGTATATACATATATTACTGGTACTGTGCAGTGTATATATATATATTAGTGGTACTGTGTAGTCTATATACATATATTAGTGGTACTGTGTAGTGTATATACATATCGTAGTGGTACTGTGCAGTGTATATACATATAGTAGTGGTACTGTGCAGTGTATATACATATATTAGTGGTACTGTGCAGTGTATATACATAGAGTAGTGGTACTGTGCAGTAAATATACATATATTAGTGGTACTGTGCAGTGTATATACATATAGTAGTGGTACTGTGCAGTGTATATACATTTATTAGTGGTACTGTGCAGTGTATATACATATATTACTGGTACTGTGCAGTGTATATACATATATTACTGGTACTGTGCAGTGTATATACATATATTACTGGTACTGTGCAGTGTATATACTTATAGTAGTGGTACTGTGCAGTGTATATACATATATTAGTGGTACTGTGCAGTGTATATACATATATTACTGGTACTGTGCAGTGTATATATATATATTAGTGGTACTGTGTAGTGTATATACATATCGTAGTGGTACTGTGCAGTGTATATACATATAGTAGTGGTACTGTGCAGTGTATATACATATATTAGTGGTACTGTGCAGTGTATATACATAGAGTAGTGGTACTGTGCAGTATATATACATATATTAGTGGTACTGTGCAGTGTATATACATATAGTAGTGGTACTGTGCAGTGTATATACATTTATTAGTGGTACTGTGCAGTGTATATACATATATTACTGGTACTGTGCAGTGTATATACATATATTACTGGTACTGTGCAGTGTATATACTTATAGTAGTGGTACTGTGCAGTGTATATACATATATTACTGGTGCTGTGCAGTGTATATATATATATATATATATATATTACTGGTATTGTGCAGTCTATATACATATATTAGTGGTACTGTGCAGTGTATATACATATATTACTGGTACTGTGCAGTGTATATATATATATATTAGTGGTACTGTGTAGTCTATATACATATATTAGTGGTACTGTGTAGTGTATATACATATCGTAGTGGTACTGTGCAGTGTATATACATATATTAGTGGTACTGTGCAGTGTATATACATATATTACTGGTACTGTGCAGTGTATATACATATAGTAGTGGTACTGTGCAGTGTATATACATATAGTAGTGGTACTGTGCAGAGTATATACATATATTACTGGTACTGAGTAGTGTATATACATATATTACTGGTACTGTGCAGTGTATATACATATATTACTGGTACTGTGCAGCGTATATACATATAGTAGTGGTACTGTGTAGTGTATATACATATATTACTGGTACTGTGCAGTGTATATATATATATAGTAGTGGTACTGTGCAGTGTATATACATAGAGTAGTGGTACTGTGCAGTGTATATACATATATTAGTGGTACTGGCAGTGTATATACATATAGTAGTGGTACTGTGCAGTGTACATACATATAGTAGTGGTACTGTGCAGTGTATATACATATATTACTGGTACTGTGCAGTGTATATACATATACTAGTGGTACTGTGCAGTGTATATACATATATTACTGGTACTGTGCAGTGTATATACATATAGTAGTGGTACTGTGCAGTGTATATACATATATTACTGGTACTGTGCAGTGTATATACATATGGTAGTGGTACTGTGCAGTGTATATACATATATTAGTGGTACTGTGCAGAGTATATACATATATTACTGGTACTGTGCAGTGTATATACATATAGTAGTGGTACTGTGCAGTGTATATACATATATTAGTGGTACTGTGCAAAGTATATACATATATTACTGGTACTGTGCAGTGTATATACATATATTACTGGTACTGTGCAGTATATATACATATATTAGTGGTACTGTGCAGTGTATATACATATAGCAGTGGTACTGTGCAGTGTATATACATATATTAGTGGTACTGTGCAGAGTATATACATATAGTAGTGGTACTGTGCAGAGTATATACATATATTAGTGGTACTGTGCAGTGTATATACATATAGTAGTGGTACTGTGCAGTGTATATACATATAGTAGTGGTACTGTGCAGTGTATATACATATATTAGTGGTACTGTGTAGTGTATATACATATATTAGTGGTACTGTGCAGTGTATATACATATTTTCCTGGTACTGTGCAGTGTATATACATATATTACTGGTACTGTGCAGTGTATATACATATATTAGTGGTACTGTGCAGTGTATATACATATATTACTGGTACTGGCAGTGTATATACATATAGTAGTGGTACTGTGCAGTGTATATACATATAGTAGTGGTACTGTGCAGTGTATATACATATACTAGTGGTACTGTGCAGTGTATATACATATAGTAGTGGTACTGTGCAGTGTATATACATATATTAGTGGTACTGTGCAGTGTATATACATATAGTAGTAGTACTGTGCAGTGTATATACATATAGTAGTAGTACTGTGCAGTGTATATACATATATTACTGGTACTGTGCAGTGTATATACATATAGTAGTGGTACTGTGCAGTGTATATACATATATTAGTGGTACTGTGCAGTGTATATACATATCTTAGTGGTACTGTGCAGTGTAGATACATATATTACTGGTACTGGCAGTGTATATACATATAGTAGTGGTACTGTGCAGTGTATATACATATAGCAGTGGTACTGTGCAGTGTATATACATATACTAGTGGCACTGTGCAGTGTATATATATATATATATATTACTGGTACTGTGCAGTGTATATACATATAGTAGTGGTAATGTGCAGTGTATATACATATAGTAGTGGTACTGGCAGTGTATATACATATACTAGTGGTACTGTGCAGCGTATATACATATAGTAGTGGTACTGTGCAGTGTATATACATATATTAGTGGTACTGTGCAGTGTATATACATATATTACTGGTACTGTGCAGTGTATATATATATATTAGTGGTACTGTGTATTCTATATACATATATTAGTGGTACTGTGTAGTGTATATACATATCGTAGTGGTACTGTGCAGTGTATATACATATAGTAGTGGTACTGTGCAGTGTATATACATATATTAGTGGTACTGTGCAGTGTATATACATAGAGTAGTGGTACTGTGCAGTATATATACATATAGTAGTGGTACTGTGCAGTGTATATACATATAGTAGTGGTACTGTGCAGTGTATATACATATATTAGTGGTACTGTGCAGTGTATATACATATATTACTGGTACTGTGCAGTGTATATACATATATTACTGGTACTGTGCAGTGTATATACTTATAGTAGTGGTACTGTGCAGTGTATATACATATAGTAGTGGTACTGTGCAGAGTATATACATATATTAGTGGTACTGTGCAGTGTATATACATATAGTAGTGGTACTGTGCAGAGTATATACATATAGTAGTGGTACTGTGCAGAGTATATACATATATTAGTGGTACTGTGCAGTGTATATACATATATTACTGGTACTGTGCAGTGTATATACTTATAGTAGTGGTACTGTGCAGTGTATATACATATAGTAGTGGTACTGTGCAGTGTATATACATATAGTAGTGGTACTGTGCAGTATATATACATATAGTAGTGGTACTGTGCAGTGTATATACATATATTACTGGTACTGTGCAGTGTATATACATATATTACTGGTACTGTGCAGTGTATATACTTATAGTAGTGGTACTGTGCAGTGTATATATATATATTACTGGTGCTGTGCAGTGTATATACATATGTTAGTGGTACTGTGCAGTGTATATATATATATATATATATATATATATATATATTACTGGTATTGTGCAGTGTATATACATATATTACTGGTACTGTGCAGTGTATATACATATATTAGTGGTACTGTGCAGTGTATATACATATATTACTGGTACTGTGCAGTGTATATATATATATATATATATTAGTGGTACTGTGTAGTCTATATACATATATTAGTGGTACTGTGTAGTGTATATACATATCATAGTGGTACTGTGCAGTGTATATACATATATTAGTGGTACTGTGCAGTGTATATACATATATTACTGGTACTGTGCAGTGTATATACATATAGTAGTGGTAATGTGCAGTGTATATACATATAGTAGTGGTACTGTGCAGAGTATATACATATAGTAGTGGTACTGTGCAGTGTATATACATATATTACTGGTACTGTGCAGTGTATATACATATATTAGTGGTACTGTGCAGTGTATATACATATATTACTGGTACTGTGCAGTGTATATACATATATTACTGGTACTGTGCAGTGTATATACATATATTAGTGGTACTGTGCAGTGTATATACATATATTAGTGGTACTGTGCAGTGTATATACATATAGTAGTGGTACTGTGCAGTGTATATACATATAGTAGTGGTACTGTGCAGTGTATATACATATAGTAGTGGTACTGTGCAGTGTATATACATATAGTAGTGATACCGTGCAGTGTATATACATATATTAGTGATACTGTGCAGTGTATATACATATAGTAGTGGTACTGTGCTGTGTATATACATATAGTAGTGGTACTGTGCAGTGTATATACATATAGTAGTGGTACTGTGCAGTGTATATACATATATTAGTGGTACTGTGCAGTGTATATACATAGAGTAGTGGTACTGTGCAGTATATATACGGTACATATAGTAGTGGTACTGTGCAGTGTATATACATATAGTAGTGGTACTGTGCAGTGTATATACATATATTAGTGGTACTGTGCAGTGTATATACATATATTACTGGTACTGTGCAGTGTATATACTTATAGTAGTGGTACTGGCAGTGTATATACATACAGTTATATGAAAAAGTTTGGGCACCCCTATTAATCTTAAGCTTAATGTTCTATAAAAATTGGTGTTTTTGCAGCAGCTCTTTCAGTTTGATCTATGTAATAACTGTTGGACACAGTAATGTTTCTGCCTTGAAATGAGGTTTATTGTACTAACAGAAAATGTGCAATCTGCATTCAAACAAAATTTGACAGGTGCATAAGTATGGGCACCCTTATCATTTTCTTGTTTTAAATACTCCTACCTACTTTTTACTGACTTACCAAAGCACTTTTTTTGGTTTTGTAACCTCATCGAGCTTTGAACTTCATAGCCAGGTGTATGCAATCATGAGAAAAGCTACTTAAAGTGGCCACTTGCAAGTTGTTCTCCTGTTTGAATCTCCTCTGAAGAGTGGCATCATGGGCTCCTCAAAACAACTGTCAAATGATCTGTAAACAAAGATTATTAAACATAGTTGTTCAGGGGAAGGATACAAAAAGCTGTCTCAGATATTTAACCTGTCAGTTTCCACTGTGAGGAACATAGTAAGGAAATGGAAGAACACAGGGACAGTTCTTGTTAAGGCCAGAAGTGGCAGGCCAAGAAAAACATCAGAAAGGCAGAGAAGAAGAATGGTGAGATGAGTCAAGGACAATCCTCAGACCACCTCCAGAGAGCTGCAGCATCAACTTGCTGCAGATGGTGTCACTGTGCATCGGTCAACTATACAACGCACTTTGCACAAGGAGAAGCTGTATGGGAGAGTGATGCGAAAGAAGCCGTTTCTGCAAGCACGCCACAAACAGAGTCGGCTGAGGTATGCAAAAGCACATTTGGAGAAGCCAATTTCTTTTTGGAAGAAGATCCTGTGGACTGATGAAACCAAGATTGAGTTGTTTGGTCATACAAAAAGGCGTTATGCATGGTGGCAAAAAAACACAGCATTCCAAGAAAAACACTTGCTACCCACAGTAAAATTTGGTGGAGGTTCCATCATGCTTTGGGGCTGTGTGGCCAATGCCGGCACCAGGAATCTTGTTAAAGTTGAAGGACGCATGGATTCCACTTAGTATCAGCAGATTCTTGACAATAATGTTCAAGAATCAGTGATAAAGTTGAAGTTACGCAGGGGATGGATCTTTCAGCAAGACAATGATCCAAAACACCGCTCCAAATCTACTCAGGCATTCATGCAGAGGAACAATTACAATGTTCTGGAATGGCCATCCCAGTCCCCAGACCTGAATATCATTGAACATCTGTGGGATCATGTGAAGAGGGCTGTCCATGCTCGGGGGCGACCATCAAACTTAACTGGAATTGTTTTGTAAAGAGGAATGGTCAAAAATACCTTCATCCAGGATCCAGGAACTCATTAAAAGCTACAGGAAGCGACTAGAGGCAAAAGGAGGATCTACTAAATATTAATGTCACTTTTCTGGTGGGGTGCCCATACTTATGCACCTGTCAAATTTTGTTTGAATGCAGATTGCACATTTTCTGTTAGTACAATAAACCTCATTTCAAGGCAGAAACATTACTGTATCCAACAGTTATTACATATATCAAACTGAAAGAGCTGCTGCAAAAACACCAATTATAAGAAAACATTAAGCTTAAGATTAATAGGGGTGCCCAAACTTTTTCATATAACTGTATATTACTGGTGCTGTGCAGTGTATATATATATATATATATTACTGGTATTGTGCAGTGTATATACATATATTACTGGTACTGTGCAGTGTATATACATATAGTAGTGGTACTGTGCAGTGTATATACATATAGTAGTGGTACTGTGCAGTGTATATATACAGGACAGGAGAAGTGGTGCTGTGCAGTGTATATATACAGGACAGGAGGAGGGGTACTGTGCAGTGTATATATACAGGACAGGAGGAGTGGTACTGTGCAGTGTATATATACAGGAGGAGTGGTACTGTGCAGTGTATGTATACAGGACAGGAGGAGTAGTGCTGTGCAGTGTATATATACAGGACAGGAGGAGTGGTACTGTGCAGTGTATATATACAGGAGGAGTGGTACTGTGCAGTGTATATATACAGGAGGAGTGGTACTGTGCAGTGTATATACATATAGTAGTGGTACTGTGTAGTGTATATACATATAGTAGTGGTACTGTGCAGTGTATATACATATATTCCTGGTACTGTGCAGTGTATATACATATAGTAGTGGTACTGTGCAGTGTATATACATATAGTAGTGGTACTGTGCAGTGTATATACATATATTCCTGGTACTGTGCAGTGTATATACATATATTAGTGGTACTGTGCAGTGTATATACATATATTACTGGTACTGTGCAGTGTATATACATATAGTAGTGGTACTGTGCAGTGTATATACATATATTCCTGGTACTGTGCAGTGTATATACATATAGTAGTGGTACTGTGCAGTGTATATACATATATTAGTGGTACTGTGCAGTGTATATACATATATTACTGGTACTGTGCAGTGTATATACATATATTAGTGGTACTGTGCAGTGTATATACATATATTACTGGTACTGTGCAGTGTATATACATATAGTAGTGGTAATGTGCAGTGTATATACATATAGTAGTGGTACTGTGCAGAGTATATACATATATTAGTGGTACTGTGTAGTGTATATACATATATTAGTGGTACTGTGCAGTGTATATACATATATTACTGGTACTGTGCAGTGTATATACATATATTAGTGGTACTGTGCAGTGTATATACATATATTACTGGTACTGTGCAGTGTATATACATATATTAGTGGTACTGTGCAGTGTATATACATATATTACTGGTACTGTGCAGTGTATATACATATATTAGTGGTACTGTGCAGTGTATATACATATATTAGTGGTACTGTGCAGTGTATATACATATATTACTGGTACTGTGCAGTGTATATACATATATTACTGGTACTGTGCAGTGTATATACATATATTAGTGGTACTGTGCAGTGTATATACATATATTACTGGTACTGTGCAGTGTATATACATATATTCCTGGTACTGTGCAGTGTATATACATATATTACTGGTACTGTGCAGTGTATATACATATAGTAGTAGTACTGAGCATTGTATATACATATATTCCTGGTACTGTGCAGTGTATATATATATATAGTAGTGGTACTGTGCAGTGTATATACATATATTCCTGGTACTGTGCAGTGTATATACATATATTACTGGTACTGTGCAGTGTATATACATATAGTAGTGATACTGTGCAGTGTATATACATATAGTAGTAGTACTGTGCAGTGTATATACATATATTACTGGTACTGTGCAGTGTATATACATATATTAGTGGTACTGTGCAGTGTATATACATATATTACTGGTACTGTGCAGAGTATATACATATATTACTGGTACTGTGCAGTGTATATACATATATTACTGGTACTGTGCAGTGTATATACATATATCACTGGTACTGTGCAGTGTATTTACATATAGTAGTGGTACTGGCAGTGTATATACATATATTACTGGTACTGTGCAGTGTATATACATATATTAGTGGTACTGTGCAGTGTATATACATATAGTAGTGGTACTGTGCAGTGTATATACATATAGTAATGGTACTGTGCAGTGCATATACATATATTAGTGGTACTGTGCAGTGTATATACATATATTAGTGGTACTGTGCAGTGTATATACATATATTAGTGGTACTGTGCAGTGGATATACATATATCAGTGGTACTGTGCAGTGTATATACATATAGTAGTGGTGCTGTGCAGTGTATATACATATATTAGTGGTACTGTGCAGTGTATATACATATATTAGTGGTACTGTGCATTGTATATACATATAGTAGTGGTACTGTGCAGTGTATATACATATATTCCTGGTACTGTGCAGTGTATATACATATATTCCTGGTACTGTGCAGTGTATATACATATATTCCTGGTACTGTGCAGTGTATATACATATATTACTGGTACTGTGCAATGTATATACATATAGTAGTGGTACTGTGCAGTGTATATACATATATTACTGGTACTGTGCAGTGTATATACATATAGTAGTGGTACTGTGCAGTGTATATACATATATTACTGGTACTGTGCAGTGTATATACATAAAGTAGTGGTACTGTGCAGTGTATATACATATGGTAGTGGTACTGTGCAGAGTATATACATATATTAGTGGTGCTGTGCAGAGTATATACATATATTCCTGGTACTGTGCAGTGTATAAACATATATTACTGGTACTGTGCAGTGTATATATATATAGTAGTGGTACTGTGCAGTGTATATACATATAGTAGTGGTACTGTGCAGTGTATATACATATATTAGTTGTACTGTGCAGTGTCTATACATATAGTAGTGGTACTGTGCAGTGTATATACATATATTCCTGGTACTGTGCAGTGTATATACATATATTTGTGGTACTGTGCAGTGTATATACTTATATTCCTGGTACTGTGCAGTGTATATACATATATTACTGGTACTGTGCAGTGTATATACATATAGTAGTGGTACTGTGCAGTGTATATACATATAGTAGTGGTATTGGCAGTGTATATACATATATTAGTGGTACTGTGCAGTGTATATACATATAGTAGTGATACTGTTCAGTGTATATACATATAGTAGTGGTATTGGCAGTGTATATACATATAATCCTGGTACTGTGCAGTGTATATACATATAGTAGTGGTACTGTGCAGTGTATATACAAATAGTAGTGGTACTGTGCAGAGTATATACATATATTCCTGGTACTGTGCAGTGTATATACATATAGTAGTGGTACTGTGCAGTGTATATACATATAGTAGTGGTATTGGCAGTGTATATACATATATTAGTGGTACTGGCAGTGTATATACATATAGTAGTGATACTGTTCAGTGTATATACATATAGTAGTGGTATTGGCAGTGTATATACATATAATCCTGGTACTGTGCAGTGTATATACATATAGTAGTGGTACTGTGCAGTGTATATACAAATAGTAGTGGTACTGTGCAGAGTATATACATATATTACTGGTACTGTGCAGTGTATATACATATATTCCTAGTACTGTGCAGTGTATATACATATAGTAGTGGTACTGTGCAGTGTATATACATATATTCCTGGTACTGTGCAGTGTATATACATATAGTAGTGGTACTGTGCAGTGTAGATACATATAGTAGTGGTACTGTGCAGTGTATATACATATAGTAGTGGTACTGTGCAGAGTATATACATATATTCCTGGTACTGTGCAGTGTATATACATATATTACTGGTACTGTGCAGTGTATATACATATAGTAGTGGTACTGTGCAGTGTATATACATATAGTAGTGGTACTGTGCAGAGTATATACATATATTCCTGGTACTGTGCAGTGTATATACATATATTACTGGTACTGTGCAGTGTATATACATATATTACTGGTACTGTGCAGTGTATATACATATAGTAGTGGTACTGTGCAGAGTATATACATATATTCCTGGTACTGTGCAGTGTATATACATATATTACTGGTACTGTGCAGTGTATATACATATAGTACTGGTACTGTGCAGTGTATATACATATATTCCTGGTACTGTGCAGTGTATATACATATAGTAGTGGTACTGTGCAGTGTATAAACATATCCTAGTGGTACTGTGCAGTGTATATACATATATTCCTGGTACTGTGCAGTGTATATACATATATTCCTGGTACTGTGCAGAGTATATACATATATTAGTGGTACTGTGCAGTGTAGATACATATAGTAGTGGTACTGTGCAGTGTATATACAAATAGTAGTGGTACTGTGCAGAGTATATACATATATTCCTGGTACTGTGCAGTGTATATACATATATTCCTGGTACTGTGCAGTGTATATACATATAGTAGTGGTACTGTGCAGTGTAGATACATATAGTAGTGGTACTGTGCAGTGTATATACATATAGTAGTGGTACTGTGCAGAGTATATACATATATTCCTGGTACTGTGCAGTGTATATACATATATTACTGGTACTGTGCAGTGTATATACATATAGTACTGGTACTGTGCAGTGTATATACATATATTCCTGGTACTGTGCAGTGTATATACATATAGTAGTGGTACTGTGCAGTGTATAAACATATCCTAGTGGTACTGTGCAGTGTATATACATATATTCCTGGTACTGTGCAGTGTATATACATATAGTAGTGGTACTGTGCAGTGTATAAACATATGCTAGTGGTACTGTGCAGTGTATATACATATATTACTGGTACTGTGCAGAGTATATACATATATTAGTGGTACTGTGCAGTGTATATACATATATTACTGGTACTGTGCAGAGTATATACATATATTACTGGTACTGTGCAGTGTATATACATATAGTAGTGGTACTGTGCAGTGTATATACATATATTACTGGTACTGTGCAGTGTATATACATATAGTAGTGGTACTGTGCAGAGTATATACATATAGTAGTGGTACTGTGCAGTGTATATACATATATTAGTGGTACTGTGCAGTGTATATACATATAGTAGTGGTACTGTGCAGTGTAGATACATATAGTAGTGGTACTGTGCAGTGTATATACATATAGTAGTGGTACTGTGCAGAGTATATACATATAGTAGTGGTACTGTGCAGTGTATATACATATATTAGTGGTACTGTGCAGTGTATATACATATAGTAGTGGTACTGTGCAGTGTATATACATATAGTAGTGGTACTGTGCAGTGTATAAACATATGCTAGTGGTACTGTGCAGTGTATATACATATATTACTGGTACTGTGCAGAGTATATACATATATTAGTGGTACTGTGCAGTGTATATACATATATTACTGGTACTCTGCAGAGTATATACATATATTACTGGTACTGTGCAGTGTATATACATATAGTAGTGGTACTGTGCAGTGTATATACATATATTACTGGTACTGTGCAGTGTATATACATATATTAGTGGTACTGTGCAGTGTATATACATATATTCCTGGTACTGTGCAGTGTATATACATATAGTAGTGGTACTGTGCAGAGTATATACATATATTCCTGGTACTGTGCAGTGTATATACATATATTAGTGGTACTGTGCAGTGTATATACATATATTACTGGTACTGTGCAGTGTATATACATATAGTAGTGGTACTGTGCAGTGTATATACATATATTACTGGTACTGTGCAGTGTATATACATATATTACTGGTACTGTGTAGTCTATATACATATATTAGTGGTACTGTGCAGTGTATATACATATATTACTGGTACTGTGCAGTGTATATACATATAGTAGTGGTACTGTGCAGTGTATATACATATATTACTGGTACTGTGCAGTGTATATACATATATTACTGGTACTGTGCAGTGTATATACATATAGTAGTGGTACTGTGCAGTGTATATACATATATTACTGGTACTGTGCAGAGTATATACATATAGTAGTGGTACTGTGCAGTGTATATACATATATTAGTGGTACTGTGCAGTGTATATACATATAGTAGTGGTACTGTGCAGTGTATATACATATATTAGTGGTACTGTGCAGTGTATATACATATATTACTGGTACTGTGCAGTGTATATACATATAGTAGTGATACTGTGCAGTGTATATACATATATTACTGGTACTGTGCAGTTTATATACATATATTAGTGGTACTGTGCAGTGTATATACATATATTACTGGTACTGTGCAGTGTATATACATATATTAGTGGTACTGTGCAGTGTATATACATATATTACTGGTACTGTGCAGTGTATATACATATAGTAGTGGTACTGTGCAGTGTATATACATATATTCCTGGTACTGTGTAGTGTATATACATATATTACTGGTACTGTGCAGTTTATATACATATATTAGTGGTACTGTGCAGTGTATATACATATATTACTGGTACTGTGCAGTGTATATACATATATTAGTGGTACTGTGCAGTGTATATACATATATTACTGGTACTGTGCAGTGTATATACATATATTCCTGGTACTGTGCAGTGTATATACATATATTACTGGTACTGTGCAGTGTATATACATATAGTAGTGGTACTGTGCAGAGTATATACATATATTAGTGGTACTGTGCAGTGTATATACATATAGTAGTGGTACTGTGCAGTGTATATACATATATTAGTGGTACTGTGCAGTGTATATACATATATTACTGGTACTGTGCAGTGTATATACATATATTAGTGGTACTGTGCAGTGTATATACATATATTCCTGGTACTGTGCAGTGTATATACATATATTACTGGTACTGTGCAGTGTATATACATATAGTAGTGGTACTGTGCAGAGTATATACATATATTAGTGGTACTGTGCAGTGTATATACATATAGTAGTGGTACTGTGCAGTTTATATACATATATTAGTGGTACTGTGCAGTGTATATACATATATTACTGGTACTGTGCAGTGTATATACATATATTAGTGGTACTGTGCAGTGTATATACATATATTACTGGTACTGTGCAGTGTATATACATATATTCCTGGTACTGTGCAGTGTATATACATATATTACTGGTACTGTGCAGTGTATATACATATAGTAGTGGTACTGTGCAGAGTATATACATATATTACTGGTACTGTGCAGTGTATATACATATAGTAGTGGTACTGTGCAGTGTATATACATATATTAGTGGTACTGTGCAGTGTATATACATATATTACTGGTACTGTGCAGTGTATATACATATATTCCTGGTACTGTGCAGTGTATATACATATATTACTGGTACTGTGCAGTGTATATACATATAGTAGTGGTACTGTGCAGTGTATATACATATATTAGTGGTACTGTGCAGTATATATACCGTATATTCCGGCGTATAAGACGACTTTTGAAGACTGAAAAATCTTCTGTCTAGTCTGGGGTCGTCTTATACGCCGGTAATGCTTTTGAACTTTCAGAAATTGACATGCGGGGATACTCTGGGGGTGTTAATAAGCTGCCGTGGCCGTATCCCTGCCATGTGGGAGTTAATATAAGGTGGAGGGAGTTAAAATACGGCGGCGGTAGGTCCAGACAGTCAGCGCTTCTGTGCTGAAACGGACACATCGCTGCGTATTCCCAGCTCCGGACACAGCGCAGGGCTTCTGTGCCGACAGCTTTCACTTGTCACAGAAGCGCTGCGCTGTGTCCGGAGCTGGGAAGTTCGCATCGCTTCTGTGACAATATATGAAAAGCCGGCAATTCAGCAGCGGCATAAGCCGGCACCCGACAATTTAGAATAGAAAGAATAGAGCATCACACATAGATTAGATAGATAGAAACATGTCAGTCACATATATAAGAAGTACAGTGACAGTGCTGATTACTGTACTTGTCATTTAGTGTTAAAATAAAGGATTTATTTAAAAAAAAATTGGCGTGGGGTTCCCCTTAATTTTAGTCTCTAGCGGAGGTTAAGCAGACGGCTGGGGCAAATGTTTGAAGCCTGGGAAGGGGTAATACCCACGGAGCTTCCCAGGCTACTAATATCAGCCCCCAGCTGAATACCTAGCCTTTACTAGCTATTAAAATGGGGGATCCCAAAAAAATGACGTGGGGTCCCCCCTATTTTAATAGCTAGCAAAGGCTAGGCAGACAGCTGGAGGCTGATATTAATAGCCCAGGAAGGGTGCCATGAATATTGGCCCCTTCCCAGGCTAGAAACACCAGCCGTCAGCCGCCCCAGAAATGGCGCATTCATAGGATGCGCCAATTCTGGCACTTAGCCTCGCTCTTCCACGCTGCCCTGGTGCGGTGGCAGGGGGTAATAGGGTTGGGGTTGATGTCAGCTTATAATGCCAGCTGACATCAAGCCCAGGTTAGTAATGGAGAGGCGTCTATAAGACACCCCCATTACTAACTCCATAGTCAAAGTTACAAAAAAACACAAACACCCAGAATAAAGTCCTTTAATTGAAATAAAGACACAAATCTTTATTGTTCTAAATTAAACCATACTTACCATCACGCCCATTCCAGCTGAAGCCAACGATCTCCTGCAATAAAAGAAAAATAATAAAGCAACATCATCCTTACCTTTCCATGGTTCCCACGACAGCTTCAGCTCTGCTACATCGAGATGACAGGCTGGACCGCAGCAGAACGCTGCCATCCAGCCTGTCATCCCGCAGACACTGAGAAGCGCAGGCATGCTTGCGCTGCTCAGCGTCTCTCTGTGACGGCATCCAGATGAGCCGACAATGAACTCAGCTCACCTCATGCACGTCCGTCACTGACAGCGTGGGAAACTTCTACTGCGCATGCGGGGAGCAGGAGAATTTTCCCACGCTGTCATTGACGTGCATGAGGTGAGCCGAGTTCATTGGACATGATCTCGGCTCATCTTTATGCCGTCACAGCGAGACACTGAGGAGCACAAGCATGCCTGCGCTTCTCAGTGTCTGCGGGATGACAGGCTGGATGGCAGCGTTCTGCTGCGGTCCAGCCTGTCATCTCGATGTAGCAGAGCTGGAGCCGTCGTGGGAACCATGGAAAGGTAAGGATGAGGTTGCTTTATTATTTTACTTTTATTGCAGGAGATCGTTGGCTTCAGCTGGAATGGGCGTGATGGTAAGTATGGTTTAATTTAGAACAATAAAGAATTGTGTCTTTATTTCAATTAAAGGACTTTATTCTGGGTGTTGTGTTTTTTTTAATTACTTTACTAGAAATTCATGGCGGTCATGTCTAATACTGGCGTGACCCCATGAATTTCGGGCTTAGGGCCAGCTGATAATGCCAAGCTGGCCTTAACCCCTTTATTACCCAGTGAGCCACCGCACCAGGGCCCTGGATGAGTTGGGTACAGCGCCAGAAGATGGCGCTTCTATGAACGCGCCATTTTCCGGGGTGGCTGCGGACTGCAATTTTCAGCGGGGGGCAGAAAGCTTGGGTCTCCCTGCGCTGCGGATTCCAGCCCCCAGCTGCCTAGTTGTACCTGGCTGGACACAAAAATAGGGCGAAGCCCCACGTATTTTTTTTTAAATTATTTCATGAAATAATTAAAAAAAAAGGGCTTCCCTATATTGTTGTGTCCAACCAGGTACAAATAGGCAGCTGGTGGTTGGGGGCAGCCCGTTCCTGCCTGCTGTACCTGGCTGGACACAAAAATATGGCGAAGCCCACGTCAACATTTTTGGGAAAAATTAATTACAAAATTAATAATAATTTAGGGACTGCATCTTTATTAACCCCTCAATTGTCATTTAGTGTTAAAATAAAGGATTTTTTAAAAAGAAAATTGGCGTGGGATCCCCCATCATTATAGTCTCTAGCGGAGGTTAAGCAGACGGCTGGGGCAGATGTTTGAAGTCTGGGAAGGGGGTAATACCCACGGAGCTTCCCAGGCTACTAATATCAGCCCCCAGCTGAATACCTAGCCTTTACTAGCTATTAGAATGGGGGACCCCCCAAAAAAATGACGTGGGGTCCCCCCTATTTTAATATGTTTATGAGTGACAGTTTTCCTGCTATATACCTGCATGTCATAAGAATTTAAATTAAAAAAGGACCATGTTAAATTCAAATCTGTTTTTTTTTAATTTTTACCGGTGTTTGGTATGCGTTGGAAAAGGGGTAGTCTTATACGGTGAATATATCCTAAACTCTATATTTTAACAGGAAAGTAGGGGGGTCGTCTTATACACCAGGTCGTCTTATACGCCGGAATATACGGTACATATATTAGTGGTACTGTGCAGTGTATATACATATATTACTGGTACTGTGCAGTGTATATACATATATTACTGGTACTGTGCAGAGTATATACATATATTAGTGGTACTGTGCAGTGTATATACATATATTAGTGGTACTGTGCAGTGTATATACATATATTAGTGGTACTGTGCAGTGTATATACATATATTAGTGGTACTGTGCAGTGTATGTACATATATTACTGGTACTGTGCAGTGTATATACATATATTAGTGGTACTGTGCAGTGTATATACATATATTAGTGGTACTGTGCAGTGTATATACATATAGTAGTGGTACTGTGCAGTGTATATACATATAGTAGTGGTACTGTGCAGTGTATATACATATAGTAGTGGTACTGTGCAGTGTATATACATATATTAGTGGTACTGTGCAGTGTATATACATATATTACTGGTACTTTGCAGAGTATATACATATATTAGTGGTACTGTGCAGTGTATGTACATATAGTAGTTGTACTGTGCAATGTATATACATATATTACTGGTACTGTGCAGTGTATATATATATATATTACTTTTGCTGTGCAGTGTATATACATAAAGTAGTGGTACTGTGCAGTGTATATACATATAGTAGTGGTACTGTGCAGTGTATATACATATAGTAGTGGTACTGTGCAGTGTATATACATATATTACTGGTACTGTGCAGTGTATATACATACAGTAGTGGTACTGTGCAGTGTATATACATATATTAGTGGTACTGTGCAGAGTATATACATATATTCCTGGTACTGTGCAGTGTATATACATACAGTAGTGGTACTGTGCAGTGTATATACATATATTACTGGTACTGTGCAGTGTATATACATATAGTAGTGGTACTGTGCAGTGTATATACATATATTACTGGTACTGTGCAGTGTATATACATACAGTAGTGGTACTGTGCAGTGTATATACATATATTAGTGGTACTGTGTAGTGTATATACATATATTCCTGGTACTGTGCAGTGTATATACATATATTACTGGTACTGTGCAGTGTATATACATATATTACTGGTACTGTGCAGTGTATATACATATAGTAGTGGTACTGTGCAGTGTATATACATATATTAGTGGTACTGTGCAGTGTCTATACATATAGTAGTGGTACTGTGCAGTGTATATACTTATATTACTGGTACTGTGCAGTGTATATATATATATATTAGTGGTACTGTGTAGTCTATATACATATATTAGTGGTACTGTGCAGTGTATATACATATATTAGTGGTACTGTGCAGTGTATATACATATAGTAGTGGTACTGTGCAGTGTATATACATATATTAGGTGTACTGTGCAGTGTATATACATATAGTAGTGGTACTGTGCAGTGTATATACATATAGTAGTGGTACTGTGCAGTGTATATACATATATTAGTGGTACTGTGCAGTGTATATACATATATTATTGGTACTGTGCAGTGTATATATATATATATTACTGGTACTGTGCAGTGTATATCCATAAAGTAGTGGTACTGTGCAGTGCATATACATATAGTAGTGGTACTGTGCAGTGTATATACATATATTAGTGGTACTGTGCAGAGTATATACATATATTCCTGGTACTGTGCAGTGTATATACATATATTACTGGTACTGTGCTGTGTATATACATATATTACTGGTACTGTGCAGTGTATATACATATAGTAGTGGTACTGTGCAGGGTATATACATATAGTAGTGGTACTGTGCAGGGTATATACATATAGTAGTGGTACTGTGCAGGGTATATACATATAGTAGTGGTACTGTGCAGTGTATATACATATATTCCTGGTACTGTGCAGTGTATATACATATAGTAGTGGTACTGTGCAGTGTATATACATATATTAGTGGTACTGTGCAGTGTATATACATATATTACTGGTACTGTGCAGTGTATATACATATATTACTGGTACTGTGCAGAGTATATACATATATTAGTGGTACTGTGCAGTGTATATACATATATTAGTGGTACTGTGCAGTGTATATACATATAGTAGTGGTACTGTGCAGTGTATATACATATATTAGTGGTACTGTGCAGTGTATATACATATATTACTGGTACTGTGCAGTGTATATACATATATTACTGGTACTGTGCAGAGTATATACATATATTAGTGGTACTGTGCAGTGTATATACATATATTAGTGGTACTGTGCAGTGTATATACATATATTAGTGGTACTGTGCAGTGTATATACATATATTAGTGGTACTGTGCAGTGTATGTACATATATTACTGGTACTGTGCAGTGTATATACATATATTAGTGGTACTGTGCAGTGTATATACATATATTAGTGGTACTGTGCAGTGTATATACATATATTAGTGGTACTGTGCAGTGTATATACATATAGTAGTGGTACTGTGCAGTGTATATACATATAGTAGTGGTACTGTGCAGTGTATATACATATATTAGTGGTACTGTGCAGTGTATATACATATATTACTGGTACTTTGCAGAGTATATACATATATTAGTGGTACTGTGCAGTGTATGTACATATAGTAGTTGTACTGTGCAATGTATATACATATATTACTGGTACTGTGCAGTGTATATATATATATATTACTTTTGCTGTGCAGTGTATATACATAAAGTAGTGGTACTGTGCAGTGTATATACATATAGTAGTGGTACTGTGCAGTGTATATACATATAGTAGTGGTACTGTGCAGTGTATATACATATATTACTGGTACTGTGCAGTGTATATACATACAGTAGTGGTACTGTGCAGTGTATATACATATATTAGTGGTACTGTGCAGAGTATATACATATATTCCTGGTACTGTGCAGTGTATATACATATATTACTGGTACTGTGCAGTGTATATACATATATTACTGGTACTGTGCAGTGTATATACATATAGTAGTGGTACTGTGCAGTGTATATACATATATTAGTGGTACTGTGCAGTGTCTATACATATAGTAGTGGTACTGTGCAGTGTATATACTTATATTACTGGTACTGTGCAGTGTATATATATATATATTAGTGGTACTGTGTAGTCTATATACATATATTAGTGGTACTGTGCAGTGTATATACATATATTAGTGGTACTGTGCAGTGTATATACATATAGTAGTGGTACTGTGCAGTGTATATACATATATTAGGTGTACTGTGCAATGTATATACATATAGTAGTGGTACTGTGCAGTGTATATACATATAGTAGTGGTACTGTGCAGTGTATATACATATATTAGTGGTACTGTGCAGTGTATATACATATATTACTGGTACTGTGCAGTGTATATATATATATATTACTGGTACTGTGCAGTGTATATCCATAAAGTAGTGGTACTGTGCAGTGCATATACATATAGTAGTGGTACTGTGCAGTGTATATACATATATTAGTGGTACTGTGCAGAGTATATACATATATTCCTGGTACTGTGCAGTGTATATACATATATTACTGGTACTGTGCTGTGTATATACATATATTACTGGTACTGTGCAGTGTATATACATATAGTAGTGGTACTGTGCAGGGTATATACATATAGTAGTGGTACTGTGCAGGGTATATACATATAGTAGTGGTACTGTGCAGGGTATATACATATAGTAGTGGTACTGTGCAGTGTATATACATATATTCCTGGTACTGTGCAGTGTCTATACATATAGTAGTGGTACTGTGCAGTGTATATACATATATTCCTGGTACTGTGCAGTGTATATACATATATTAGTGGTACTGTGCAGTGTATATACTTATATTCCTGGTACTGTGCAGTGTATATACATATATTACTGGTACTGTGCAGTGTATATACATATAGTAGTGATACTGTGCAGTGTATATACATATAGTAGTGGTATTGGCAGTGTATATACATATAATCCTGGTACTGTGCAGTGTATATACATATAGTAGTGGTACTGTGCAGTGTAGATACATATAGTAGTGGTACTGTGCAGTGTATATACAAATAGTAGTGGTACTGTGCAGTGTATATACATATAGTAGTGGTACTGTGCAGTGTATATACATATATTCTTGGTACTGTGCAGAGTATATACATATATTCCTGGTACTGTGCAGTGTATATACATATATTACTGGTACTGTGCAGTGTATATACATACAGTAGTGGTACTGTGCAGTGTATATACATATATTAGTGGTACTGTGCAGAGTATATACATATATTCCTGGTACTGTGCAGTGTATATACATATATTCCTGGTACTGTGCAGTGTCTATACATATAGTAGTGGTACTGTGCAGTGTATATACATATATTAGTGGTACTGTGCAGTGTCTATACATATAGTAGTGGTACTGTGCAGTGTATATGTAGCACCCTGAGGGCTCGGCTGCTACAGGGGTATTGCACCTCGAACCAGAGGTGTGGTATTCCACTCCCGGGTAAGGATGGAGTGTGGACTGGAACTCTGTTAGCTGCATGCACCACATACATCCCATTTCCGGGGGACAGATCAACGGTACTCCCACCAGATAGATGTGCAGGTACGACAGCGTCTGTCCCTGGCTGGAGTGGGAGGGGGGGAGGAATATCCCAGTGGTGCAGGAGCAGAGAGGGGAGGGACTCTGGGCATAGGAAGGAGCCCATTGGTGGCTAGTCACCTGAGCTCGGGTGTCAGAGGGAGTATAAAAAGGTGGGCACCATCTTAGGAGTTCAGTCAGACAGAAAAAGAGGAGAAGAGTAGTGACAGGGAGCAGCAGCCTGTCTGGGTGCTGCTCCTGAAGGGAGCAAGAGAGAGAAAGACAAGAGGAAAGGAACAAGGAACAAGGAAGGAATGGAACCTGGAGAAAGGCCCAGAGACATGAAGGAAGAGGGAACCCGAACACGCTAGGAGTCAGCGGGTGAAGGGTTGGCAGATCAGGGTACCGGATCCCGAACTGGTGGAGGCCACTTATCCTCAGCCAGGAACCGGAGGTCGTAGCCACGTCTTGGCGCGACCACTCACTACACTCACCACGAAGGCACGCCACATAGGGTCAGGGAAACCGGAGATAGGTTTCGCCACCAGAAGGCCCGAGGAAGCTGGACATGGGTGGGTCCCTAGTGGGGACGGCCAGAGAAAGGAACGGAGAAAGGAGTTCAAGGTCACACTCTGGAACTGCCTGGGGGTTGGTCGAGCCCCGTACCTGGTGGACGCAGCACGGCTCGGGTCGTCATCACCTGCAGGACTGACACTGATAACATCTGTGAGTAAAGCATTGAAAACTGCAATCAGTCTCTGTGTTCCATCGCACTACCAGCACTAAAGGTACCGGGACGCCCTTTCTATCACTCCCTTCACCCGCACCAGCTGCCCTGAGGCCATATCTCTCCCGTTGGGGGTTATACCACCATTGCTGCACACATACCACCGGCCTCAGCGGACTGTTCTGCAGCGGCGGCCTTGCGACCGCAAATCAACGGGTGGCGTAGTCGACACTTAAACAACATCTACAAAGACTGCCACACACTTAGTTTGACCACCCTGGGCACGGACCGGGTCCCCGCCACTCGGAGACTACTACCCCCATCGGATCCGGCTCCGGGTATTCCCCCGCGCACACGTGCGCCGCACTACAGCACTGGCCCAGGGGGCGCGTCAACTTTTGGCGTAGTCGGCAGGATCTCGTGCCCGTAACCACCGGGTACTGCGTGCCTGAAAAAGAGACTTTTTACTTACCTGTGGTGAAGTTTCCCGCCGTCCGGAGTCGTTTCCCGCCATCCGGAGCCGATTCCCGCCATCCGACGCCATCTTCTGCCTTCTTCCCGCCATCCGTGGAGTTTTCCCGCCATTGGGCGCCATCTTGAGGACGCCGCGCGAGAAGAAGAGGGGTGTGGACTCCGAGAGCCCGCGAGAACTGAAGCCCCGCCTCACGTCCGGACATTGCGTAAGGTCCTGGAAGGAGCTCAGTGACGCCGACGTCACAGGACCGCGACGGAAGGTCCTCAACCCTGACGATCCACTGCGGAGCCGCGGCCTACGGAAGAGGATCATCGCCAGGTAGGCCACGGTCCACTAGGGGAGAGGAGGATGTCGGATACGGAGGAGAGCTTCACCGCCACAGCCGCCATACCAGATTGCAGAGCTGCTAGCGGTGCTCCAGAAGGAAGAACCGGAGTACGCGCAGGCCGCGCTGGAAGAGCTGAACAGGAGGATGATCTGGGCGCAACAAGACGTGCTCGCCGGGTGGAAGGAGGAGTTGACCCGGCGCACGCTGACCTGCCAACCGGAGGTGCAGCCACCATCCAGCACCGCGTCGATCCCGAGAGGCAGCAGAAGCGGATCGGAGGCCGAGGACGACGCCGCGGGGGAGGCCGCAACGACAAGTAAGGGGGACGCCGTTACTCCGGGCCCTGAGGCCGCGGACCTGCCCCTACCTCCCGCCGCGGGACCCGAAGCTCTGGGTGCCGCACCGCCCACCGTACCTCCACCACCAGTAGTCAGCCCTCCAGGAGCAAGCTCTGCAGCGGAGCCTAGCCCTGAACCGTGCTCCCCAACACCGGGCACGATCAGAAAGTCACCGGCCTGGTTAAAAGGCCGAGTGCCCGCGGGCGCTGCACCCCAGCCGGGGCCCCCAGTCGTGCCATCATTGGGGAAAGACCTGTATGAGCAGCACACCTGCCCGGATGGGACACCATTCGTCTGGCCGCCTGAGTACACCAACCCCCGCTCCAGGAAGAGTCATCCCGTAGGAGCAAGGGCCCCAGATGAACCGGTAATCCCAGCTCCGGAGCCCGTGGACCTCTCTTCACCCCGCTGGAGGACGCCCAATTCGAGGGGGACCCCATTGGAGAAGACCTGATGGGGTTCACTCAGGAGACCCGGGCGGGCGCCGCCCGGCGCTATGAGACCTGCCGCCAACAACTGGCAACGTTTGAGCGGGAGCGGAGAGAGAGGAAAGTGAAGGAGGAGTGGCTCCACATTAAAAACGTGGAGCAGAAGACAAGGACCCGCCAGGACCCCCCCCCGTACAGCTCACGGTCCCCGAGTCACCGGGACTGTTGTTAAGTTTCACATGGCATGTGGCTGGGGCATCATTCAAGACCCGAAGACCATAGGCCAGGTGTTTGTAAACAGGAGCGACGTAGAGTCCCACCTACCGGAGGGGCACAGTGGACGGGTCTGAACCTGAGGAAGAGAAAGGAGCGTGTGGAGTACACCGTTAATCGTAAACGGTAAAAGAGGAGATGTAAATAGTTACCCGACCGGGTATAAGGACTGTTGTGGGACTGTTTCCACTAAGAGTGTGGTCCCCGTTGGGACAGAAAGAGAACTGTTGCCTATTTTTGCCCTAATCCCTAACCTGACCGAGGACTGAGAGCGGCCAGATCCCAAGATCCCAAGAACCCGAGAATTCAAGAATGTTTTATTTGAGAATGCCTTAATGTGAAATTTGATATGATGCCAAAGTTTTACATAGTGTTTTTGTAAAAGAGTTCCGGTGGCATTAGCCAGCTGTTGAGAAAGCCTCCCATAAAGGGATGGATGAAAGTTGATGTGTTTTATGTGTACGTACACTTTAAAAATTGTTTTACTCTATTTCAGCCCGAGGACGTGCTGTGGTTTACCAGGGGGGAATGTAGCACCCCGAGGGCTCGGCTGCTACAGGGGTATTGCACCTCGAACCAGAGGTGTGGTATTCCACTCCCGGGTAAGGATGGAGTGTGGACTGGAACTCTGTTAGCTGCATGCACCACATACATCCCATTTCCGGGGGACAGATCAACGGTACTCCCACCAGATAGATGTGCAGGTACGACAGCGTCTGTCCCTGGCTAGAGTGGGAGGGGGGGAGGAATATCCCAGTGGTGCAGGAGCAGAGAGGGGAGGGACTCTGGGCATAGGAAGGAGCCCATTGGTGGCTAGTCACCTGGGCTCGGGTGTCAGAGGGAGTATAAAAGGTGGGCACCATCTTAGGAGTTGAGTTCAGTCAGACAGAAGAAGAGGAGAAGAGTAGTGACAGGGAGCAGCAGCCCTGTCTGGGTGCTGCTCCTGAAGGGAGCAAGAGAGAGAAAGACAAGAGGAAAGGAACAAGGAAGGAATGGAACCTGGAGAAAGGCCCAGAGACATGAAGGAAGAGGGAACCCGAACACGCTAGGAGTCAGCGGGTGAAGGGTTGGCAGATCAGGGTACCGGATCCCGAACTGGTGGAGGCCACTTATCCTCAGCCAGGAACCGGAGGTCGTGGTCACGTCTTGGCGCGACCACTCACTACACTCACCACGAAGGCACGCCACATAGGGTCAGGGAAACCGGAGATAGGTTTCGCCACCAGAAGGCCCGAGGAAGCTGGACATGGGTGGGTCCCTAGTGGGGACGGCCAGAGAAAGGAACGGAGAAAGGAGTTAAAGGTCACACTCTGGAACTGCCTGGGGGTTGGTCGAGCCCCGTACCTGGTGGACGCAGCACGGCTCGGGTCGTCATCACCTGCAGGACTGACACTGATAACATCTGTGAGTAAAGCATTGAAAACTGCAATCAGTCTCTGTGTTCCATCGCACTACCAGCACTAAAGGTACCGGGACGCCCTTTCTATCACTCCCTTCACCCGCACCAGCTGCCCTGAGGCCATACCTCTCCCGTTGGGGGTTATACCACCATTGCTGCACACATACCACCGGCCTCAGCGGACTGTTCTGCAGCGGCGGCCTTGCGACCGCAAATCAACGGGTGGCGTAGTCGACACTTAAACAACATCTACAAAGACTGCCACACACTTAGTTTGACCACCCTGGGCACGGACCGGGTCCCCGCCACTCGGAGACTACTACCCCCATCGGATCCGGCTCCGGGTATTCCCCCGCGCACACGTGCGCCGCACTACAGCACTGGCCCAGGGGGCGCGTCATATATACATATATTCCTGGTACTGTGCAGTGTATATACATATAGTAGTGGTACTGTGTAGTGTATATACATATATTACTGGTACTGTGCAGGGTATATACATATATTACTGGTACTGTGCAGTGTATATACATATAGTAGTGGTACTGTGCAGTGTATATACATATATTCCTGGTACTGTGCAGTGTATATACATATAGTAGTGGTACTGTGTAGTGTATATACATATACTAGTGGTACTGTGCAGTGTATATACATATATTAGTGGTACTGTGCAGAGTATATACATATATTAGTGGTACTGTGCAGAGTATATACATATATTAGTGTTACTGTGCAGTGTATATACATATATTCCTGGTACTGTGCAGTGTATATACATACATTACTGGTACTGTGCAGGGTATATACATATATTACTGGTACTGTGCAGTGTATATACATATAGTAGTGGTACTGTGCAGTGTATATACATATATTTCTGGTACTGTGCAGTGTATATACATATAGTAGTGGTACTGTGTAGTGTATATACATATATTACTGGTACTGTGCAGTGTATATACATATATTAGTGTTACTGTGCAGTGTATATACATATATTCCTGGTACTGTGCAGTGTATATACATATATTACTGGTACTGTGCAGGGTATATACATATATTACTGGTACTGTGCAGTGTATATACATATAGTAGTGGTACTGTGCAGTGTATATACATATATTCCTGGTACTGTGCAGTGTATATACATATAGTAGTGGTACTGTGTAGTGTATATACATATATTACTGGTACTGTGCAGTGTATATACATATAGTAGTGGTACTGTGCAGTGTATATACATATATTCCTGGTACTGTGCAGGGTATATACATATATTACTGGTACTGTGCAGTGTATATACATATAGTAGTGGTACTGTGCAGTGTATATACATATATTCCTGGTACTGTGCAGGGTATATACATATATTACTGGTACTGTGCAGTGTATATACATATAGTAGTGGTACTGTGCAGTGTATATACATATATTCCTGGTACTGTGCAGTGTATATACATATAGTAGTGGTACTGTGTAGTGTATATACATATACTAGTGGTACTGTGCAGTGTATATACATATATTAGTGGTACTGTGCAGAGTATATACATATATTAGTGGTACTGTGCAGAGTATATACATATATTAGTGTTACTGTGCAGTGTATATACATATATTCCTGGTACTGTGCAGTGTATATACATACATTACTGGTACTGTGCAGGGTATATACATATATTACTGGTACTGTGCAGTGTAGATACATATATTAGTGGTACTGTGTAGTGTATATACATATAGTAGTGGTAATGTGCAGTGTATATACATATAGTAGTGGTACTGTGCAGTGTATATACATATATTTCTGGTACTGTGCAGTGTATATACATATAGTAGTGGTACTGTGTAGTGTATATACATATATTACTGGTACTGTGCAGTGTATATACATATATTAGTGTTACTGTGCAGTGTATATACATATATTACTGGTACTGTGCAGGGTATATACATATATTACTGGTACTGTGCAGTGTATATACATATAGTAGTGGTACTGTGCAGTGTATATACATATATTCCTGGTACTGTGCAGTGTATATACATATAGTAGTGGTACTGTGTAGTGTATATACATATACTAGTGGTACTGTGCAGTGTATATACATATATTAGTGGTACTGTGCAGAGTATATACATATATTAGTGGTACTGTGCAGAGTATATACATATATTAGTGTTACTGTGCAGTGTATATACACATATTACTGGTACTGTGCAGAGTATATACATATATTAGTGGTACTGTGCAGAGTATATACATATATTAGTGGTACTGTGCAGTGTATATACATATAGTAGTGGTACTGTGCAGTGTATATACATATATTCCTGGTACTGTGCAGTGTATATACATATATAACTGGTACTGTGCAGAGTATATACATATATTAGTGTTACTGTGCAGTGTATATATATATATTACTGGTACTGTGCAGAGTATATACATATATTAGTGGTACTGTGCAGTGTATATACATATATTACTGGTACTCTGCAGTGTATATACATATAGCAGTGGTACTGTGCAGAGTATATACATATATTAGTGGTACTGTGCAGTGTATATACATATATTCCTGGTACTGTGCAGTGTATATACATATATTAGTGGTACTGTGCAGTGTATATACATATATTACTGGTACTGTGCAGAGTATATACATATATTAGTGGTACTGTGCAGTGTATATACATATATTCCTGGTACTGTGCAGTGTATATACATATATTAGTGGTACTGTGCAGTGTATATACATATATTACTGGTACTGTGCAGTGTATATACATATAGTAGTGGTACTGTGCAGTGTATATACATATAGTCCTGGTACTGTGCAGTGTATATACATATAGTAGTAGTACTGTGCAGTGTATATACATATATTACTGGTACTGTGCAGTGTATATACATATAGTAGTGGTACTGTGCAGTATATATACATATATTCCTGGTACTGTGCAGTGTATATACATATAGTAGTGGTACTGTGCAGAGTATATACATATATTCCTGGTACTCTGCAGAGTATATACATATATTCCTGGTACTGTGCAGTGTATATACATATATTACTGATACTGTGCAGTGTATATACATATAGTAGTAGTACTGTGCAGTGTATATACATATATTACTGGTACTGTGCAGTGTATATACATATATTAGTGGTACTGTGCTGTGTATATACATATATTACTGGTACTGTGCAGTGTATATACATATAGTAGTAGTACTGTGCTGTGTATATACATATATTACTGGTACTGTGCAGTGTATATACATATAGTAGTAGTACTGTGCAGTGTATATACATATATTCCTGGTACTGTGTAGTGTATATACATATATTAGTGGTACTGTGCAGTGTATATACATATATTAGTGGTACTGTGCAGTGTATATACATATATTAGTGGTACTGTGCAGAGTATATACATATATTCCTGGTACTGTGTAGTGTATATACATATATTAGTGGTACTGTGCTGTGTATATACATATATTACTGGTACTGTGCAGTGTATATACATATATTCCTGGTACTGTGTAGTGTATATACATATATTAGTGGTACTGTGCAGTGTATATACATATATTAGTGGTACTGTGCAGTGTATATACATATATTAGTGGTACTGTGCAGTGTATATACATATATTCCTGGTACTGTGTAGTGTATATACATATATTAGTGGTACTGTGCAGTGTATATACATATATTAGTGGTACTGTGCAGTGTATATACATATATTCCTGGTACTGTGTAGTGTATATACATATAGTAGTGGTACTGTGCAGTGTATATACATATATTAGTGGTACTGTGCAGTGTATATACATATATTAGTGGTACTGTGTAGTGTATATACATATAGTAGTGGTACTGTGCAGTGTATATACATATATTACTGGTACTGTGCAGTGTATATACATATATTCCTGGTACTGTGCAGTGTATATACATATATTACTGGTACTGTGCAGTGTATATACATATATTACTGGTACTGTGCAGTGTATATACATATATTCCTGGTACTGTGCAGTGTATATACATATATTCCTGGTACTGTGCAGTGTATATACATATAGTAGTGGTACTGTGCAGTGTATATACATATAGTAGTGGTACTGTGTAGTGTATATACATATAGTAGTGGTACTGTGCAGTGTATATACATATATTAGTGGTACTGTGCAGTGTATATACATATATTAGTGGTACTGTGCAGTGTATATACATATAGTAGTGGTACTGTGCAGTGTATATACATATATTAGTGGTACTGTGCAGTGTATATACATATAGTAGTGGTACTGTGTAGTGTATATACATATATTAGTGGTACTGTGCAGTGTATATACATATAGTAGTGGTACTGTGCAGTGTATATACATATAGTAGTGGTACTGTGCAGTGTATATACATATAGTAGTGGTACTGTGTAGTGTATATACATATAGTAGTGGTACTGTGCAGTGTATATACATATAGTAGTGGTACTGTGCAGTGTATATACATATAGTAGTGGTACTGTGTAGTGTATATACATATAGTAGTGGTACTGTGCAGTGTATATACATATATTAGTGGTACTGTGCAGTGTATATACATATAGTAGTGGTACTGTGTAGTGTATATACATATATTAGTGGTACTGTGCAGTGTATATACATATAGTAGTGGTACTGTGCAGTGTATATACATATAGTAGTGGTACTGTGCAGTGTATATACATATAGTAGTGGTACTGTGTAGTGTATATACATATAGTAGTGGTACTGTGCAGTGTATATACATATAGTAGTGGTACTGTGCAGTGTATATACATATAGTAGTGGTACTGTGTAGTGTATATACATATAGTAGTGGTACTGTGCAGTGTATATACATATATTCTTGGTACTGTGCAGTGTATATACATATATTCTTGGTACTGTGCAGTGTATATACATATATTCCTGGTACTGTGCAGTGTATATACATATAGTAGTGGTACTGTGCAGTGTATATACATATAGTAGTGGTACTGTGCAGTGTATATACATATTTTAGTGGTACTGTGCAGTGTATATACATATAGTAGTGGTACTGTGCAGTGTATATACATATATTAGTGGTACTGTGCAGAGTATATACATATATTACTGGTACTGTGCAGTGTATATACATATATTCCTGGTACTGTGCAGTGTATATACATATATTAGTGGTACTGTGCAGTGCATATACATATATTAGTGGTATTGTGCAGTGTATATACATATAGTAGTGGTACTGTGCAGTGTATATACATATATTAGTGGTACTGTGCAGTGTATATACATATATTCCTGGTACTGTGCAGTGTATATACATATATTCCTGGTACTGTGCAGTGTATATACATATAGTAGTGGTACTGTGCAGTGTATATACATATATTAGTGGTACTGTGCAGTGTATATACATATATTCCTGGTACTGTGCAGTGTATATACATATATTCCTGGTACTGTGCAGTGTATATACATATAGTAGTGGTACTGTGCTCTCTTGTGCAGGGTTCCCCCCGGCGGGGGATGTATCCTGGGTTCTCGCTGCAGGTCGGGTCTTGCAGTTCTGCGCTGTCAGGACTTGTGGCAGATTCTGTGGAATTACCGGCTTCCTCTGGCTTCGGACCTGTGGTGTCAGGTGATTTATGTTTGGCGCCGCTGGCGATTATATCATATAATCTGACTTATTATGTTCCATCCGTCTTCTGTTACTGATCTCTTTGCGGGATCGTCGGGGCCCTTTCATCGCCCGGATTTCTTACATTCGGGATCAGGATCTCTACAGCGGAGTTCTCCATCCTGCGTTTCCCCAGTTGTTGTGAAACTACAACTCCCAGCATGTCCTGCCTGGTATTCTGTGTAGTATCCGGATGTGTCGCTCTTGTAGGAATGTGTCAGTCATGTAGACTACACGCGACATTCTCCATCGCACCGCGGGTCCGTATAGTGTGTCTAGACCTGGAGCTCTGTGAAAAGAAAAGAAAGGGCGCATGTGTAGACTCACAGGGCTATTTGCTTAATTTAAAAAGTGCCAGTGCACTCACCTGTGAAGGTTGTGTACGTCTACACAACCAAGATTAAGCGTGTAATGAGGCTCCGGGTCACCTCTATTTGTAGTACCGTCCTGTCGGTGTTTGCCTCGCAACTCCGTGCTCCTCAAGTGGTCACACGATCCTGCTGGACCAGATACCACGTCACCGCAGGTCCTCAGTAGTTTAACCCGGTGGTTGGATACCGCAGGTCCTCAAACATCCAAATAGACCAGGCCGCTCCTGCCGCTTTAGCTCCGCATGGAGATATCTCACAAGTAAACAATGGTGCAGCGGTCTCAGGGAGCGCCAAAGGAATACTGGACAATTTAGTAGATGTCAACCGACTTTTATTCTTCCTCCAATACCACTGCCACAACGCGTTTCAACGGTCTAAGCCGTCTTCATCAGGTGGGGTATTAATAGCCTGGGAAGGGGCCATGAATACTAGCCCCCTCCGCGGCTAATAATATCACTCCTCAGCAGCCCCAGAAATGGTGCATCCGTAAGATGCGCCAAATCTGGCATTTACCTGTAGCGGTGGCGAGTGGGGTAATGGGGTTGGGGTTCATGTCGGCCTTGTATTGGCGGCTGATATGAAGCCCAGGTTAGTGATGGAGGCCGTCTATAAGACCCCCCCATTACTAACCACATTGTAAAGTTATCGCCGCCTTTTCAATAAAAGACAAGCTGTTATCAGCGGGAGCGGCGGTCGGATGAGAGGAGTAGCAGTCCTCCTCTGCTGACATGGGTACCACCCGCAGCACGTTTCCGCCGCGAATTTGCGCCCATTGGCTTTAATTGAAACGCAGCAAATCCGCAGGTATAGATATTATACCTGCGGATTTGCTGTGGTTCAATTCAAGTCAATGGGCGCGAATTCGCGGCGGAAATGCTCAAAGAAAGATCATGCTGCGTTTTTTTTCCGCAATGGTAATCCTGAGCGGAAATTTCCGCATCATGTACACAGCACATCTGGCAGACCGATTGGCAAGCGTTTTCGCAGCGTTTTTTTATACAAATTTTAAGCTGCCTTTAAGTATGAGACATAATGTCTTGATCTCCTCACCTGAGAATGGCAGATAGGATTAGTACAATTTAATTAAATTAGTGATGTGTGAAAGTAAACATTGGCTGATCAAGGCGTGAGATTGAACAATACCTGAGCAACTTAAAGGCAGACCAAAGTGTGAAAGTAAACAGTGTCCTACAAACTCAATGCTCTGCCAATGTCTTAGGTAAACTATTCCTAACCAATTCACTTCCCCCCGCTGTTACATTTGTGTATTTTTTGCCTGCAGAAAAAAAAAAGCAGCAAAAACGCAACTTGTGAACATAGCCTTACAGTGAGCCCCAGGCTGCTCTGCTACCTACATGAGGATTTCCTCTGTAGGGGCATCACCTGTGTGTTGGGGGCACATAGAGGACAGGGCGAGGTCGTGTACTATACACATTTCCCTCTTTCTCATCTCTCAGGGTTGGGCCGGGCGGTGTTGGTGGATCAGTGGGTATTATTGTATGTAGGGGTCGGAGCGGAGGTTCGGGCGGTCGGTCTTGACTTTCGCTGTGTCATGGTCGGATTAGTCGGAGGTTTGTCTAAATGCCGATGATCCTGATACAATGAGTGGAATTATCCGGATAATTCCTGCACAATGATAACATTGTATCCAATGACAGCTCCTCACGCTCATTAGTTAAGAGTGCACTGGTAATCTGGGCTGAGAGCAAAGTGAGCCCTGCGGGGCGATGCGGAGGCTGCAGGGTGATGGGGAGGCTGCGGGGCAATGGAGAAGCTGCGGGAGATGTGGGGGCTGAGGGTCAATGGGGAGGCTGCGGGGCAATGGGGAGGCTGCGGGGCAATGGAGAAGCTGCGGGCGATGGGGAGGCTGAGGGTCAATGCGGAGGCTACAGGGCAATGGGGAAGCTGTGGGGCGAATCATAATGTTTAATATTTGCCAAATGCCGGAATAATGAGAGAGAGAGAAGGTTTTAAGGCATTTTTATTACAGCAAAGTCAGAAGTTTCCATACACTAAGGTTACTGTGCCTTTAAATAATTCTGGACGGCCCATATGATGATGTCAGGTGTTTGGAAGCTTCTGATAGGTTTTTTGGCAACATCTGAGTTAATTAGAGACACATCTGTGGATGTATTTTAATGCACACCTGAAACACACTGCTTCTTTGTGTAGCATCATGGGAAAGTCTAAAGAAATCAGCCAAGATATCAGGAAGAGAATTGTGGACTTGCACAAGTCTGGCTCATCCTTGAGTACAATTTCAAGATACCTGATGGCGCCTCGTTCATCTGTACAAACAATTATACGCAAGTACAGACAAGATGGGAATGTCCAGCCATCATACCGCTCAGGAAGGAGACGGGTTCTGTGTCCCAGAGATGGACGTGCTTTGGTCCGACATGTGCATATCAACCCAAGGAGAAAAGCAAAAGACCTTGTGAAGATGATGGAAGCTGGTAAGATTGTATCAATATCCACAGTGAAACGAGTACTGTATCAATGGACTGAATGCCAGGAAGAAGCCATTACTCCAAAAGAAACATAAAAAACCCAGATTAATATTTGCAAATGTACACAGGAACAATGACCTTAATTTTTTGGAGACATGTCCTGTGGTCTGATGAAACTAAAACTGAACATTTTGGGCATAATGACCATTGTGGAGGAAAAAGGGAGAAGCTTAGAAGCCTAAGAACACCATCCCAACTGTGAAACACGGCGGTGGCAGCATCATGTTGTGGGGTTGTTTTGCTGCAGGAGGGGCTGGTGCACTTCACAAAATAGATGGCATCATGACCTAAAACGGGAAAGGTTTATTCTGATTTCATGTCAGATATTGAGGAAAACCTGCAGATGTGTCTTTATATACAGTGGATGGAAACTTCTGGATATAACTGTAGATACTTATATGACACCACAGGGTCGCCCCAGCTTTGGAAACAGTTGGCTCAGAGGTCACAGGGGGCGCGGGAGCCGGGTATACACGTCCCCTGACACCCGCAATACACAGTGACCCCGATACAGAGTGGGGGAGGGGCGGTGACGTGCAGCTGACGCCTCTGTCATCACTGTCTGCAATTGGGGCGACATCCGATCATTAATCCGGAATGTGACTGATGTCCCCGAGTCACCGAGCAATCACCCGCATTCCTGCACCGCAGACTCCACAGCGTATCCGAGCTGTAGCCACGGGACGGGAGAGGATTAGATACAGGGCTCAGCAGACAGTATCACACAGGAGAGGATTAGATACACTGCTCAGCAGACAGTATCACACAGGAGAGGATTAGATACACAGCTCAGCAGACAGTATCACACAGGAGAGGATTAGATACATGGCTCAGAAGACAGCATCACACAGGAGAGGATTAGATACACGGCTCAGCAGACAGTATCGCACAAGAGGGGATTAGATACACTGCTCAGCAGACAGTATCACACAGGATAGGATTAGATACACAGCTCAGCAGTCAGTATCACACAGGAGAGGATTAGATACACGGCTCAGCAGACAGTATCACACAGGAGAGGATTAGATACACGGCTCAGCAGACAGTATCACACAGGAGAGGATTAGATACATGGCTCAGCAGACAGTATCACACAGGAGAGGATTAGATACACGGCTCAGCAGTCATTATCACACAGGAGAGGATTAGATACACGGCTCATCAGACAGTATCACACAGGAGAGGATTAGATACACGGCTCAGCAGACAGTATCACACAGGAGAGGATTAGATACACGGCTCAGCAGACAGTATCACACAGGAGAGGATTAGATACATGGCTCAGCAGACAGTATCACACAGGAGAGGATTAGATACACGGCTCAGCAGACAGTATCACACAGGATAGGATTAGATACACGGCTCAGCAGACAGTATCACACAGGAGAGGATTAGATACACGGCTCAGCAGACGGTATCACACAGGAGAGGATTAGATACACGGCTCAGCAGACAGTATCACACAGGAGAGGATTAGATACACGGCTCAGCAGTCATTATCACACAGGAGAGGATTAGATACACGGCTCAGCAGTCAGTATCACACAGGATAGGATTAGATACACGGCTCAGCAGTCAGTATCACACAGGAGAGGATTAGATACACGGCTCAGCAGTCAGTATCACACAGGAGAGGATTAGATACACAGCTCAGCAGGGAGTATCACACAGGATAGGATTAGATACACGGCTCAGCAGACGGTATCACACAGGAGAGGATTAGATACACGGCTCAGCAGACAGTATCACACAGGAGAGGATTAGATACACGGCTCAGCAGTCAGTATCACACAGGAGAGGATTAGATACACAGTTCAGCAGGGAGTATCACACAGGATAGGATTAGATACACGGCTCAGCAGTCAGTATCACACAGGAGAGGATTAGATACACGGCTCAGCAGACAGTATCACACAGGAGAGGATTAGATACACGGCTCAGCAGACGGTATCACACAGGAGAGGATTAGATACACAGTTCAGCAGGGAGTATCACACAGGATAGGATTAGATACACGGCTCAGCAGTCAGTATCACACAGGAGAGGATTAGATACACGGCTCAGCAGTCAGTATCACACAGGAGAGGATTAGATACACAGCTCAGCAGGGAGTATCACACAGGATAGGATTAGATACACGGCTCAGCAGACGGTATCACACAGGAGAGGATTAGATACACGGCTCAGCAGACAGTATCACACAGGATAGGATTAGATACACAGCTCAGCAGACGGTATCACACAGGAGAGGATTAGATACACGGCTCAGCAGACAGTATCACACAGGATAGGATTAGATACACAGCTCAGCAGACAGTATCACACAGGAGAGGATTAGATACACGGCTCAGCAGACAGTATCACACAGGATAGGATTAGATACACGGCTCAGCAGACAGTATCACACAGGAGAGGATTAGATACACGGCTCAGCAGACAGTATCACACAGGATAGGATTAGATACACGGCTCAGCAGACAGTATCACACAGGATAGGATTAGATACACGGCTCAGCAGACAGTATCACACAGGATAGGAATAGATACACGGCTCAGCAGACAGTATCACACAGGAGAGGATTAGATACACGGCTCAGCAGACAGTATCACACAGGAGAGGATTAGATACACTGCTCAGCAGACAGTATCACACAGAAGAGGATTAGATACATGGCTCAGCAGACAGTATCACACAGGAGGGGATTAGATACACGGCTCAGCAGACGGTATCACACAGAAGAGGATTAGATACACGGCTCAGCAGACAATATCACACAGGATAGGATTAGATACACGGCTCAGCAGACAGTATCACACAGGATAGGATTAGATACACGGCTCAGCAGACAGTATCACACAGGAGAGGATTAGATACACGGCTCAGCAGACAGTATCACACAGGAGAGGATTAGATACACGGCTCAGCAGACAGTATCACACAGGAGAGGATTAGATACACGGCTCAGCAGACAATATCACACAGGATAGGATTAGATACACGGCTCAGCAGACAGTATCACACAGGATAGGATTAGATACACGGCTCAGCAGACAATATCACACAGGATAGGATTAGATACACGGCTCAGCAGACAGTATCACACAGGAGAGGATTAGATACACGGCTCAGCAGACAGTATCACACAGGAGAGGATTAGATACACGGCTCAGCAGACAGTATCACACAGGAGAGGATTAGATACACGGCTCAGCAGACAGTATCACACAGGATAGGGTTAGATACACGGCTCATCATATGGTATCACACAGGAGAGGATTAGATACACGGCTCAGCAGACAGTATCACACAGGAGAGGATTAGATACACGGCTCAGCAGACAGTATCACACAGGAGAGGATTAGATACAGGGCTCAGCAGACAGTATCACACAGGATAGGATTAGATACACGGCTCATCATATGGTATCACACAGGAGAGGATTAGATACACGGCTCAGCAGACAGTATCACACAGGAGAGGATTAGATACACGGCTCAGCAGACAGTATCACACAGGAGAGGATTAGATACACGGCTCAGCAGACAGTATCACACAGGATAGGGTTAGATACACGGCTCAGCAGACAGTATCACACAGGAGAGGATTAGATACACGGCTCAGCAGACAGTATCACACAGGAGAGGATTAGATACACGGCTCAGCAGACAGTATCACACAGGAGAGGATTAGATACACGGCTCAGCAGACAGTATCACACAGGATAGGGTTAGATACACGGCTCAGCAGACAGTATCACACAGGAGAGGATTAGATACACGGCTCAGCAGACAGTATCACACAGGATAGGGTTAGATACACGGCTCAGCAGACAGTATCACACAGGAGAGGATTAGATACACGGCTCAGCAGACAGTATCACACAGGATAGGGTTAGATACACGGCTCAGCAGACAGTATTACACAGGATAGGGTTAGATACACGGCTCAGCAGACAGTATCACACAGGAGAGGATTAGATACACGGCTCAGCAGACAGTATCACACAGGAGAGGATTAGATACACGGCTCAGCAGACAGTATCACACAGGATAGGATTAGATACACGGCTCAGCAGACAGTATCACACAGGAGAGGATTAGATACACGGCTCAGCAGACAGTATCACACAGGAGAGGATTAGATACACGGCTCAGCAGACAGTATCGCACAGGAGAGGATTAGATACACGGCTCAGCAGACAATATCGCACAGGAGGGGATTAGATACACGGCTCAGCAGACAGTATCACACAGGAGAGGATTAGATACACAGCTCAGCAGTCAGTATCACACAGGAGAGGATTAGATACACGGCTCAGCAGACAGTATCACACAGGATAGGATTAGATACACGGCTCAGCAGACAGTATCGCACAGGAGGGGATTAGATACATGGCTCAGCAGACAGTATCACACAGGAGAGGATTAGATACACTGCTCAGCAGACAGTATCACACAGGATAGGATTAGATACACAGCTCAGCAGACAGTATCGCACAGGAGGGGATTAGATACATGGCTCAGCAGACAGTATCACACAGGAGAGGATTAGATACACTGCTCAGCAGACAGTATCACACAGGAGAGGATTAGATACACGGCTCATCAGACAGTATCACACAGGAGAGGATTAGATACACGGCTCAGCAGTCAGTATCACACAGGATGGGATTAGATAAACGGCTCAGCAGACAGTATCACACAGGATAGGATTAGATACACTGCTCAGCAGACAGTATCACACAGGAGAGGATTAGATACATGGCTCAGCAGACAGTATCACACAGGAGAGGATTAGATACACAGCTCACCAGACAGTATCACACAGAAGAGGATTAGATACACGGCTCAGCAGACTGTATCACACTGCAGAGGATTAGATACACGGCTCAGCAGACAGTATCACACTGCAGAGGATTAGATACACGGCTCAGCAGACATTATCACACAGGATGGGATTAGATACACGGCTCAGCAGACAGTATCACACAGGAGAGGATTAGATACACAGCTCAGCAGACAGTATCACACAGGAGAGGATTAGATACACGGCTCAGCAGACAGTATCACACAGGAGAGGATTAGATACACAGCTCAGCAAACAGTATCACACAGGAGAGGATTAGATACACAGCTCAGCAAACAGTATCACACAGGATAGGATTAGATACACAGCTCAGCAGACAGTATCACACAGGATAGGATTAGATACACGGCTCAGCAGACAGTATCACACAGGATATGATTAGATACACGGCTCAGCAAACAGTATCACACAGGAGAGGATTAGATACACAGCTCAGCAGACAGTATCACACAGGAGAGGATTAGATACACAGCTCACCAGACAGTATCACACAGAAGAGGATTAGATACACGGCTCAGCAGACAGTATCACACAGGATAGAATTAGATACACGGCTCAGCAGACGGTATCACACAGGAGAGGATTAGATACAGGGCTCAGCAGACAGTATCACACAGGAGAGGATTAGATACACGGCTCAGCAGTCAGTATCACACAGTATAGGATTAGATACACGGCTCAGCAGACAGTATCACACAGGATAGAATTAGATACACGGCTCAGCAGACGGTATCACACAGGAGAGGATTAGATACACGGCTCAGCAGAAGTATCACACAGGAGAGGATTAGATACACGGCTCAGCAGTCAGTATCACACAGTATAGGATTAGATACACGGCTCAGCAGACAGTATCACACAGGAGAGGATTAGATACACGGCTCAGCAGTCAGTATCACACAGTATAGGATTAGATACACGGCTCAGCAGACAGTATCACACAGGAGAGGATTAGATACACGGCTCAGCAGACAGTATCACACAGGAGAGGATTAGATACATGGCTCAGCAGACAGTATCACACAGGATAGGATTAGATACAGGGCTCAGCAGACAGTATCACACAGGAGAGGATTAGATACACGGCTCAGCAGACAGTATCACACAGGAGAGGATTAGATACACGGCTCAGCAGACAGGATAGGATTAGATACACGGCTCAACAGACAGTATCACACAGGATAGGATTAGATACACGGCTCAGCAGACAGTATCACACAGGATAGGATTAGATACACGGCTCAGCAGACAGTATCACACAGGAGAGGATTAGATACACGGCTCAGCAGACAGTATCACACAGGATAGGATTAGATACACGGCTCAGCAGACGGTATCACACAGGATAGGATTAGATACACGGCTCAGCAGACAGTATCACACAGGAGAGGATTAGATACACGGCTCAGCAGACAGTATCACACAGGAGAGGATTAGATACACTGCTCAGCAGACAGTATCACACAGGATAGGATTAGATACACGGCTCAGCAGACAGTATCACACAGGAGAGGATTAGATACACGGCTCAGCAGACAGTATCACACAGGATAGGATTAGATACACGGCTCAGCAGACAGTATCACACAGGATAGGATTAGATACACTGCTCAGCAGACAGTATCACACAGTATAGGATTAGATACACGGCTCAGCAGACAGTATCACACAGGAGAGGATTAGATACACGGCTCAGCAGACAGTATCACACAGGATAGGATTAGATACACGGCTCAGCAGACAGTATCACACAGGATAGGATTAGATACACGGCTCAGCAGATAGTATCACACAGGATAGGATTAGATACACGGCTCAGCAGATAGTATCACACAGGATAGGATTAGATACACGGCTCAGCAGATAGTATCACACAGGATAGGATTAGATACACGGCTCAGCAGACAGTATCGCACAGGATGGGATTAGATACACGGCTCAGCAGACAGTATCACACAGGAGAGGATTAGATACACGGCTCAGCAGACAGTATCACACAGGATAGGATTAGATACACGGCTCAGCAGACAGTATCACACAGGATAGGATTAGATACACGGCTCAGCAGATAGTATCACACAGGATAGGATTAGATACACGGCTCAGCAGACAGTATCACACAGGATAGGATTAGATACACGGCTCAGCAGATAGTATCACACAGGATAGGATTAGATACACGGCTCAGCAGACAGTATCACACAGGAGAGGATTAGATACACGGCTCAGCAGACAGTATCACACAGGAGAGGATTAGATACACAGCTCAGCAGACAGTATCACACAGGATGGGATTAGATTCACGGCTCAGCGGACAGTATCACACAGGAGAGGATTAGATACACGGCTCAGCAGACAGTATCACACAGGAGAGGATTAGATACACAGCTCAGCGGACAGTATCACACAGGAGAGGATTAGATACACGGCTCAGCAGACAGTATCACACAGGATAGAATTAGATACACGGCTCAGTAGACGGTATCACACAGGAGAGGATTAGATACACGGCTCAGCAGACAGTATCACACAGGAGAGGATTAGATACACGGCTCAGCAGACAGTATCACACAGGAGAGGATTGGATACACGGCTCCGCAGACAGTATCACACAGGAGAGGATTAGATACACGGCTCAGCAGACGGTATCACACAGGAGAGGATTAGATACACGGCTCAGCAGACGGTATCACACAGGAGAGGATTAGATACACGGCTCAGCAGACGGTATCACACAGGAGAGGATTAGATACACGGCTCAGCAGACAGTATCACACAGGAGAGGATTGGATACACGGCTCCGCAGACAGTATCACACAGGAGAGGATTAGATACACAGCTCAGCAGACAGTATCACACAGGAGAGGATTAGATACACAGCTCAGCAGACAGTATCACACAGGAGAGGAGTAGATACACGGCTCAGCAGACAGTATCGCACAGGATGGGATTAGATACACGGCTCAGCAGACAGTATCACACAGGAGAGGATTAGATACACGGCTCAGCAGATAGTATCACACAGGATAGGATTAGATACACGGCTCAGCAGACAGTATCACACAGGATAGGATTAGATACACGGCTCAGCAGACAGTATCACACAGGAGAGGATTAGATACACAGCTCAGCAGACAGTATCACACAGGAGAGGAGTAGATACACGGCTCAGCAGACAGTATCGCACAGGATGGGATTAGATACACGGCTCAGCAGACAGTATCACACAGGAGAGGATTAGATACACGGCTCAGCAGATAGTATCACACAGGATAGGATTAGATACACGGCTCAGCAGACGGTATCACACAGGAGAGGATTAGATACACGGCTCAGCAGACAGTATCACACAGGAGAGGATTAGATACACGGCTCAGCAGACAGTATCACACAGGATAGGATTAGATACACGGCTCAGCAGACAGTATCGCACAGGATGGGATTAGATACACGGCTCAGCAGACAGTATCACACAGGAGAGGATTAGATACACGGCTCAGCAGACAGTATCACACAGGATAGAATTAGATACACGGCTCAGCAGACGGTATCACACAGGAGAGGATTAGATACATGGCTCAGCAGACAGTATCACACAGGAGAGGATTAGATACACGGCTCAGCAGACAGTATCACACAGGAGAGGATTAGATACACAGCTCAGCAGACAGTATCACACAGGAGAGGATTAAATACACGGCTCAGCAGACAGTATCACACAGGAGAGGATTAGATACACGGCTCAGCAGACAGTATCACACAGGATGGGATTAGATACACGGCTCAGCAGTCAGTATCACACAGGAGAGGATTAGATACACGGCTCAGCAGACAGTATCACACAGGAGAGGATTAGATACACGGCTCAGCAGACAGTATCACACAGGATAGGATTAGATACACGGCTCAGCAGTCAGTATCACACAGGAGAGGATTAGATACACGGCTCAGCAGACAGTATCACACAGGAGAGGATTAGATACACGGCTCAGCAGACAGTATCACACAGGATAGAATTAGATACACGGCTCAGTAGACGGTATCACACAGGAGAGGATTAGATACACGGCTCAGCAGACGGTATCACACAGGAGAGGATTAGATACACGGCTCAGCAGACGGTATCACACAGGAGAGGATTAGATACACGGCTCAGCAGACGGTATCACACAGGAGAGGATTAGATACACGGCTCCGCAGACAGTATCACACAGGAGAGGATTAGATACACAGCTCAGCAGACAGTATCACACAGGAGAGGATTAGATACACAGCTCAGCAGACAGTATCACACAGGAGAGGAGTAGATACACGGCTCAGCAGACAGTATCACACAGGAGAGGATTAGATACACGGCTCAGCAGACAGTATCACACAGGAGAGGATTAGATACACAGCTCAGCAGACAGTATCACACAGGAGAGGATTAGATACACGGCTCAACAGACAGTATCACACAGGATAGGATTAGATACACAGCTCAGCAGACAGTATCACACAGAGAGGATTAGATACACGGCTCAGCAGACAGTATCACACAGGAGAGGATTAGATACACGGCTCAGCAGACAGTATCACACAGGATAGGATTAGATACACGGCTCAGCAGATAGTATCACACAGGATAGGATTAGATACACGGCTCAGCAGACAGTATCACACAGGATAGGATTAGATACACAGCTCAGCAGACAGTATCACACAGAGAGGATTAGATACACGGCTCAGCAGACAGTATCACACAGGAGAGGATTAGATACACGGCTCAGCAGACAGTATCACACAGGAGAGGATTAGATACACGGCTCAGCAGACAGTATCACACAGGAGAGGATTAGATACACAGCTCAGCAGACAGTATCACACAGGATAGGATTAGATACACAGCTCAGCAGACAGTATCACACAGAGAGGATTAGATACACGGCTCAGCAGACAGTATCACACAGAGAGGATTAGATACACGGCTCAGCAGACAGTATCACACAGGAGAGGATTAGATACACGGCTCAGCAGACAGTATCACACAGGATAGGATTAGATACACGGCTCAGCAGATAGTATCACACAGGATAGGATTAGATACACGGCTCAGCAGACAGTATCGCACAGGAGGGGATTAGATACACGGCTCAGCAGACAGTATCACACAGGAGAGGATTAGATACACGGCTCAGCAGACAGTATCACACTGGAGAGGATTAGATACACAGCTCAGCAGACAGTATCACACAGGATAGGATTAGATACACGGCTCAGCAGATAGTATCACACAGGATAGGATTAGATACACGGCTCAGCAGACAGTATCACACAGGATAGGATTAGATACACAGCTCAGCAGACAGTATCACACAGGATAGGATTAGATACACGGCTCAGCAGACAGTATCACACAGTAGAGGATTAGATACACGGCTCAGCAGACAGTATCACACAGGAGAGGATTAGATACACGGCTCAGCAGACAGTATCACACAGGATAGGATTAGATACACGACTCAGCAGACAGTATCACACAGGATAGGGTTAGATACACGGCTCAGCAGACAGTATCACACAGGATAGGATTAGATACACGACTCAGCAGACAGTATCACACAGGATAGGATTAGATACACGGCTCAGCAGACAGTATCACACAGGAGAGGATTAGATACATGGCTCAGCAGACAGTATCACACTGGAGAGGATTAGATACACGGCTCAGCAGACAGTATCACACAGGAGAGGATTAGATACACGGCTCAGCAGACAGTATCGCACAAGAGGGGATTAGATACACGGCTCAGCAGACAGTATCACACAGGAGAGGATTAGATACACAGCTCAGCAAACAGTATCGCACAAGAGGGGATTAGATACACGGCTCAGCAGACTGTATCACACAGGATAGGATTAGATACACGGCTCAGCAGATAGTATCACACAGGAGAGGATTAGATACACGGCTCAGCAGACAGTATCACACAGGATAGGATTAGATACACGGCTCAGCAGACAGTATAACACAGGAGAGGATTAGATACACGGCTCAGCAGACAGTATCACACAGGATAGGATTAGATACACGGCTCAGCAGACAGTATAACACAGGATAGGATTAGATACACTGCTCAGCAGACAGTATCGCACAGGAGGGGATTAGATACACGGCTCAGCAGACAGTATCACACAGGAGAGGATTAGATACTCGGCTCAGCAGACAGTATCACACAGGAGAGGATTAGATACACGGCTCAGCAGACAGTATCACACAGAAGAGGATTAGATACACGGCTCAGCAGACAGTATCACACAGGATAGGATTAGATACACGGCTCAGCAGTCAGTATCTCACAGGAGAGGATTAGATACACGGCTCAGCAGACAGTATCACACAGAAGAGGATTAGATACAGGGCTCAGCAGACAGTATCACACAGGAGAGGATTAGATACACTGCTCAGCAGACAGTATCACACAGGAGAGGATTAGATACACGGCTCAGCAGACAGTATCACACAGGAGAGGATTAGATACACGGCTCAGCAGACAGTATCACACAGGAGAGGATTAGATACACGGCTCAGCAGACAGTATCACACAGAAGAGGATTAGATACACGGCTCAGCAGACAGTATCACACAGGAGGGGATTAGATACACGGCTCAGCAGACAGTATCACACAGAAGAGGATTAGATACACGGCTCAGCAGACAGTATCACACAGGAGAGGATTAGATACACGGCTCAGCAGACAGTATCGCACAGGAGAGGATTAGATACACGGCTCAGCAGACAGTATCACACAGGAGAGGATTAGATACACGGCTCAGCAGACAGTATCGCACAGAAGAGGATTAGATACACGGCTCAGCAGACAGTATCACACAGGATAGGATTAGATACACGGCTCAGCAGTCAGTATCTCACAGGAGAGGATTAGATACACGGCTCAGCAGACAGTATCACACAGAAGAGGATTAGATACAGGGCTCAGCAGACAGTATCACACAGGATAGGATTAGATACACGGCTCAGCAGACAGTATCACACAGGAGAGGATTAGATACACTGCTCAGCAGACAGTATCACACAGGAGAGGATTAGATACACGGCTCAGCAGACAGTATCACACAGGAGAGGATTAGATACACGGCTCAGCAGACAGTATCACACAGGAGAGGATTAGATACACGGCTCAGCAGACAGTATCACACAGAAGAGGATTAGATACACGGCTCAGCAGACAGTATCGCACAGGAGGGGATTAGATACACGGCTCAGCAGACAGTATCACACAGAAGAGGATTAGATACACGGCTCAGCAGACAGTATCACACAGGAGAGGATTAGATACACGGCTCAGCAGACAGTATCGCACAGGAGAGGATTAGATACACGGCTCAGCAGACAGTATCACACAGGATAGGATTAGATACACGGCTCAGCAGACAGTATCACACAGGATAGGATTAGATACAAGGCTCAGCAGACAGTATCACACAGAAGAGGATTAGATACACGGCTCAGCAGACAGTATCACACAGGATAGGATTAGATACACAGCTCAGCAGACAGTATCACACAGGAGAGGATTAGATACACGGCTCAGCAGACAGTATCACACAGGATAGGATTAGATACACGGCTCAGCAGACAGTATCACACAGAAGAGGATTAGATACACGGCTCAGCAGACAGTATCACACAGGATAGGATTAGATACACGGCTCAGCAGACTGTATCACACAGGAGAGGATTAGATACAAGGCTCAGCAGACAGTATCACACAGAAGAGGATTAGATACACGGCTCAGCAGACAGTATCGCACAGGAGGGGATTAGATACACGGCTCAGCAGACAGTATCACACAGAAGAGGATTAGATACACGGCTCAGCAGACAGTATCACACAGGATAGGATTAGATACACAGCTCAGCAGACGGTATCACACAGGAGAGGATTAGATACACGGCTCAGCAGACAGTATCACACAGGATAGGATTAGATACACGGCTCAGCAGACAGTATCACACTGGAGAGGATTAGATACACGGCTCAGCAGACAGTATCACACAGGATAGGATTAGATACACGGCTCAGCAGACAGTATCACACAGTATAGGATTAGATACACGGCTCAGCAGACAGTATCACACAGGATAGGATTAGATACACGGCTCAGCAGACAGTATCACACAGGAGAGGATTAGATACACAGCTCAGCAGACGGTATCACACAGGAGAGGATTAGATACACGGCTCAGCAGACAGTATCACACAGGATAGGATTAGATACACAGCTCAGCAGACAGTATCACACAGGATAGGATTAGATACACGACTCAGCAGACAGTATCACACAGGAGAGGATTAGATACACGGCTCAGCAGACAGTATCACACAGGATAGGATTAGATACATGGCTCAGCAGACAGTATCACACAGGAGAGGATTAGATACACGGCTCATCAGACAGTATCACACAGGAGAGGATTTGATACACGGCTCAGCAGACAGTATCACACAGGATAGGATTAGATACACGGCTCAGCAGACAGTATCACACAGGAGAGGATTAGATACACGGCTCAGCAGACGGTATCACACAGGAGAGGATTAGATACACGGCTCAGCAGACAGTATCACACAGGATAGGATTAGATACACGGCTCAGCAGACAGTATCACACAGGATAGGATTAGATACACGGCTCAGCAGACAGTATCACACAGGAGAGGATTAGATACACGGCTCAGCAGACAGTATCACACAGGATAGGATTAGATACACGGCTCAGCAGACAGTATCACACAGGAGAGGATTAGATACACGGCTCAGCAGACAGTATCACACAGGATAGGATTAGATACACGGCTCAGCAGACAGTATCACACAGGAGAGGGTTAGATACATGGCTCAGCAGACAGTATCACACAGGAGAGGATTAGATACACGGCTCAGCAGACAGTATCACACAGGAGAGGATTAGATACACAGCTCAGCAGACAGTATCACACAGGATAGGATTAGATACACAGCTCAGCAGACAGTATCACACAGGATAGGATTAGATACACAGCTCAGCAGACGGTATCACACAGGAGAGGATTAGATACACGGCTCAGCAGACAGTATCACACAGGATAGGATTAGATACACAGCTCAGCAGACAGTATCACACAGAGAGGATTAGATACACGGCTCAGCAGACAGTATCACACAGAGAGGATTAGATACACGGCTCAGCAGACAGTATCACACAGGAGAGGATTAGATACACGGCTCAGCAGACAGTATCACACAGGAGAGGATTAGATACACGGCTCAGCAGACAGTATCACACAGGATAGGATTAGATACACAGCTCAGCAGACAGTATCACACAGAGAGGATTAGATACACGGCTCAGCAGACAGTATCACACAGAGAGGATTAGATACACGGCTCAGCAGACAGTATCACACAGAGAGGATTAGATACACGGCTCAGCAGACAGTATCACACAGGAGAGGATTAGATACACGGCTCAGCAGACAGTATCACACAGGATAGGATTAGATACACGGCTCAGCAGACAGTATCACACAGGAGAGGATTAGATACACGGCTCAGCAGATAGTATCACACAGGATAGGATTAGATACACGGCTCAGCAGACAGTATCACACAGGATAGGATTAGATACACGACTCAGCAGACAGTATCACACAGGATAGGGTTAGATACACGGCTCAGCAGACAGTATCACACTGGAGAGGATTAGATACACGGCTCAGCAGACAGTATCACACAGGAGAGGATTAGATACACGGCTCAGCAGACAGTATCACACAGGAGAGGATTAGATACACGGCTCAGCAGATAGTATCACACAGGATAGGATTAGATACACGGCTCAGCAGACAGTATCACACAGGATAGGATTAGATACACGGCTCAGCAGACAGTATCACACAGGATAGGGTTAGATACACGGCTCAGCAGACAGTATCACACTGGAGAGGATTAGATACACGGCTCAGGAGACAGTATCACACAGGAGAGGATTAGATACACGGCTCAGCAGACAGTATCACACAGGAGAGGATTAGATACACAGCTCAGCAGACAGTATCGCACAAGAGGGGATTAGATACACGGCTCAGCAGACTGTATCACACAAGAGGGGATTAGATACACGGCTCAGCAGACAGTATCACACAGGAGAGGAATAGATACACGGCTCAGCAGACAGTATCACACAGGATAGGATTAGATACACGACTCAGCAGACAGTATCACACAGGATAGGGTTAGATACACGGCTCAGCAGACAGTATCACACTGGAGAGGATTAGATACACGGCTCAGCAGACAGTATCACACAGGAGAGGATTAGATACACGGCTCAGCAGACAGTATCACACAGGAGAGGATTAGATACACAGCTCAGCAGACAGTATCGCACAAGAGGGGATTAGATACACGGCTCAGCAGACTGTATCACACAGGAGAGGATTAGATACACGGCTCAGCAGACAGTATCACACAGGAGAGGATTAGATACACGGCTCAGCAGACAGTATCACACAGGAGAGGATTAGATACACGGCTCAGCAGACAGTATCGCACAAGAGGGGATTAGATACACGGCTCAGCAGACAGTATCACACAGGAGAGGATTAGATACACAGCTCAGCAGACAGTATCGCACAAGAGGGGATTAGATACACGGCTCAGCAGACTGTATCACACAGGATAGGATTAGATACACGGCTCAGCAGATAGTATCACACAGGAGAGGATTAGATACACGGCTCAGCAGACAGTATCACACAGGATAGGATTAGATACACGGCTCAGCAGACAGTATAACACAGGATAGGATTAGATACACTGCTCAGCAGACAGTATCACACAGGATAGGATTAGATACACGGCTCAGCAGACAGTATCACACAGGAGAGGATTAGATACACGGCTCAGCAGACAGTATCACACAGGAGAGGATTAGATACACGGCTCAGCAGACAGTATCACACAGGAGAGGATTAGATACACGGCTCAGCAGACAGTATCACACAGGAGAGGATTAGATACACGGCTCAGCAGACAGTATCACACAGGAGAGGATTAGATACACGGCTCAGCAGACAGTATAACACAGGAGAGGATTAGATACACGGCTCAGCAGACAGTATCACACAGGATGGGATTAGATACACGGCTCAGCAGACAGTATCACACAGGAGAGGATTAGATACACGGCTCAGCAGACAGTATCACACAGGAGAGGATTAGATACACGGCTCAGCAGACAGTATCACACAGGAGAGGATTAGATACACGGCTCAGCAGACAGTATCACACAGGAGAGGATTAGATACACGGCTCAGCAGACAGTATAACACAGGAGAGGATTAGATACACGGCTCAGCAGACAGTATCACACAGGATAGGATTAGATACACGGCTCAGCAGACAGTATCACACGGGAGAGGATTAGATACACGGCTCAGCAGACAGTATCACACAGGAGAGGATTAGATACACGGCTCAGCAGACAGTATCACACAGAAGAGGATTAGATACACGGCTCAGCAGTCAGTATCTCACAGGAGAGGATTAGATACACGGCTCAGCAGACAGTATCACACAGAAGAGGATTAGATACAGGGCTCAGCAGACAGTATCACACAGGAGAGGATTAGATACACTGCTCAGCAGACAGTATCACACAGGAGAGGATTAGATACACGGCTCAGCAGACAGTATCACACAGGAGAGGATTAGATACACGGCTCAGCAGACAGTATCACACAGGAGAGGATTAGATACACGGCTCAGCAGACAGTATCACACAGAAGAGGATTAGATACACGGCTCAGCAGACAGTATCACACAGGAGAGGATTAGATACACGGCTCAGCAGACAGTATCGCACAGGAGGGGATTAGATACACGGCTCAGCAGACAGTATCACAAAGAGGATTAGATACACGGCTCAGCAGACAGTATCACACAGGAGAGGATTAGATACACTGCTCAGCAGACAGTATCACACAGGAGAGGATTAGATACACGGCTCAGCAGACAGTATCACACAGGAGAGGATTAGATACACTGCTCAGCAGACAGTATCACACAGGAGAGGATTAGATACACGGCTCAGCAGACAGTATCACACAGGAGAGGATTAGATACACGGCTCAGCAGACAGTATCACACAGGAGAGGATTAGATACACGGCTCAGCAGACAGTATCGCACAGGAGGGGATTAGATACACGGCTCAGCAGACAGTATCACAAAGAGGATTAGATACACGGCTCAGCAGACAGTATCACACAGGAGAGGATTAGATACACTGCTCAGCAGACAGTATCGCACAGGAGAGGATTAGATACACGGCTCAGCAGACAGTATCACACAGGATAGGATTAGATACACAGCTCAGCAGACAGTATCACACAGGAGAGGATTAGATACACGGCTCAGCAGACAGTATCACACAGGAGAGGATTAGATACACGGCTCAGCAGACAGTATCGCACAGGAGGGGATTAGATACACGGCTCAGCAGACAGTATCACACAGAAGAGGATTAGATACACGGCTCAGCAGACAGTATCACACAGGATAGGATTAGATACACAGCTCAGCAGACGGTATCACACAGGAGAGGATTAGATACACGGCTCAGCAGACAGTATCACACAGGATAGGATTAGATACACAGCTCAGCAGACAGTATCACACAGGATAGGATTAGATACACAGCTCAGCAGACAGTATCACACAGGATAGGATTAGATACACGGCTCAGCAGACAGTATCACACAGGAGAGGATTAGATACACGGCTCAGCAGACAGTATCACACAGGAGAGGATTAGATACACAGCTCAGCAGACGGTATCACACAGGAGAGGATTAGATACACGGCTCAGCAGACAGTATCACACAGGAGAGGATTAGATACACGGTTCAGCAGACAGTATCACACAGGATAGGATTAGATACACAGCTCAGCAGACAGTATCACACAGGAGAGGATTAGATACACAGCTCAGCAGACGGTATCACACAGGAGAGGATTAGATACATGGCTCAGCAGACAGTATCACACAGGATAGGATTAGATACACAGCTCAGCAGACAGTATCACACAGGATAGGATTAGATACACGGCTCAGCAGACAGTATCACACAGGAGAGGATTAGATACACGGCTCAGCAGACAGTATCACACAGGAGAGGATTAGATACACGGCTCAGCAGACAGTATCACACAGGAGAGGATTAGATACACGGCTCAGCAGACAGTATCACACAGGAGAGGATTAGATACACTGCTCAGCAGACAGTATCACACAGGAGAGGATTAGATACACGGTTCAGCAGACAGTATCACACAGGATAGGATTAGATACACAGCTCAGCAGACAGTATCACACAGGAGAGGATTAGATACACGGCTCAGCAGACAATATAACACAGGATAGGATTAGATACACGGCTCAGCAGACAGTATCACACAGGATAGGATTAGATACACAGCTCAGCAGACAGTATCACACAGGAGAGGATTAGATACACAGCTCAGCAGACGGTATCACACAGGAGAGGATTAGATACATGGCTCAGCAGACAGTATCACACAGGATAGGATTAGATACACAGCTCAGCAGACAGTATCACACAGGATAGGATTAGATACACGGCTCAGCAGACAGTATCACACAGGAGAGGATTAGATACACGGCTCAGCAGACAGTATCACACAGGATAGGATTAGATACACGGCTCAGCAGACAATATAACACAGGATAGGATTAGATACACGGCTCAGCAGACAGTATCACACAGGAGAGGATTAGATACACGGCTCAGCAGACAATATAACACAGGATAGGATTAGATACACGGCTCAGCAGACAGTATCACACAGGAGAGGATTAGATACACAGCTCAGCAGACAGTATCACACAGGAGAGGATTAGATACACAGCTCAGCAGACGGTATCACACAGGAGAGGATTAGATACATGGCTCAGCAGACAGTATCACACAGGATAGGATTAGATACACAGCTCAGCAGACAGTATCACACAGGATAGGATTAGATACACGGCTCAGCAGACAGTATCACACAGGAGAGGATTAGATACACGGCTCAGCAGACAGTATCACACAGGATAGGATTAGATACATGGCTCAGCAGACAGTATCACACAGGAGAGGATTAGATACACGGCTCATCAGACAGTATCACACAGGAGAGGATTTGATACACGGCTCAGCAGACGGTATCACACAGGAGAGGATTAGATACACGGCTCAGCAGACAGTATCACACAGGATAGGATTAGATACACGGCTCAGCAGACAGTATCACACAGGATAGGATTAGATACACGGCTCAGCAGACAGTATCACACAGGAGAGGATTAGATACACGGCTCAGCAGACAGTATCACACAGGATAGGATTAGATACACGGCTCAGCAGACAGTATCACACAGGAGAGGATTAGATACACGGCTCAGCAGACAGTATCACACAGGAGAGGATTAGATACACGGCTCAGCAGACAGTATCACACAGGATAGGATTAGATACATGGCTCAGCAGACAGTATCACACAGGAGAGGATTAGATATACGGCTCAGCAGACAGTATCACACAGGATAGGATTAGATACACGGCTCAGCAGACGGTATCACACAGGAGAGGATTAGATACACGGCTCAGCAGACAGTATCACACAGGATAGGATTAGATACACGGCTCAGCAGACAGTATCACACAGGATAGGATTAGATACACGGCTCAGCAGACAGTATCACACAGGAGAGGATTAGATACACGGCTCAGCAGACAGTATCACACAGGATAGGATTAGATACACGGCTCAGCAGACAGTATCACACAGGAGAGGGTTAGATACATGGCTCAGCAGACAGTATCACACAGGAGAGGATTAGATACACAGCTCAGCAGACGGTATCACACAGGATAGGATTAGATACACGGCTCAGCAGACAGTATCACACAGAGAGGATTAGATACACGGCTCAGCAGACAGTATCACACAGGAGAGGATTAGATACACAGCTCAGCAGACAGTATCACACAGGATAGGATTAGATACACGGCTCAGCAGACAGTATCACACAGGAGAGGATTAGATACACGGCTCAGCAGACAGTATCACACAGGAGAGGATTAGATACACGACTCAGCAGACAGTATCACACAGGATAGGGTTAGATACACGGCTCAGCAGACAGTATCACACTGGAGAGGATTAGATACACGGCTCAGCAGACAATATCACACAGGAGAGGATTAGATACACGGCTCAGCAGACAGTATCACACAGGAGAGGATTAGATACACAGCTCAGCAGACAGTATCGCACAAGAGGGGATTAGATACACGGCTCAGCAGACTGTATCACACAGGATAGGATTAGATACACGGCTCAGCAGATAGTATCACACAGGAGAGGATTAGATACACGGCTCAGCAGACAGTATCACACAGGAGAGGATTAGATACACGGCTCAGCAGACAGTATCACACAGGATAGGATTAGATACACGGCTCAGCAGACAGTATAACACAGGAGAGGATTAGATACACGGCTCAGCAGACAGTATAACACAGGATAGGATTAGATACACGGCTCAGCAGACAGTATCACACAGGATAGGATTAGATACACGGCTCAGCAGACAGTATAACACAGGATAGGATTAGATACACTGCTCAGCAGACAGTATGGCACAGGAGGGGATTAGATACACGGCTCAGCAGACAGTATCACACAGGAGGGGATTAGATACACGGCTCAGCAGATAGTATCACACAGGAGAGGATTAGATACACGGCTCAGCAGACAGTATCACACAGGATAGGATTAGATACACGGCTCAGCAGACAGTATAACACAGGAGAGGATTAGATACACGGCTCAGCAGACAGTATCACACAGGAGGGGATTAGATACACGGCTCAGCAGACAGTATAACACAGGATAGGATTAGATACACGGCTCAGCAGACAGTATCACACAGGATAGGATTAGATACACGGCTCAGCAGACAGTATAACACAGGATAGGATTAGATACACTGCTCAGCAGACAGTATCGCACAGGAGGGGATTAGATACACGGCTCAGCAGACAGTATCACACAGGAGAGGATTAGATACACGGCTCAGCAGACAGTATCACACAGGAGAGGATTAGATACACGGCTCAGCAGACAGTATCACACAGGAGAGGATTAGATACACGGCTCAGCAGACAGTATAACACAGGAGAGGATTAGATACACGGCTCAGCAGACAGTATCACATAGGATAGGATTAGATACACGGCTCAGCAGACAGTATCACACGGGAGAGGATTAGATACACGGCTCAGCAGACAGTATCACACAGGAGAGGATTAGATACACGGCTCAGCAGACAGTATCACACAGGATAGGATTAGATACAGGGCTCAGCAGACAGTATCACACAGGATAGGATTAGATACACGGCTCAGCAGTCAGTATCTCACAGGAGAGGATTAGATACACGGCTCAGCAGACAGTATCACACAGGATAGGATTAGATACACGGCTCAGCAGACAGTATCACACGGGAGAGGATTAGATACACGGCTCAGCAGACAGTATCACACAGGAGAGGATTAGATACACGGCTCAGCAGACAGTATCACACAGAAGAGGATTAGATACACGGCTCAGCAGACAGTATCACACAGGATAGGATTAGATACACGGCTCAGCAGTCAGTATCTCACAGGAGAGGATTAGATACACGGCTCAGCAGACAGTATCACACAGAAGAGGATTAGATACAGGGCTCAGCAGACAGTATCACACAGGAGAGGATTAGATACACTGCTCAGCAGACAGTATCACACAGGAGAGGATTAGATACATGGCTCAGCAGACAGTATCACACAGGAGAGGATTAGATACACGGCTCAGCAGACAGTATCACACAGGAGAGGATTAGATACACAGCTCAGCAGACAGTATCACACAGAAGAGGATTAGATACACGGCTCAGCAGACAGTATCACACAGGAGGGGATTAGATACACGGCTCAGCAGACAGTATCACACAGAAGAGGATTAGATACACGGCTCAGCAGACAGTATCACACAGGAGAGGATTAGATACACGGCTCAGCAGACAGTATCGCACAGGAGAGGATTAGATACACGGCTCAGCAGACAGTATCACACAGGAGAGGATTAGATACACGGCTCAGCAGACAGTATCGCACAGAAGAGGATTAGATACACGGCTCAGCAGACAGTATCACACAGGATAGGATTAGATACACGGCTCAGCAGTCAGTATCTCACAGGAGAGGATTAGATACACGGCTCAGCAGACAGTATCACACAGAAGAGGATTAGATACAGGGCTCAGCAGACAGTATCACACAGGATAGGATTAGATACACGGCTCAGCAGACAGTATCACACAGGAGAGGATTAGATACACTGCTCAGCAGACAGTATCACACAGGAGAGGATTAGATACACGGCTCAGCAGACAGTATCACACAGGAGAGGATTAGATACACGGCTCAGCAGACAGTATCACACAGGAGAGGATTAGATACACGGCTCAGCAGACAGTATCACACAGAAGAGGATTAGATACACGGCTCAGCAGACAGTATCGCACAGGAGGGGATTAGATACACGGCTCAGCAGACAGTATCACACAGAAGAGGATTAGATACACGGCTCAGCAGACAGTATCACACAGGAGAGGATTAGATACACGGCTCAGCAGACAGTATCGCACAGGAGAGGATTAGATACACGGCTCAGCAGACAGTATCACACAGGATAGGATTAGATACACGGCTCAGCAGACAGTATCACACAGGATAGGATTAGATACAAGGCTCAGCAGACAGTATCACACAGAAGAGGATTAGATACACGGCTCAGCAGACAGTATCACACAGGATAGGATTAGATACACAGCTCAGCAGACAGTATCACACAGGAGAGGATTAGATACACGGCTCAGCAGACAGTATCACACAGGATAGGATTAGATACACGGCTCAGCAGACAGTATCACACAGAAGAGGATTAGATACACGGCTCAGCAGACAGTATCACACAGGATAGGATTAGATACACGGCTCAGCAGACTGTATCACACAGGAGAGGATTAGATACAAGGCTCAGCAGACAGTATCACACAGAAGAGGATTAGATACACGGCTCAGCAGACAGTATCGCACAGGAGGGGATTAGATACACGGCTCAGCAGACAGTATCACACAGAAGAGGATTAGATACACGGCTCAGCAGACAGTATCACACAGGATAGGATTAGATACACAGCTCAGCAGACGGTATCACACAGGAGAGGATTAGATACACGGCTCAGCAGACAGTATCACACAGGATAGGATTAGATACACGGCTCAGCAGACAGTATCACACTGGAGAGGATTAGATACACGGCTCAGCAGACAGTATCACACAGGATAGGATTAGATACACGGCTCAGCAGACAGTATCACACAGTATAGGATTAGATACACGGCTCAGCAGACAGTATCACACAGGATAGGATTAGATACACGGCTCAGCAGACAGTATCACACAGGAGAGGATTAGATACACAGCTCAGCAGACGGTATCACACAGGAGAGGATTAGATACACGGCTCAGCAGACAGTATCACACAGGATAGGATTAGATACACAGCTCAGCAGACAGTATCACACAGGATAGGATTAGATACACGACTCAGCAGACAGTATCACACAGGAGAGGATTAGATACACGGCTCAGCAGACAGTATCACACAGGATAGGATTAGATACATGGCTCAGCAGACAGTATCACACAGGAGAGGATTAGATACACGGCTCATCAGACAGTATCACACAGGAGAGGATTTGATACACGGCTCAGCAGACAGTATCACACAGGATAGGATTAGATACACGGCTCAGCAGACAGTATCACACAGGAGAGGATTAGATACACGGCTCAGCAGACGGTATCACACAGGAGAGGATTAGATACACGGCTCAGCAGACAGTATCACACAGGATAGGATTAGATACACGGCTCAGCAGACAGTATCACACAGGATAGGATTAGATACACGGCTCAGCAGACAGTATCACACAGGAGAGGATTAGATACACGGCTCAGCAGACAGTATCACACAGGATAGGATTAGATACACGGCTCAGCAGACAGTATCACACAGGAGAGGATTAGATACACGGCTCAGCAGACAGTATCACACAGGATAGGATTAGATACACGGCTCAGCAGACAGTATCACACAGGAGAGGGTTAGATACATGGCTCAGCAGACAGTATCACACAGGAGAGGATTAGATACACGGCTCAGCAGACAGTATCACACAGGAGAGGATTAGATACACAGCTCAGCAGACAGTATCACACAGGATAGGATTAGATACACAGCTCAGCAGACAGTATCACACAGGATAGGATTAGATACACAGCTCAGCAGACGGTATCACACAGGAGAGGATTAGATACACGGCTCAGCAGACAGTATCACACAGGATAGGATTAGATACACAGCTCAGCAGACAGTATCACACAGAGAGGATTAGATACACGGCTCAGCAGACAGTATCACACAGAGAGGATTAGATACACGGCTCAGCAGACAGTATCACACAGGAGAGGATTAGATACACGGCTCAGCAGACAGTATCACACAGGAGAGGATTAGATACACGGCTCAGCAGACAGTATCACACAGGATAGGATTAGATACACGGCTCAGCAGACAGTATCACACAGAGAGGATTAGATACACGGCTCAGCAGACAGTATCACACAGAGAGGATTAGATACACGGCTCAGCAGACAGTATCACACAGGAGAGGATTAGATACACGGCTCAGCAGACAGTATCACACAGGATAGGATTAGATACACGGCTCAGCAGACAGTATCACACAGGAGAGGATTAGATACACGGCTCAGCAGATAGTATCACACAGGATAGGATTAGATACACGGCTCAGCAGACAGTATCACACAGGATAGGATTAGATACACGACTCAGCAGACAGTATCACACAGGATAGGGTTAGATACACGGCTCAGCAGACAGTATCACACTGGAGAGGATTAGATACACGGCTCAGCAGACAGTATCACACAGGAGAGGATTAGATACACGGCTCAGCAGACAGTATCACACAGGAGAGGATTAGATACACGGCTCAGCAGATAGTATCACACAGGATAGGATTAGATACACGGCTCAGCAGACAGTATCACACAGGATAGGATTAGATACACGGCTCAGCAGACAGTATCACACAGGATAGGGTTAGATACACGGCTCAGCAGACAGTATCACACTGGAGAGGATTAGATACACGGCTCAGGAGACAGTATCACACAGGAGAGGATTAGATACACGGCTCAGCAGACAGTATCACACAGGAGAGGATTAGATACACAGCTCAGCAGACAGTATCGCACAAGAGGGGATTAGATACACGGCTCAGCAGACTGTATCACACAAGAGGGGATTAGATACACGGCTCAGCAGACAGTATCACACAGGAGAGGAATAGATACACGGCTCAGCAGACAGTATCACACAGGAGAGGATTAGATACACGGCTCAGCAGACAGTATCGCACAAGAGGGGATTAGATACACGGCTCAGCAGACAGTATCACACAGGAGAGGATTAGATACACAGCTCAGCAGACAGTATCGCACAAGAGGGGATTAGATACACGGCTCAGCAGACTGTATCACACAGGATAGGATTAGATACACGGCTCAGCAGATAGTATCACACAGGAGAGGATTAGATACACGGCTCAGCAGACAGTATCACACAGGATAGGATTAGATACACGGCTCAGCAGACAGTATAACACAGGATAGGATTAGATACACTGCTCAGCAGACAGTATCACACAGGATAGGATTAGATACACGGCTCAGCAGACAGTATCACACAGGAGAGGATTAGATACACGGCTCAGCAGACAGTATCACACAGGAGAGGATTAGATACACGGCTCAGCAGACAGTATCACACAGGAGAGGATTAGATACACGGCTCAGCAGACAGTATCACACAGGAGAGGATTAGATACACGGCTCAGCAGACAGTATCACACAGGAGAGGATTAGATACACGGCTCAGCAGACAGTATAACACAGGAGAGGATTAGATACACGGCTCAGCAGACAGTATCACACAGGATGGGATTAGATACACGGCTCAGCAGACAGTATCACACAGGAGAGGATTAGATACACGGCTCAGCAGACAGTATCACACAGGAGAGGATTAGATACACGGCTCAGCAGACAGTATCACACAGGAGAGGATTAGATACACGGCTCAGCAGACAGTATCACACAGGAGAGGATTAGATACACGGCTCAGCAGACAGTATAACACAGGAGAGGATTAGATACACGGCTCAGCAGACAGTATCACACAGGATAGGATTAGATACACGGCTCAGCAGACAGTATCACACGGGAGAGGATTAGATACACGGCTCAGCAGACAGTATCACACAGGAGAGGATTAGATACACGGCTCAGCAGACAGTATCACACAGAAGAGGATTAGATACACGGCTCAGCAGTCAGTATCTCACAGGAGAGGATTAGATACACGGCTCAGCAGACAGTATCACACAGAAGAGGATTAGATACAGGGCTCAGCAGACAGTATCACACAGGAGAGGATTAGATACACTGCTCAGCAGACAGTATCACACAGGAGAGGATTAGATACACGGCTCAGCAGACAGTATCACACAGGAGAGGATTAGATACACGGCTCAGCAGACAGTATCACACAGGAGAGGATTAGATACACGGCTCAGCAGACAGTATCACACAGAAGAGGATTAGATACACGGCTCAGCAGACAGTATCACACAGGAGAGGATTAGATACACGGCTCAGCAGACAGTATCGCACAGGAGGGGATTAGATACACGGCTCAGCAGACAGTATCACAAAGAGGATTAGATACACGGCTCAGCAGACAGTATCACACAGGAGAGGATTAGATACACTGCTCAGCAGACAGTATCACACAGGAGAGGATTAGATACACGGCTCAGCAGACAGTATCACACAGGAGAGGATTAGATACACTGCTCAGCAGACAGTATCACACAGGAGAGGATTAGATACACGGCTCAGCAGACAGTATCACACAGGAGAGGATTAGATACACGGCTCAGCAGACAGTATCACACAGGAGAGGATTAGATACACGGCTCAGCAGACAGTATCGCACAGGAGGGGATTAGATACACGGCTCAGCAGACAGTATCACAAAGAGGATTAGATACACGGCTCAGCAGACAGTATCACACAGGAGAGGATTAGATACACTGCTCAGCAGACAGTATCGCACAGGAGAGGATTAGATACACGGCTCAGCAGACAGTATCACACAGGATAGGATTAGATACACAGCTCAGCAGACAGTATCACACAGGAGAGGATTAGATACACGGCTCAGCAGACAGTATCACACAGGAGAGGATTAGATACACGGCTCAGCAGACAGTATCGCACAGGAGGGGATTAGATACACGGCTCAGCAGACAGTATCACACAGAAGAGGATTAGATACACGGCTCAGCAGACAGTATCACACAGGATAGGATTAGATACACAGCTCAGCAGACGGTATCACACAGGAGAGGATTAGATACACGGCTCAGCAGACAGTATCACACAGGATAGGATTAGATACACAGCTCAGCAGACAGTATCACACAGGATAGGATTAGATACACAGCTCAGCAGACAGTATCACACAGGATAGGATTAGATACACGGCTCAGCAGACAGTATCACACAGGAGAGGATTAGATACACGGCTCAGCAGACAGTATCACACAGGAGAGGATTAGATACACAGCTCAGCAGACGGTATCACACAGGAGAGGATTAGATACACGGCTCAGCAGACAGTATCACACAGGAGAGGATTAGATACACGGTTCAGCAGACAGTATCACACAGGATAGGATTAGATACACAGCTCAGCAGACAGTATCACACAGGAGAGGATTAGATACACAGCTCAGCAGACGGTATCACACAGGAGAGGATTAGATACATGGCTCAGCAGACAGTATCACACAGGATAGGATTAGATACACAGCTCAGCAGACAGTATCACACAGGATAGGATTAGATACACGGCTCAGCAGACAGTATCACACAGGAGAGGATTAGATACACGGCTCAGCAGACAGTATCACACAGGAGAGGATTAGATACACGGCTCAGCAGACAGTATCACACAGGAGAGGATTAGATACACGGCTCAGCAGACAGTATCACACAGGAGAGGATTAGATACACTGCTCAGCAGACAGTATCACACAGGAGAGGATTAGATACACGGTTCAGCAGACAGTATCACACAGGATAGGATTAGATACACAGCTCAGCAGACAGTATCACACAGGAGAGGATTAGATACACGGCTCAGCAGACAATATAACACAGGATAGGATTAGATACACGGCTCAGCAGACAGTATCACACAGGATAGGATTAGATACACAGCTCAGCAGACAGTATCACACAGGAGAGGATTAGATACACAGCTCAGCAGACGGTATCACACAGGAGAGGATTAGATACATGGCTCAGCAGACAGTATCACACAGGATAGGATTAGATACACAGCTCAGCAGACAGTATCACACAGGATAGGATTAGATACACGGCTCAGCAGACAGTATCACACAGGAGAGGATTAGATACACGGCTCAGCAGACAGTATCACACAGGATAGGATTAGATACACGGCTCAGCAGACAATATAACACAGGATAGGATTAGATACACGGCTCAGCAGACAGTATCACACAGGAGAGGATTAGATACACGGCTCAGCAGACAATATAACACAGGATAGGATTAGATACACGGCTCAGCAGACAGTATCACACAGGAGAGGATTAGATACACAGCTCAGCAGACAGTATCACACAGGAGAGGATTAGATACACAGCTCAGCAGACGGTATCACACAGGAGAGGATTAGATACATGGCTCAGCAGACAGTATCACACAGGATAGGATTAGATACACAGCTCAGCAGACAGTATCACACAGGATAGGATTAGATACACGGCTCAGCAGACAGTATCACACAGGAGAGGATTAGATACACGGCTCAGCAGACAGTATCACACAGGATAGGATTAGATACATGGCTCAGCAGACAGTATCACACAGGAGAGGATTAGATACACGGCTCATCAGACAGTATCACACAGGAGAGGATTTGATACACGGCTCAGCAGACGGTATCACACAGGAGAGGATTAGATACACGGCTCAGCAGACAGTATCACACAGGATAGGATTAGATACACGGCTCAGCAGACAGTATCACACAGGATAGGATTAGATACACGGCTCAGCAGACAGTATCACACAGGAGAGGATTAGATACACGGCTCAGCAGACAGTATCACACAGGATAGGATTAGATACACGGCTCAGCAGACAGTATCACACAGGAGAGGATTAGATACACGGCTCAGCAGACAGTATCACACAGGAGAGGATTAGATACACGGCTCAGCAGACAGTATCACACAGGATAGGATTAGATACATGGCTCAGCAGACAGTATCACACAGGAGAGGATTAGATATACGGCTCAGCAGACAGTATCACACAGGATAGGATTAGATACACGGCTCAGCAGACGGTATCACACAGGAGAGGATTAGATACACGGCTCAGCAGACAGTATCACACAGGATAGGATTAGATACACGGCTCAGCAGACAGTATCACACAGGATAGGATTAGATACACGGCTCAGCAGACAGTATCACACAGGAGAGGATTAGATACACGGCTCAGCAGACAGTATCACACAGGATAGGATTAGATACACGGCTCAGCAGACAGTATCACACAGGAGAGGGTTAGATACATGGCTCAGCAGACAGTATCACACAGGAGAGGATTAGATACACAGCTCAGCAGACGGTATCACACAGGATAGGATTAGATACACGGCTCAGCAGACAGTATCACACAGAGAGGATTAGATACACGGCTCAGCAGACAGTATCACACAGGAGAGGATTAGATACACAGCTCAGCAGACAGTATCACACAGGATAGGATTAGATACACGGCTCAGCAGACAGTATCACACAGGAGAGGATTAGATACACGGCTCAGCAGACAGTATCACACAGGAGAGGATTAGATACACGACTCAGCAGACAGTATCACACAGGATAGGGTTAGATACACGGCTCAGCAGACAGTATCACACTGGAGAGGATTAGATACACGGCTCAGCAGACAATATCACACAGGAGAGGATTAGATACACGGCTCAGCAGACAGTATCACACAGGAGAGGATTAGATACACAGCTCAGCAGACAGTATCGCACAAGAGGGGATTAGATACACGGCTCAGCAGACTGTATCACACAGGATAGGATTAGATACACGGCTCAGCAGATAGTATCACACAGGAGAGGATTAGATACACGGCTCAGCAGACAGTATCACACAGGAGAGGATTAGATACACGGCTCAGCAGACAGTATCACACAGGATAGGATTAGATACACGGCTCAGCAGACAGTATAACACAGGAGAGGATTAGATACACGGCTCAGCAGACAGTATAACACAGGATAGGATTAGATACACGGCTCAGCAGACAGTATCACACAGGATAGGATTAGATACACGGCTCAGCAGACAGTATAACACAGGATAGGATTAGATACACTGCTCAGCAGACAGTATGGCACAGGAGGGGATTAGATACACGGCTCAGCAGACAGTATCACACAGGAGGGGATTAGATACACGGCTCAGCAGATAGTATCACACAGGAGAGGATTAGATACACGGCTCAGCAGACAGTATCACACAGGATAGGATTAGATACACGGCTCAGCAGACAGTATAACACAGGAGAGGATTAGATACACGGCTCAGCAGACAGTATCACACAGGAGGGGATTAGATACACGGCTCAGCAGACAGTATAACACAGGATAGGATTAGATACACGGCTCAGCAGACAGTATCACACAGGATAGGATTAGATACACGGCTCAGCAGACAGTATAACACAGGATAGGATTAGATACACTGCTCAGCAGACAGTATCGCACAGGAGGGGATTAGATACACGGCTCAGCAGACAGTATCACACAGGAGAGGATTAGATACACGGCTCAGCAGACAGTATCACACAGGAGAGGATTAGATACACGGCTCAGCAGACAGTATCACACAGGAGAGGATTAGATACACGGCTCAGCAGACAGTATAACACAGGAGAGGATTAGATACACGGCTCAGCAGACAGTATCACATAGGATAGGATTAGATACACGGCTCAGCAGACAGTATCACACGGGAGAGGATTAGATACACGGCTCAGCAGACAGTATCACACAGGAGAGGATTAGATACACGGCTCAGCAGACAGTATCACACAGGATAGGATTAGATACAGGGCTCAGCAGACAGTATCACACAGGATAGGATTAGATACACGGCTCAGCAGTCAGTATCTCACAGGAGAGGATTAGATACACGGCTCAGCAGACAGTATCACACAGGATAGGATTAGATACACGGCTCAGCAGACAGTATCACACGGGAGAGGATTAGATACACGGCTCAGCAGACAGTATCACACAGGAGAGGATTAGATACACGGCTCAGCAGACAGTATCACACAGAAGAGGATTAGATACACGGCTCAGCAGACAGTATCACACAGGATAGGATTAGATACACGGCTCAGCAGTCAGTATCTCACAGGAGAGGATTAGATACACGGCTCAGCAGACAGTATCACACAGAAGAGGATTAGATACAGGGCTCAGCAGACAGTATCACACAGGAGAGGATTAGATACACTGCTCAGCAGACAGTATCACACAGGAGAGGATTAGATACATGGCTCAGCAGACAGTATCACACAGGAGAGGATTAGATACACGGCTCAGCAGACAGTATCACACAGGAGAGGATTAGATACACAGCTCAGCAGACAGTATCACACAGAAGAGGATTAGATACACGGCTCAGCAGACAGTATCACACAGAAGAGGATTAGATACACGGCTCAGCAGACAGTATCACACAGGAGAGGATTAGATACACGGCTCAGCAGACAGTATCGCACAGGAGAGGATTAGATACACGGCTCAGCAGACAGTATCACACAGGATAGGATTAGATACACAGCTCAGCAGACAGTATCACACAGGAGAGGATTAGATACAAGGCTCAGCAGACAGTATCACACAGAAGAGGATTAGATATACGGCTCAGCAGACAGTATCGCACAGGAGGGGATTAGATACACGGCTCAGCAGACAGTATCACACAGAAGAGGATTAGATACACGGCTCAGCAGACAGTATCACACAGGATAGGATTAGATACACAGCTCAGCAGACGGTATCACACAGGAGAGGATTAGATACACGGCTCAGCAGACAGTATCACACAGGATAGGATTAGATACACAGCTCAGCAGACAGTATCACACAGGAGAGGATTAGATACACGGCTCAGCAGACAGTATCACACAGGAGAGGATTAGATACACAGCTCAGCAGACGGTATCACACAGGATAGGATTAGATACACGGCTCAGCAGACAGTATCACACAGGATAGGATTAGATACACGGCTCAGCAGACAGTATCACACAGAAGAGGATTAGATACACGGCTCAGCAGACAGTATCACACAGGATAGGATTAGATACACAGCTCAGCAGACAGTATCACACAGGATAGGATTAGATACACGGCTCAGCAGACAGTATCACACAGGAGAGGATTAGATACACGGCTCAGCAGACAGTATCACACAGGAGAGGATTAGATACACAGCTCAGCAGACGGTATCACACAGGAGAGGATTAGATACACGGCTCAGCAGACAGTATCACACAGGAGAGGATTAGATACACGGTTCAGCAGACAGTATCACACAGGATAGGATTAGATACACAGCTCAGCAGACAGTATCACACAGGATAGGATTAGATACACGGCTCAGCAGACAGTATCACACAGGATAGGATTAGATACACGGCTCAGCAGACAGTATCACACAGGAGAGGATTAGATACACAGCTCAGCAGACAGTATCACACAGGAGAGGATTAGATACACAGCTCAGCAGACGGTATCACACAGGAGAGGATTAGATACACAGCTCAGCAGACAGTATCACACAGGAGAGGATTAGATACACGGCTCATCAGACAGTATCACACAGGAGAGGATTTGATACACGGCTCAGCAGACAGTATCACACAGGAGAGGATTAGATACACGGCTCAGCAGACGGTATCACACAGGAGAGGATTAGATACACGGCTCAGCAGACAGTATCACACAGGATAGGATTAGATACACGGCTCAGCAGACAGTATCACACAGGATAGGATTAGATACACGGCTCAGCAGACAGTATCACACAGGAGAGGATTAGATACACGGCTCAGCAGACAGTATCACACAGGAGAGGATTAGATACACGGCTCAGCAGACAGTATCACACAGGATAGGATTAGATACACGACTCAGCAGACAGTATCACACAGGATAGGGTTAGATACACGGCTCAGCAGACAGTATCACACTGGAGAGGATTAGATACACGGCTCAGCAGACAGTATCACACAGGAGAGGATTAGATACACGGCTCAGCAGACAGTATCGCACAAGAGGGGATTAGATACACGGCTCAGCAGACAGTATCACACAGGAGAGGATTAGATACACAGCTCAGCAGACAGTATCGCACAAGAGGGGATTAGATACACGGCTCAGCAGACAGTATCACACAGGATAGGATTAGATACACGGCTCAGCAGACAGTATAACACAGGATAGGATTAGATACACGGCTCAGCAGACAGTATCACACAGGATAGGATTAGATACACGGCTCAGCAGACAGTATCACACAGGAGAGGATTAGATACACGGCTCAGCAGACAGTATCACACAGGATAGGATTAGATACACTGCTCAGCAGACAGTATGGCACAGGAGGGGATTAGATACACGGCTCAGCAGACAGTATCACACAGGAGGGGATTAGATACACGGCTCAGCAGATAGTATCACACAGGAGGGGATTAGATACACGGCTCAGCAGACAGTATCACACAGGAGAGGATTAGATACACGGCTCAGCAGACAGTATGGCACAGGAGGGGATTAGATACACGGCTCAGCAGACAGTATCACACAGGAGAGGATTAGATACACGGCTCAGCAGACAGTATCACACAGGATAGGATTAGATACACTGCTCAGCAGACAGTATGGCACAGGAGGGGATTAGATACACGGCTCAGCAGACAGTATCACACAGGAGGGGATTAGATACACGGCTCAGCAGATAGTATCACACAGGAGAGGATTAGATACACGGCTCAGCAGACAGTATCACACAGGATAGGATTAGATACACGGCTCAGCAGACAGTATCACACAGGAGAGGATTAGATACACGGCTCAGCAGACAGTATAACACAGGATAGGATTAGATACACGGCTCAGCAGACAGTATCACACAGGATAGGATTAGATACACGGCTCAGCAGACAGTATAACACAGGATAGGATTAGATACACTGCTCAGCAGACAGTATCGCACAGGAGGGGATTAGATACACGGCTCAGCAGACAGTATCACACAGGAGAGGATTAGATACACGGCTCAGCAGACAGTATCACACAGGAGAGGATTAGATACACGGCTCAGCAGACAGTATCACACAGGAGAGGATTAGATACACGGCTCAGCAGACAGTATAACACAGGAGAGGATTAGATACACGGCTCAGCAGACAGTATCACACAGGATAGGATTAGATACACGGCTCAGCAGTCAGTATCTCACAGGAGAGGATTAGATACACGGCTCAGCAGACAGTATCACACAGGATAGGATTAGATACAGGGCTCAGCAGACAGTATCACACAGGATAGGATTAGATACACGGCTCAGCAGTCAGTATCTCACAGGAGAGGATTAGATACACGGCTCAGCAGACAGTATCACACAGGATAGGATTAGATACACGGCTCAGCAGACAGTATCACACGGGAGAGGATTAGATACACGGCTCAGCAGACAGTATCACACAGGAGAGGATTAGATACACGGCTCAGCAGACAGTATCACACAGAAGAGGATTAGATACACGGCTCAGCAGACAGTATCACACAGGATAGGATTAGATACACGGCTCAGCAGTCAGTATCTCACAGGAGAGGATTAGATACACGGCTCAGCAGACAGTATCACACAGGAGAGGATTAGATACACAGCTCAGCAGACAGTATCACACAGAAGAGGATTAGATACAGGGCTCAGCAGACAGTATCACACAGGAGAGGATTAGATACACTGCTCAGCAGACAGTATCACACAGGAGAGGATTAGATACACGGCTCAGCAGACAGTATCACACAGGATAGGATTAGATACACGGCTCAGCAGACAGTATCACACAGGAGAGGATTAGATACACAGCTCAGCAGACAGTATCACACAGGAGAGGATTAGATACACGGCTCAGCAGACAGTATCACACAGGATAGGATTAGATACACGGCTCAGCAGTCAGTATCTCACAGGAGAGGATTAGATACACGGCTCAGCAGACAGTATCACACAGGAGAGGATTAGATACACAGCTCAGCAGACAGTATCACACAGAAGAGGATTAGATACAGGGCTCAGCAGACAGTATCACACAGGAGAGGATTAGATACACTGCTCAGCAGACAGTATCACACAGGAGAGGATTAGATACACGGCTCAGCAGACAGTATCACACAGGAGAGGATTAGATACACGGCTCAGCAGACAGTATCACACAGGAGAGGATTAGATACACGGCTCAGCAGACAGTATCACACAGAAGAGGATTAGATACAGGGCTCAGCAGACAGTATCACACAGGAGAGGATTAGATACACTGCTCAGCAGACAGTATCACACAGGAGAGGATTAGATACACGGCTCAGCAGACAGTATCACACAGGAGAGGATTAGATACACGGCTCAGCAGACAGTATCACACAGGAGAGGATTAGATACACAGCTCAGCAGACAGTATCACACAGAAGAGGATTAGATACACGGCTCAGCAGACAGTATCACACAGAAGAGGATTAGATACACGGCTCAGCAGACAGTATCGCACAGGAGAGGATTAGATACACGGCTCAGCAGACAGTATCACACAGGATAGGATTAGATACACAGCTCAGCAGACAGTATCACACAGGAGAGGATTAGATACAAGGCTCAGCAGACAGTATCACACAGAAGAGGATTAGATACACGGCTCAGCAGTCAGTATCACACAGGATAGGATTAGATACACGGCTCAGCAGACAGTATCACACAGGATAGGATTAGATACACGGCTCAGCAGACAGTATCGCACAGGAGGGGATTAGATACACGGCTCAGCAGACAGTATCACACAGAAGAGGATTAGATACACGGCTCAGCAGACAGTATCACACAGGATAGGATTAGATACACAGCTCAGCAGACGGTATCACACAGGAGAGGATTAGATACACGGCTCAGCAGACAGTATCACACAGGATAGGATTAGATACACAGCTCAGCAGACAGTATCACACAGGAGAGAATTAGATACACGGCTCAGCAGACAGTATCACACAGGAGAGGATTAGATACACAGCTCAGCAGACGGTATCACACAGGATAGGATTAGATACACGGCTCAGCAGACAGTATCACACAGGATAGGATTAGATACACGGCTCAGCAGACAGTATCACACAGAAGAGGATTAGATACACGGCTCAGCAGACAGTATCACACAGGATAGGATTAGATACACAGCTCAGCAGACAGTATCACACAGGATAGGATTAGATACACGGCTCAGCAGACAGTATCACACAGGATAGGATTAGATACACGGCTCAGCAGACAGTATCACACAGGAGAGGATTAGATACACGGCTCAGCAGACAGTATCACACAGGAGAGGATTAGATACACGGCTCAGCAGACAGTATCACACAGGAGAGGATTAGATACACGGTTCAGCAGACAGTATCACACAGGATAGGATTAGATACACAGCTCAGCAGACAGTATCACACAGGAGAGGATTAGATACACGGCTCAGCAGACAATATCACACAGGATAGGATTAGATACACGGCTCAGCAGACAGTATCACACAGGATAGGATTAGATACACGGCTCAGCAGACAGTATCACACAGGAGAGGATTAGATACACAGCTCAGCAGACGGTATCACACAGGAGAGGATTAGATACATGGCTCAGCAGACAGTATCACACAGGAGAGGATTAGATACACAGCTCAGCAGACAGTATCACACAGGAGAGGATTAGATACACGGCTCATCAGACAGTATCACACAGGAGAGGATTTGATACACGGCTCAGGAGACATTATCACACAGGATAGGATTAGATACACGGCTCAGCAGACAGTATCACACAGGAGAGGATTAGATACACGGCTCAGCAGACGGTATCACACAGGAGAGGATTAGATACACGGCTCAGCAGACAGTATCACACAGGATAGGATTAGATACACGGCTCAGCAGACAGTATCACACAGGATAGGATTAGATACACGGCTCAGCAGACAGTATCACACAGGATAGGATTAGATACACGGCTCAGCAGACAGTATCACACAGGAGAGGATTAGATACACGGCTCAGCAGACAGTATCACACAGGATAGGATTAGATACACGGCTCAGCAGACAGTATCACACAGGATAGGATTAGATACACGGCTCAGCAGACAGTATCACACAGGAGAGGATTAGATACAAGGCTCATCAGACAGTATCACACAGGAGAGGATTTGATACACGGCTCAGCAGACAGTATCACACAGGATAGGATTAGATACACGGCTCAGCAGACAGTATCACACAGGAGAGGATTAGATACACGGCTCAGCAGACGGTATCACACAGGAGAGGATTAGATACACGGCTCAGCAGACAGTATCACACAGGATAGGATTAGATACACGGCTCAGCAGACAGTATCACACAGGATAGGATTAGATACACGGCTCAGCAGACAGTATCACACAGGATAGGATTAGATACACGGCTCAGCAGACAGTATCACACAGGAGAGGATTAGATACACGGCTCAGCAGACAGTATCACACAGGATAGGATTAGATACACGGCTCAGCAGACAGTATCACACAGGAGAGGGTTAGATACACGGCTCAGCAGACAGTATCACACAGGATAGGATTAGATACACGGCTCAGCAGACAGTATCACACAGGATAGGATTAGATACACGGCTCAGCAGTCAGTATCACACAGGAGAGGATTAGATACACGGCTCAGCAGACAGTATCACACAGGAGAGGATTAGATACACGGCTCAGCAGACAGTATCACACAGGAGAGGATTAGATACACGGCTCAGCAGACAGTATCACACAGGATAGGATTAGATACACGGCTCAGCAGACAGTATCACACAGGATAGGATTAGATACACGGCTCAGCAGACAGTATCACACAGGAGAGGATTAGATACACGGCTCAACAGACAATATCACACAGGATAGGATTAGATACACGGCTCAGCAGACAGTATCACACAGGATAGGATTAGATACACGGCTCAGCAGACAGTATCACACAGGAGAGGATTAGATACACGGCTCAGCAGACAGTATCACACAGGAGAGGATTAGATACACAGCTCAGCAGACGGTATCACACAGGAGAGGATTAGATACATGGCTCAGCAGACAGTATCACACAGGAGAGGATTAGATACACGGCTCAGCAGACAGTATCACACAGGAGAGGATTAGATACACGGCTCAGCAGACAGTATCACACAGGAGAGGATTAGATACACGGCTCAGCAGACAGTATCACACAGGAGAGGATTAGATACACGGCTCAGCAGACAGTATCGCACAGGAGAGGATTAGATACACGCTCAGCAGACAGTATCACACAGGATAGGATTAGATACACGGCTCAGCAGACAGTATCACACAGGATAGGATTAGATACATGGCTCAGCAGACAGTATCACACAGGAGAGGATTAGATACACGGCTCAGCAGACAGTATCACACAGGAGAGGATTAGATACACGGCTCAGCAGACAGTATCACACAGGAGAGGATTAGATACACGGCTCAGCAGACAGTATCGCACAGGAGAGGATTAGATACACGCTCAGCAGACAGTATCACACAGGAGAGGATTAGATACACGCTCAGCAGACAGTATCACACAGGAGAGGATTAGATACACTGCTCAGCAGACAGTATCACACAGGAGAGGGTTAGATACACGGCTCAGCAGACAGTATCACACAGAAGAGGATTAGATACACAGCTCAGCAGACGGTATCACACAGGAGAGGGTTAGATACACGGCTCAGCAGACAGTATCACACAGGAGAGGATTAGATACACGCTCAGCAGACAGTATCACACAGAAGAGGATTAGATACACGGCTCAGCAGACAGTATCACACAGGAGGGGATTAGATACACGGCTCAGCAGACAGTATCACACAGAAGAGGATTAGATACACAGCTCAGCAGACGGTATCACACAGGAGAGGATTAGATACACGGCTCAGCAGACAGTATCACACAGGAGGGGATTAGATACACGGCTCAGCAGACAGTATCACACAGAAGAGGATTAGATACACAGCTCAGCAGACAGTATCACACAGGATAGGATTAGATACACGGCTCAGCAGACAGTATCACACAGGATAGGATTAGATACACGCTCAGCAGACAGTATCACACAGAAGAGGATTAGATACACGGCTCAGCAGACAGTATCACACAGGAGGGGATTAGATACACGGCTCAGCAGACAGTATCACACAGGAGAGGATTAGATACACAGCTCAGCAGACGGTATCACACAGGAGAGGATTAGATACACGGCTCAGCAGACGGTATCACACAGGAGAGGATTAGATACACGGCTCAGCAGACAGTATCACACAGGAGGGGATTAGATACACAGCTCAGCAGACAGTATCACACAAGATAGGATTAGATACACGGCTCAGCAGACAGTATCACACAGGATAGGATTAGATACACGGCTCAGCAGACAGTATCACACGGGATAGGATTAGATACACGGCTCAGCAGGCAGTATCACACAGGATAGGATTAGATACACGGCTCAGCAGACAGTATCACACAGAAGAGGATTAGATACACAGCTCAGCAGACAGTATCACACAAGATAGGATTAGATACACGGCTCAGCAGACAGTATCACACAGGATAGGATTAGATACACGGCTCAGCAGACAGTATCACACAGGAGAGGATTAGATACACAGCTCAGCAGACGGTATCACACAGGAGAGGATTAGATACACGGCTCAGCAGACAGTATCACACAGGAGAGGATTACATACACGGCTCAGCAGACAGTATCACACAGGAGGGGATTAGATACACGGCTCAGCAGACAGTATCACACAGAAGAGGATTAGATACACAGCTCAGCAGACAGTATCACACAGGATAGGATTAGATACACGGCTCAGCAGACAGTATCACACAGGAGAGGATTAGATACACGGCTCAGCAGACAGTATCACACAGGAGAGGATTACATACACGGCTCAGCAGACAGTATCACACAGGAGGGGATTAGATACACGGCTCAGCAGACAGTATCACACAGAAGAGGATTAGATACACAGCTCAGCAGACAGTATCACACAGGATAGGATTAGACACACGGCTCAGCAGACAGTATCACACAGGAGAGGATTAGATACACGCTCAGCAGACAGTATCACACAGGATAGGATTAGATACACGGCTCAGCAGACAGTATCACACAGGAGAGGATTAGATACACGGCTCAGCAGACAGTATCACACAGGACAGGATTAGATACATGGCTCAGCAGACAGTATCACACAGGATAGGATTAGATACACGGCTCAGCAGACAGTATCACACAGGACAGGATTAGATACATGGCTCAGCAGACAGTATCACACAGGATAGGATTAGATACACGGCTCAGCAGACAGTATCACACAGGATAGGATTAGATACACGGCTCAGCAGACAGTATCACACAGGATAGGATTAGATACACGGCTCAGCAGACAGTATCACACAGGACAGGATTAGATACATGGCTCAGCAGACAGTATCACACAGGATAGGATTAGATACACGGCTCAGCAGACAGTATCACACAGAGAGGATTAGATACACGGCTCAGCAGACAGTATCACACAGGAGAGGATTAGATACACGGCTCAGCAGACAGTATCACACAGGAGAGGATTAGATACACGGCTCAGCAGATAGTATCACACAGGATAGGATTAGATACACAGCTCAGCAGACAGTATCACACAGGATAGGATTAGATACACAGCTCAACAGACAGTATCACACAGGATAGGATTAGATACACGGCTCAGCAGACAGTATCACACAGGATAGGATTAGATACACGGCTCAGCAGACAGGATAGGATTAGATACACGGCTCAACAGACAGTATCACACAGGATAGGATTAGATACACGGCTCAGCAGATAGTATCACACAGGATAGGATTAGATACACAGCTCAGCAGACAGTATCACACAGGATAGGATTAGATACACGGCTCAGCAGACAGTATCACACAGGAGAGGATTAGATACACGGCTCAGCAGATAGTATCACACAGGATAGGATTAGATACACTGCTCAGCAGACAGTATCACACAGTATAGGATTAGATACACGGCTCAGCAGACAGTATCACACAGGAGAGGATTAGATACACGGCTCAGCAGACAGTATCACACAGGATAGGATTAGATACACGGCTCAGCAGACGGTATCGCACAGAAGGGGATTAGATACACGGCTCAGCAGACAGTATCACACAGGAGAGGATTAGATACACGGCTCAGCAGACAGTATCGCACAGGAGGGGATTAGATACACGGCTCAGCAGACAGTATCACACAGGAGAGGATTAGATACACGGCTCAGCAGACAGTATCACACAGGATAGGATTAGATACACGGCTCAGCAGATAGTATCACACAGGATAGGATTAGATACACAGCTCAGCAGACAGTATCACACAGGATAGGATTAGATACACGGCTCAGCAGACAGTATCACACAGGAGAGGATTAGATACACGGCTCAGCAGATAGTATCACACAGGATAGGATTAGATACACTGCTCAGCAGACAGTATCACACAGTATAGGATTAGATACACGGCTCAGCAGACAGTATCGCACAGGAGGGGATTAGATACACGGCTCAGCAGACAGTATCGCACAGGAGGGGATTAGATACACGGCTCAGCAGACAGTATCACACAGAAGAGGATTAGATACATAGCTCAGCAGACAGTATCACACAGGAGAGGATTAGATACACGGCTCAGCAGACAGTATCACACAGGAGAGGATTAGATACACAGCTCAGCAGACAGTATCACACAGGATAGGGTTAGATACACGGCTCAGCAGACAGTATCACACAGAAGAGGATTAGATACACGACTCAGCAGACAGTATCACACAGGATAGGGTTAGATACACTGCTCAGCAGACAGTATCACACTGGAGAGGATTAGATACACGGCTCAGCAGACAGTATCACACAGGAGAGGATTAGATACACGGCTCAGCAGACAGTATCGCACAAGAGGGGATTAGATACACGGCTCAGCAGACTGTATCACACAGGATAGGATTAGATACACGGCTCAGCAGATAGTATCACACAGGAGAGGATTAGATACACGGCTCAGCAGACAGTATCACACAGGATAGGATTAGATACACAGCTCAGCAGACAGTATCGCACAGGAGGGGATTAGATACACGGCTCAGCAGACAGTATCACACAGGAGAGGATTAGATACACGGTTCAGCAGACAGTATCGCACAAGAGGGGATTAGATACACGGCTCAGCAGACAGTATCACACAGGAGAGGATTAGATACACGGCTCAGCAGACAGTATCGCACAAGAGGGGATTAGATACACGGCTCAGCAGACTGTATCACACAGGATAGGATTAGATACACGGCTCAGCAGATAGTATCACACAGGAGAGGATTAGATACACGGCTCAGCAGACAGTATCACACAGGATAGGATTAGATACACAGCTCAGCAGACAGTATCGCACAGGAGGGGATTAGATACACGGCTCAGCAGACAGTATCACACAGGATAGGATTAGATACACGGCTCAGCAGACAGTATCGCACAAGAGGGGATTAGATACACGGCTCAGCAGACAGTATCACACAGGAGAGGATTAGATACATGGCTCAGCAGACTGTATCACACAGGAGAGGATTAGATACACAGCTCAGCAGACAGTATCGCACAGGAGGGGATTAGATACACGGCTCAGCAGACAGTATCACACAGGAGAGGATTAGATACACGGCTCAGCAGACAGTATCACACAGAAGAGGATTAGATACACGGCTCAGCAGACAGTATCACACAGGAGAGGATTAGATACACGGCTCAGCAGACAGTATCACACAGGAGAGGATTAGATACATGGCTCAGCAGACAGTATCACACAGAAGAGGATTAGATACACGGCTCAGCAGACAGTATAACACAGGAGAGGATTAGATACACGGCTCAGCAGACAGTATCACACAGAAGAGGATTAGATACACGGCTCAGCAGACAGTATAACACAGGAGAGGATTAGATACACGGCTCAGCAGACAGTATCACACAGGATAGGATTAGATACACGGCTCAGCAGACAGTATCACACGGGAGAGGATTAGATACACGGCTCAGCAGACAGTATCACACAGGAGAGGATTAGATACACGGCTCAGCAGACAGTATCACACGGGAGAGGATTAGATACACGGCTCAGCAGACAGTATCACACAGGAGAGGATTAGATACACGGCTCAGCAGACAGTATCACACAGAAGAGGATTAGATACACAGCTCAGCAGACAGTATCACACAGGAGAGGATTAGATACACGGCTCAGCAGACAGTATCACACAGAAGAGGATTAGATACACGGCTCAGCAGACAGTATCACACAGGATAGGATTAGATACACGGCTCAGCAGACAGTATCACACGGGAGAGGATTAGATACACGGCTCAGCAGACAGTATCACACGGGAGAGGATTAGATACACGGCTCAGCAGACAGTATCACACAGGAGAGGATTAGATACACGGCTCAGCAGACAGTATCACACAGGATAGGATTAGATACACGGCTCAGCAGACAGTATCACACAGGAGAGGATTAGATACACGGCTCAGCAGACAGTATCACACAGGATAGGATTAGATACACGGCTCAGCAGACAGTATCACACAGGAGAGGATTAGATACACGACTCAGCAGACAGTATCACACAGGAGAGGATTAGATACACGGCTCAGCAGACAGTATCACACAGGAGAGGATTAGATACACTGCTCAGCAGACAGTATCACACAGGAGAGGATTAGATACACGGCTCAGCAGACAGTATCACACAGGAGAGGATTAGATACACGGCTCAGCAGACAGTATCACACAGGAGAGGATTAGATACACTGCTCAGCAGACAGTATCACACAGGAGAGGATTAGATACACTGCTCAGCAGACAGTATCACACAGGAGAGGATTAGATACACGGCTCAGCAGTCAGTATCTCACAGGAGAGGATTAGATACACGGCTCAGCAGACAGTATCACACAGAAGAGGATTAGATACACTGCTCAGCAGACAGTATCACACAGGAGAGGATTAGATACACTGCTCAGCAGACAGTATCACACAGGAGAGGATTAGATACACGGCTCAGCAGACAGTATCACACAGGAGAGGATTAGATACACGGCTCAGCAGACAGTATCACACAGGATAGGATTAGATACACGGCTCAGCAGACAGTATCACACAGGAGAGGATTAGATACACGGCTCAGCAGACAGTATCACACAGAAGAGGATTAGATACACGGCTCAGCAGACAGTATCGCACAGGAGGGGATTAGATACACGGCTCAGCAGACAGTATCACACAGGAGAGGATTAGATACACGGCTCAGCAGACAGTATCACACAGGAGAGGATTAGATACACGGCTCAGCAGACAGTATCACACAGGATGGGATTAGATACACGGCTCAGCAGACAGTATCACACAGGATAGGATTAGATACACGGCTCAGCAGACAGTATCACACAGAAGAGGATTAGATACACGGCTCAGCAGACAGTATCACACAGGAGAGGATTAGATACACGGCTCAGCAGACAGTATCACACAGGAGAGGATTAGATACACGGCTCAGCAGACAGTATCACACAGGAGAGGATTAGATACACGGCTCAGCAGACAGTATCACACAGGATAGGATTAGATACACGGCTCAGCAGACAGTATCACACAGGATAGGATTAGATACACGGCTCAGCAGACAGTATCACACAGGAGAGGATTAGATACACAGCTCAGCAGACAGTATCACACAGGAGAGGATTAGATACACAGCTCAGCAGACAGTATCACACAGGAGAGGATTAGATACACGGCTCAGCAGACGGTATCACACAGGAGAGGATTAGATACACGGCTCAGCAGACAGTATCACACAGGAGAGGATTAGATACACAGCTCAGCAGACAGTATCACACAGGAGAGGATTAGATACACAGCTCAGCAGACAGTATCACACAGGAGAGGATTAGATACATGGCTCAGCAGACAGTATCACACAGGAGAGGATTAGATACACGGCTCAGCAGACAGTATCACACAGGAGAGGATTAGATACACAGCTCAGCAGACAGTATCACACAGGAGAGGATTAGATACATGGCTCAGCAGACAGTATCACACAGGAGAGGATTAGATACACAGCTCAGCAGACAGTATCACACAGGAGAGGATTAGATACACGGCTCAGCAGACAGTATCACACAGGAGAGGATTAGATACATGGCTCAGCAGACAGTATCACACAGGAGAGGATTAGATACATGGCTCAGCAGGCAGTATCACACAGGAGAGGATTAGATACACGGCTCAGCAGACAGTATCACACAGGAGAGGATTAGATACACAGCTCAGCAGACGGTATCACACAGGAGAGGATTAGATACACGGCTCAGCAGACAGTATCACACAGGATAGGATTAGATACACGGCTCAGCAAACAGTATCACACAGGAGAGGATTAGATACACGGCTCAGCAGACAGTATCACACAGGATAGGATTAGATACACGGCTCAGCAAACAGTATCACACAGGATAGGATTAGATACACGGCTCAGCAAACAGTATCACACAGGAGAGGATTAGATACACGGCTCAGCAGACAGTATCACACAGGATAGGATTAGATACACGGCTCAGCAGACAGTATCACACAGGAGAGGATTAGATACACGGCTCAGCAGACAGTATCACACAGAAGAGGATTAGATTCACGGCTCAGCAGACAGTATCACACAGAAGAGGATTAGATACACAGCTCAGCAGACAGTATCACACAGGAGAGGATTAGATACATGGCTCAGCAGACAGTATCACACAGGAGAGGATTAGATACACGGATCAACAGACAGTATCACACAGGATAGGATTAGATACACGGCTCAGCAGACAGTATCACACAGGAGAGGATTAGATACACGGCTCAGCAGACAGTATCACACAGAGAGGATTAGATACACGGCTCAGCAGACAGTATCACACAGGAGAGGATTAGATACACGGCTCAGCAGACAGTATCACACAGGAGAGGATTAGATACACGGCTCAGCAGACAGTATCACACAGGAGAGGATTAGATACACGGCTCAGCAGACAGTATCACACAGTATAGGATTAGATACACGGCTCAGCAGACAGTATCACACAGGAGAGGATTAGATACACGGCTCAGCAGACAGTATCACACAGGAGAGGATTAGATACACGGCTCAGCAGACAGTATCACACAGTATAGGATTAGATACACAGCTCAGCAGACAGTATCACACAGGAGAGGATTTGATACACGGCTCAGCAGACAGTATCACACAGGAGAGGATTAGATACACGGCTCAGCAGACAGTATCACACAGTATAGGATTAGATACACGGCTCAACAGACAGTATCACACAGGAGAGGATTAGATACACGGCTCAGCAGACAGTATCACACAGGAGAGGATTAGATACATGGCTCAGCAGACAGTATCACACAGGAGAGGATTAGATACATGGCTCAGCAGACAGTATCACACAGGATAGGATTAGATACACGGCTCAGCAGATAGTATCACACAGGATAGGATTAGATACACGGCTCAGCAGACAGTATCACACAGGATAGGATTAGATACACGTCTCAGCAGACAGTATCACACAGGAGAGGATTAGATACACGGCTCAACAGACAGTATCACACAGGATAGGATTAGATACACGGCTCAGCAGACAGTATCACACCGGAGAGGATTAGATACACGGCTCAGCAGACAGTATCACACAGGAGAGGATTAGATACACGGCTCAACAGACAGTATCACACAGGAGAGGATTAGATACACGGCTCAGCAGACAGTATCACACAGGAGAGGATTAGATACACGGCTCAGCAGACAGTATCACACAGGAGAGGATTAGATACACGCTCAGCAGACAGTATCACACAGGAGAGGATTAGATACACTGCTCAGCAGACAGTATCACACAGGAGAGGATTAGATACACGGCTCAGCAGACAGTATCACACAGGAGAGGATTAGATACACGCTCAGCAGACAGTATCACACAGGAGAGGATTAGATACACGCTCAGCAGACAGTATCACACAGGAGAGGATTAGATACACGCTCAGCAGACAGTATCACACAGAAGAGGATTAGATACACGGCTCAGCAGACAGTATCACACAGGAGGGGATTAGATACACGGCTCAGCAGACAGTATCACACAGAAGAGGATTAGATACACAGCTCAGCAGACGGTATCACACAGGAGAGGGTTAGATACACGGCTCAGCAGACAGTATCACACAGGAGAGGATTAGATACACGCTCAGCAGACAGTATCACACAGAAGAGGATTAGATACACGGCTCAGCAGACAGTATCACACAGGAGGGGATTAGATACACGGCTCAGCAGACAGTATCACACAGAAGAGGATTAGATACACAGCTCAGCAGACGGTATCACACAGGAGAGGATTAGATACACGGCTCAGCAGACAGTATCACACAGGAGGGGATTAGACACACGGCTCAGCAGACAGTATCACACAGAAGAGGATTAGATACACAGCTCAGCAGACAGTATCACACAGGATAGGATTAGATACACGGCTCAGCAGACAGTATCACACAGGATAGGATTAGATACACGGCTCAGCAGACAGTATCACACAGGAGAGGATTAGATACACAGCTCAGCAGACGGTATCACACAGGAGAGGATTAGATACACGGCTCAGCAGACAGTATCACACAGGAGGGGATTAGATACACGGCTCAGCAGACAGTATCACACAGAAGAGGATTAGATACACAGCTCAGCAGACAGTATCACACAGGATAGGATTAGATACACGGCTCAGCAGACAGTATCACACAGGAGAGGATTAGATACACGGCTCAGCAGACAGTATCACACAGGAGAGGATTAGATACACGGCTCAGCAGACAGTATCACACAGGAGAGGATTAGATACACGCTCAGCAGACAGTATCACACAGAAGAGGATTAGATACACGCTCAGCAGACAGTATCACACAGGAGAGGATTAGATACACGGCTCAGCAGACAGTATCACACAGGAGAGGATTAGATACACGGCTCAGCAGACAGTATCACACAGGATAGGATTAGATACACAGCTCAGCAGACAGTATCACACAGGAGAGGATTAGATACACGGCTCAGCAGACAGTATCACACAGGATAGGATTAGATACACGGCTCAGCAGACAGTATCACACAGGAGAGGATTAGATACACGGCTCAGCAGACAGTATCACACAGGATAGGATTAGATACACAGCTCAGCAGACAGTATCACACAGGAGAGGATTAGATACACGGCTCAGCAGACAGTATCACACAGGAGAGGATTAGATACACGGCTCAGCAGACAGTATCACACAGGAGAGGATTAGATACACGGCTCAGCAGACAGTATCACACAGGAGAGGATTAGATACACGGCTCAGCAGACAGTATCACACAGGAGAGGATTAGATACATGGCTCACCAGACAGTATCACACAGAAGAGGATTAGATTCACGGCTCAGCAGACAGTATCACACAGGATAGGATTAGATACACGGCTCAGCAGACAGTATCACACAGGAGAGGATTAGATACATGGCTCACCAGACAGTATCACACAGGAGAGGATTAGATACACAGCTCAGCAGACAGTATCACACAGGATAGGATTAGATACACGGCTCAGCAGACAGTATCACACAGGATAGGATTAGATACACGGCTCAGCAGACAGTATCACACAGGACAGGATTAGATACACGGCTCAGCAGACAGTATCACACAGGATAGGATTAGATACACGGCTCAGCAGACAGTATCACACAGTATAGGATTAGATACACGGCTCAGCAGACAGTATCACACAGAGAGGATTAGATACACGGCTCAGCAGACAGTATCACACAGGAGAGGATTAGATACACGGCTCAGCAGACAGTATCACACAGGAGAGGATTAGATACACGGCTCAGCAGATAGTATCACACAGGATAGGATTAGATACACAGCTCAGCAGACAGTATCACACAGGATAGGATTAGATACACAGCTCAACAGACAGTATCACACAGGATAGGATTAGATACACGGCTCAGCAGACAGTATCACACAGGATAGGATTAGATACACGGCTCAGCAGACAGGATAGGATTAGATACACGGCTCAACAGACAGTATCACACAGGATAGGATTAGATACACGGCTCAGCAGATAGTATCACACAGGATAGGATTAGATACACAGCTCAGCAGACAGTATCACACAGGATAGGATTAGATACACGGCTCAGCAGACAGTATCACACAGGATAGGATTAGATACACGGCTCAGCAGATGGTATCACACAGGAGAGGATTAGATACACGGCTCAGCAGACAGTATCACACAGGATAGGATTAGATACACGGCTCAGCAGACAGTATCACACAGGAGAGGATTAGATACACAGCTCAGCAGACGGTATCACACAGGAGAGGATTAGATACACGGCTCAGCAGACAGTATCACACAGGAGGGGATTAGATACACGGCTCAGCAGACAGTATCACACAGAAGAGGATTAGATACACAGCTCAGCAGACAGTATCACACAGGATAGGATTAGATACACGGCTCAGCAGACAGTATCACACAGGAGAGGATTAGATACACGGCTCAGCAGACAGTATCACACAGGAGAGGATTAGATACACGGCTCAGCAGACAGTATCACACAGGAGAGGATTAGATACACGCTCAGCAGACAGTATCACACAGAAGAGGATTAGATACACGCTCAGCAGACAGTATCACACAGGAGAGGATTAGATACACGGCTCAGCAGACAGTATCACACAGGAGAGGATTAGATACACGGCTCAGCAGACAGTATCACACAGGAGAGGATTAGATACACGCTCAGCAGACAGTATCACACAGAAGAGGATTAGATACACGCTCAGCAGACAGTATCACACAGGAGAGGATTAGATACACGGCTCAGCAGACAGTATCACACAGGATAGGATTAGATACACAGCTCAGCAGACAGTATCACACAGGAGAGGATTAGATACACGGCTCAGCAGACAGTATCACACAGGATAGGATTAGATACACGGCTCAGCAGACAGTATCACACAGGAGAGGATTAGATACACGGCTCAGCAGACAGTATCACACAGGATAGGATTAGATACACGGCTCAGCAGACAGTATCACACAGGAGAGGATTAGATACACAGCTCAGCAGTCAGTATCACACAGGATAGGATTAGATACACGGCTCAGCAGACAGTATCACACAGGAGAGGATTAGATACACGGCTCAGCAGACAGTATCACACAGGAGAGGATTAGATACATGGCTCACCAGACAGTATCACACAGAAGAGGATTAGATTCACGGCTCAGCAGACAGTATCACACAGGAGAGGATTAGATACACAGCTCAGCAGACAGTATCACACAGGATAGGATTAGATACACGGCTCAGCAGACAGTATCACACAGGAGAGGATTAGATACACGGCTCAGCAGACAGTATCACACAGGAGAGGATTAGATACACGGCTCAGCAGACAGTATCACACAGGACAGGATTAGATACATGGCTCAGCAGACAGTATCACACAGGATAGGATTAGATACACGGCTCAGCAGACAGTATCACACAGTATAGGATTAGATACACGGCTCAGCAGACAGTATCACACAGAGAGGATTAGATACACGGCTCAGCAGACAGTATCACACAGGAGAGGATTAGATACACGGCTCAGCAGACAGTATCACACAGGAGAGGATTAGATACACGGCTCAGCAGATAGTATCACACAGGATAGGATTAGATACACAGCTCAGCAGACAGTATCACACAGGATAGGATTAGATACACAGCTCAACAGACAGTATCACACAGGATAGGATTAGATACACGGCTCAGCAGACAGTATCACACAGGATAGGATTAGATACACGGCTCAGCAGACAGGATAGGATTAGATACACGGCTCAGCAGATAGTATCACACAGGATAGGATTAGATACACGGCTCAGCAGACAGTATCACACAGGATAGGATTAGATACACGGCTCAGCAGACAGTATCACACAGGATAGGATTAGATACACGGCTCAGCAGATGGTATCACACAGGAGAGGATTAGATACACAGCTCAGCAGACAGTATCACACAGGATAGGATTAGATACACGGCTCAGCAGATAGTATCACACAGGATAGGATTAGATACACTGCTCAGCAGACAGTATCACACAGCATAGGATTAGATACACGGCTCAGCAGACAGTATCACACAGGAGAGGATTAGATACACGGCTCAGCAGACGGTATCGCACAGAAGGGGATTAGATACACGGCTCAGCAGACAGTATCACACAGGAGAGGATTAGATACACGGCTCAGCAGACAGTATCGCACAGGAGGGGATTAGATACACGGCTCAGCAGACAGTATCACACAGAAGAGGATTAGATACATAGCTCAGCAGACAGTATCTCACAGGAGAGGATTAGATACATAGCTCAGCAGACAGTATCACACAGGATAGGATTAGATACACGGCTCAGCAGACAGTATCACACAGGAGAGGATTAGATACACGGCTCAGCAGACAGTATCACACAGGATAGGATTAGATACACGGCTCAGCAGACAGTATCGCACAGGAGGGGATTAGATACACGGCTCAGCAGACAGTATCGCACAGGAGGGGATTAGATACACGGCTCAGCAGACAGTATCACACAGAAGAGGATTAGATACATAGCTCAGCAGACAGTATCACACAGGATAGGATTAGATACACGGCTCAGCAGACAGTATCACACAGGAGAGGATTAGATACACGGCTCAGCAGACAGTATCACACAGGAGAGGATTAGATACACAGCTCAGCAGACAGTATCACACAGGATAGGATTAGATACATAGCTCAGCAGACAGTATCACACAGGATAGGATTAGATACACGGCTCAGCAGACAGTATCACACAGGAGAGGATTAGATACACGGCTCAGCAGACAGTATCACACGGGAGAGGATTAGATACACGGCTCAGCAGACAGTATCACACAGGAGAGGATTAGATACACGGCTCAGCAGACAGTATCACACGGGAGAGGATTAGATACACGGCTCAGCAGACAGTATCACACAGGAGAGGATTAGATACACGGCTCAGCAGACAGTATCACACAGAAGAGGATTAGATACACAGCTCAGCAGACAGTATCACACAGGAGAGGATTAGATACACAGCTCAGCAGACAGTATCACACAGGAGAGGATTAGATACACGGCTCAGCAGACAGTATCACACAGAAGAGGATTAGATACACGGCTCAGCAGACAGTATCACACAGGATAGGATTAGATACACGGCTCAGCAGACAGTATCACACGGGAGAGGATTAGATACACGGCTCAGCAGACAGTATCACACAGGAGAGGATTAGATACACGGCTCAGCAGACAGTATCACACAGGATAGGATTAGATACACGGCTCAGCAGACAGTATCACACAGGAGAGGATTAGATACACGGCTCAGCAGACAGTATCACACAGGATAGGATTAGATACACGGCTCAGCAGACAGTATCACACAGAAGAGGATTAGATACACTGCTCAGCAGACAGTATCACACAGGAGAGGATTAGATACACGGCTCAGCAGACAGTATCACACAGGATAGGATTAGATACACGGCTCAGCAGTCAGTATCACACAGGAGAGGATTAGATACACTGCTCAGCAGACAGTATCACACAGGAGAGGATTAGATACACGGCTCAGCAGACAGTATCACACAGGAGAGGATTAGATACACGGCTCAGCAGACAGTATCACACAGGATAGGATTAGATACACGGCTCAGCAGTCAGTATCTCACAGGAGGGGATTAGATACACGGCTCAGCAGACAGTATCACACAGAAGAGGATTAGATACACTGCTCAGCAGACAGTATCACACAGGAGAGGATTAGATACACGGCTCAGCAGACGGTATCACACAGGAGAGGATTAGATACATGGCTCAGCAGACAGTATCACACAGGATAGGATTAGATACACGGATCAACAGACAGTATCACACAGGATAGGATTAGATACACGGCTCAGCAGACAGTATCACACAGAGAGGATTAGATACACGGCTCAGCAGACAGTATCACACAGGAGAGGATTAGATACACGGCTCAGCAGACAGTATCACACAGTATAGGATTAGATACACGGCTCAGCAGACAGTATCACACAGGAGAGGATTAGATACACGGCTCAGCAGACAGGATAGGATTAGATACACGGCTCAACAGACAGTATCACACAGGAGAGGATTAGATACACGGCTCAGCAGACAGTATCACACAGGAGAGGATTAGATACATGGCTCAGCAGACAGTATCACACAGGAGAGGATTAGATACACGGCTCAGCAGACAGTATCACACAGGATAGGATTAGATACACGGCTCAGCAGATAGTATCACACAGGATAGGATTAGATACACGGCTCAGCAGACAGTATCACACAGGATAGGATTAGATACACGTCTCAGCAGACAGTATCACACAGGAGAGGATTAGATACACGGCTCAACAGACAGTATCACACAGGATAGGATTAGATACACGGCTCAGCAGACAGTATCACACCGGAGAGGATTAGATACACGGCTCAGCAGACAGTATCACACAGGAGAGGATTAGATACACGGCTCAACAGACAGTATCACACAGGATAGGATTAGATACACGGCTCAGCAGATAGTATCACACAGGATAGGATTAGATACACGGCTCAGCAGACAGTATCACACAGGAGAGGATTAGATACACGGCTCAGCAGACAGTATCACACAGGATAGGATTAGATACACTGCTCAGCAGACAGTATCACACAGGAGAGGATTAGATACACGGCTCAGCAGATAGTATCACACAGGATAGGATTAGATACACGGCTCAGTAGACGGTATCACACAGTATAGGATTAGATACACGGCTCAGCAGACAGTATCACACAGGAGAGGATTAGATACACGGCTCAGCAGACAGTATCACACAGGATAGGATTAGATACACGGCTCAGCAGACAGTATCGCACAGGATAGGATTAGATACACGGCTCAGCAGATAGTATCACACAGGATAGGATTAGATACACGGCTCAGCAGACAGTATCACACAGGAGAGGATTAGATACACCGCTCAGCAGACAGTATCACACAGGAGAGGATTAGATACACGGCTCAGCAGTCAGTATCACACAGGAGAGGATTAGATACACGGCTCAGCAGACAGTATCGCACAGGAGAGGATTAGATACACGGCTCAGCAGACAATATCACACAGGAGAGGATTAGATACACGGCTCAGCAGACAGTATCACACAGGATAGGATTAGATACATAGCTCAGCAGACAGTATCACACAGGATAGGATTAGATACACGGCTCAGCAGACAGTATCACACAGGATAGGGTTAGATACACGGCTCAGCAGACAGTATCACACAGAAGAGGATTAGATACATAGCTCAGCAGACAGTATCACACAGGATAGGATTAGATACACGGCTCAGCAGACAGTATCACACAGGATAGGGTTAGATACACGGCTCAGCAGACAGTATCACACAGGAGAGGATTAGATACACGGCTCAGCAGACAGTATCGCACAAGAGGGGATTAGATACACGGCTCAGCAGACAGTATCACACAGGAGAGGATTAGATACACGGCTCAGCAGACAGTATCACACAGGAGAGGATTAGATACACGGCTCAGCAGACAGTATCACACAGGAGAGGATTAGATACACGGCTCAGCAGACTGTATCACACAGGAGAGGATTAGATACACGGCTCAGCAGACAGTATCGCACAGGATGGGATTAGATACACGGCTCAGCAGACAGTATCACACAGGAGAGGATTAGATACACGGCTCAGCAGACAGTATCGCACAAGAGGGGATTAGATACACGGCTCAGCAGACAGTATCACACAGGAGAGGATTAGATACACGGCTCAGCAGACAGTATCACACAGGAGAGGATTAGATACACAGCTCAGCAGACAGTATCACACAGGAGAGGATTAGATACACGGCTCAGCAGTCAGTATCGCACAAGAGGGGATTAGATACACGGCTCAGCAGACAGTATCACACAGGATAGGATTAGATACACAGCTCAGCAGACAGTAGCGCACAGGATGGGATTAGATACACGGCTCAGCAGACAGTATCACACAGGAGAGGATTAGATACACGGCTCAGCAGACAGTATCGCACAAGAGGGGATTAGATACACGGCTCAGCAGACAGTATCACACAGGAGAGGATTAGATACACGGCTCAGCAGACAGTATCGCACAAGAGGGGATTAGATACACGGCTCAGCAGACTGTATCACACAGGATAGGATTAGATACACGGCTCAGCAGATAGTATCACACAGGAGAGGATTAGATACAAAGCTCAGCAGACAGTATCACACAGGATAGGATTAGATACACAGCTCAGCAGACAGTATCGCACAGGAGGGGATTAGATACACGGCTCAGCAGACAGTATCACACAGGATAGGATTAGATACACGGCTCAGCAGACAGTATCGCACAAGAGGGGATTAGATACACGGCTCAGCAGACAGTATCACACAGGAGAGGATTAGATACATGGCTCAGCAGACTGTATCACACAGGAGAGGATTAGATACACAGCTCAGCAGACAGTATCGCACAGGAGGGGATTAGATACACGGCTCAGCAGACAGTATCACACAGGAGAGGATTAGATACACGGCTCAGCAGACAGTATCACACAGAAGAGGATTAGATACACGGCTCAGCAGACAGTATCACACAGGAGAGGATTAGATACACGGCTCAGCAGACAGTATCACACAGGAGAGGATTAGATACACGGCTCAGCAGACAGTATCACACAGGATAGGATTAGATACACAGCTCAGCAGACAGTATCACACAGGAGAGGATTAGATACACGGCTCAGCAGACAGTATCACACAGAAGAGGATTAGATACACGGCTCAGCAGACAGTATAACACAGGAGAGGATTAGATACACGGCTCAGCAGACAGTATCACACAGAAGAGGATTAGATACACGGCTCAGCAGACAGTATAACACAGGAGAGGATTAGATACACGGCTCAGCAGACAGTATCACACAGGATAGGATTAGATACACGGCTCAGCAGACAGTATCACACGGGAGAGGATTAGATACACGGCTCAGCAGACAGTATCACACAGGAGAGGATTAGATACACGGCTCAGCAGACAGTATCACACAGGATAGGATTAGATACACGGCTCAGCAGACAGTATCACACAGAAGAGGATTAGATACACAGCTCAGCAGACAGTATCACACAGGAGAGGATTAGATACACGGCTCAGCAGACAGTATCACACAGAAGAGGATTAGATACACAGCTCAGCAGACAGTATCACACAGGAGAGGATTAGATACACGGCTCAGCAGACAGTATCACACAGAAGAGGATTAGATACACGGCTCAGCAGACAGTATCACACAGGATAGGATTAGATACACGGCTCAGCAGACAGTATCACACGGGAGAGGATTAGATACACGGCTCAGCATACAGTATCACACAGGAGAGGATTAGATACACGGCTCAGCAGACAGTATCACACAGGATAGGATTAGATACACGGCTCAGCAGACAGTATCACACAGGAGAGGATTAGATACACGGCTCAGCAGACAGTATCACACAGGAGAGGATTAGATACACGGCTCAGCAGTCAGTATCTCACAGGAGAGGATTAGATACACGGCTCAGCAGACAGTATCACACAGAAGAGGATTAGATACACTGCTCAGCAGACAGTATCACACAGGAGAGGATTAGATACACTGCTCAGCAGACAGTATCACACAGGAGAGGATTAGATACACGGCTCAGCAGACAGTATCACACAGGAGAGGATTAGATACACGGCTCAGCAGACAGTATCACACAGGAGAGGATTAGATACACGGCTCAGCAGACAGTATCACACAGGATAGGATTAGATACACGGCTCAGCAGACAGTATCACACAGGAGAGGATTAGATACATGGCTCAGCAGACAGTATCACACAGGATAGGATTAGATACACGGCTCAGCAGACAGTATCACACAGGAGAGGATTAGATACACGGATCAGCAGACAGTATCACACAGGAGAGGATTAGATACACGGCTCAGCAGACAGTATCACACAGGAGAGGATTAGATACACGGCTCAGCAGACAGTATCACACAGGAGAGGATTAGATACACTGCTCAGCAGACAGTATCACACAGGAGAGGATTAGATACACGGCTCAGCAGACAGTATCACACAGGAGAGGATTAGATACACGGCTCAGCAGACAGTATCACACAGGATAGGATTAGATACACGGCTCAGCAGACAGTATCACACAGGAGAGGATTAGATACATGGCTCAGCAGACAGTATCGCACAGAAGAGGATTAGATACACGGCTCAGCAGACAGTATCACACAGGAGAGGATTAGATACACGGCTCAGCAGACAGTATCACACAGGATAGGATTAGATACACGGCTCAGCAGACAGTATCACACAGGATAGGATTAGATACACGGCTCAGCAGACAGTATCACACAGGAGAGGATTAGATACACAGCTCAGCAGACAGTATCACACAGGAGAGGATTAGATACACAGCTCAGCAGACGGTATCACACAGGATAGGATTAGATACACGGCTCAGCAGACAGTATCACACAGGAGAGGATTAGATACATGGCTCAGCAGACAGTATCACACAGGAGAGGATTAGATACACGGCTCAGCAGACAGTATCACACAGGATAGGATTAGATACACGGCTCAGCAGACAGTATCACACAGGATAGGATTAGATACACGGCTCAGCAGACAGTATCACACAGGAGAGGATTAGATACACGGCTCAGCAGACAGTATCACACAGGATAGGATTAGATACACGGCTCAGCAGACAGTATCACACAGGAGAGGATTAGATACACGGCTCAGCAGACAGTATCACACAGGAGAGGATTAGATACACGGCTCAGCAGACGGTATCACACAGGAGAGGATTAGATACACGGCTCAGCAGACAGTATCACACAGGATAGGATTAGATACACAGCTCAGCAGACGGTATCACACAGGAGAGGATTAGATACACGGCTCAGCAGACAGTATCACACAGGAGAGGATTAGATACACGGCTCAGCAAACAGTATCACACAGGAGAGGATTAGATACACGGCTCAGCAGACAGTATCACACAGAAGAGGATTAGATTCACGGCTCAGCAGACAGTATCACACAGGATAGGATTAGATACACGGCTCAGCAAACAGTATCACACAGGATAGGATTAGATACACGGCTCAGCAGACAGTATCACACAGAAGAGGATTAGATTCACGGCTCAGCAGACAGTATCACACAGGATAGGATTAGATACACAGCTCAGCAGACGGTATCACACAGGAGAGGATTAGATACACAGCTCAGCAGACAGTATCACACAGGATAGAATTAGATACACGGCTCAGCAGACGGTATCACACAGGAGAGGATTAGATACATGGCTCAGCAGACAGTATCACACAGGAGAGGATTAGATACACGGCTCAGCAGACAGTATCACACAGGAGAGGATTAGATACACGGCTCAGCAGACAGTATCACACAGGAGAGGATTAGATACACAGCTCAGCAGACAGTATCACACAGGAGAGGATTAGATACACGGATCAACAGACAGTATCACACAGGATAGGATTAGATACACGGCTCAGCAGACAGTATCACACAGAGAGGATTAGATACACGGCTCAGCAGACAGTATCACACAGGAGAGGATTAGATACACGGCTCAGCAGACAGTATCACACAGTATAGGATTAGATACACGGCTCAGCAGACAGTATCACACAGGAGAGGATTAGATACACGGCTCAGCAGACAGGATAGGATTAGATACACGGCTCAACAGACAGTATCACACAGGAGAGGATTAGATACACGGCTCAGCAGACAGTATCACACAGGAGAGGATTAGATACACGGCTCAGCAGACAGTATCACACAGGAGAGGATTAGATACACGGCTCAGCAGACAGTATCACACAGGATAGGATTAGATACACGGCTCAGCAGATAGTATCACACAGGATAGGATTAGATACACGGCTCAGCAGACAGTATCACACAGGATAGGATTAGATACACGGCTCAGCAGATAGTATCACACAGGATAGGATTAGATACACGGCTCAGCAGACAGTATCGCACAGGAGGGGATTAGATACACGGCTCAGCAGACAGTATCACACAGGAGAGGATTAGATACACCGCTCAGCAGACAGTATCACACAGGAGAGGATTAGATACACGGCTCAGCAGTCAGTATCACACAGGAGAGGATTAGATACACGGCTCAGCAGACAGTATCGCACAGGAGAGGATTAGATACACGGCTCAGCAGACAGTATCGCACAGGAGAGGATTAGATACACCGCTCAGCAGACAGTATCACACAGGAGAGGATTAGATACACGGCTCAGCAGTCAGTATCACACAGGAGAGGATTAGATACACGGCTCAGCAGACAGTATCACACAGGAGAGGATTAGATACACGGCTCAGCAGACAGTATCACACAGGAGAGGATTAGATACACCGCTCAGCAGTCAGTATCACACAGGAGAGGATTAGATACACGGCTCAGCAGACAGTATCACACAGGAGAGGATTAGATACACGGCTCAGCAGTCAGTATCACACAGGAGAGGATTAGATACACGGCTCAGCAGATAGTACCGCACAGGAGAGGATTAGATACACGGCTCAGCAGACAGTATCGCACAGGAGAGGATTAGATACACGGCTCAGCAGTCAGTATCACACAGGAGAGGATTAGATACACGGCTCAGCAGACAGTATCGCACAGGAGAGGATTAGATACACGGCTCAGCAGACAGTATCGCACAGGAGAGGATTAGATACACGGCTCAGCAGACAGTATCGCACAGGAGAGGATTAGATACACGGCTCAGCAGACAGTATCGCACAGGAGAGGATTAGATACACGGCTCAGCAGACAGTATCGCACAGGAGAGGATTAGATACACGGCTCAGCAGACAGTATCACACAGGAGAGGATTAGATACACAGCTCAGCAGACAGTATCGCACAGGAGGGGATTAGATACACGGCTCAGCAGACAGTATCACACAGAAGAGGATTAGATACATAGCTCAGCAGACAGTATCACACAGGATAGGATTAGATACACGGCTCAGCAGACAGTATCACACAGGATAGGGTTAGATACACTGCTCAGCAGACAGTATCACACTGGAGAGGATTAGATACACGGCTCAGCAGACAGTATCACACAGGATAGGATTAGATACACGGCTCAGCAGACAGTATAACACAGGAGAGGATTAGATACACAGCTCAGCAGACAGTATCGCACAGGAGGGGATTAGATACACGGCTCAGCACACAGTATCACACAGGAGAGGATTAGATACACGGCTCAGCAGACAGTATCACACAGAAGAGGATTAGATACACGGCTCAGCAGACAGTATCACACAGGAGAGGATTAGATACACGGCTCAGCAGACAGTATCACACAGGAGAGGATTAGATACACAGCTCAGCAGACAGTATCACACAGGAGAGGATTAGATACACGGCTCAGCAGACAGTATCACACAGGATAGGATTAGATACACGGCTCAGCAGACAGTATCACACAGGATAGGATTAGATACACGGCTCAGCAGACAGTATCACACAGGAGAGGATTAGATACACGGCTCAGCAGACAGTATCACACAGGATAGGATTAGATACACGGCTCAGCAGACAGTATCACACAGGAGAGGATTAGATACACGGCTCAGCAGACAGTATCACACAGGAGAGGATTAGATACACGGCTCAGCAGACGGTATCACACAGGAGAGGATTAGATACACGGCTCAGCAGACAGTATCACACAGGAGAGGATTAGATACACGGCTCAGCAGACAGTATCACACAGGAGAGGATTAGATACACGGCTCAGTAGACAGTATCACACAGGATAGGATTAGATACACAGCTCAGCAGACGGTATCACACAGGAGAGGATTAGATACACGGCTCAGCAGACAGTATCACACAGGAGAGGATTAGATACACAGCTCAGCAGACGGTATCACACAGGAGAGGATTAGATACACGGCTCAGCAGACAGTATCACACAGGATAGGATTAGATACACGGCTCAGCAAACAGTATCACACAGGAGAGGATTAGATACACGGCTCAGCAGACAGTATCACACAGAAGAGGATTAGATTCACGGCTCAGCAGACAGTATCACACAGGATAGGATTAGATACACGGCTCAGCAAACAGTATCACACAGGATAGTGTTAGATACACGGCTCAGCAGACAGTATCACACAGAAGAGGATTAGATTCACGGCTCAGCAGACAGTATCACACAGAAGAGGATTAGATTCACGGCTCAGCAGACAGTATCACACAGGATAGGATTAGATACACAGCTCAGCAGACGGTATCACACAGGAGAGGATTAGATACACAGCTCAGCAGACAGTATCACACAGGATAGAATTAGATACACGGCTCAGCAGACGGTATCACACAGGAGAGGATTAGATACATGGCTCAGCAGACAGTATCACACAGGAGAGGATTAGATACACGGCTCAGCAGACAGTATCACACAGGAGCGGATTAGATACACGGCTCAGCAGACAGTATCACACAGGAGAGGATTAGATACACAGCTCAGCAGACAGTATCACACAGGAGAGGATTAGATACACGGATCAACAGACAGTATCACACAGGATAGGATTAGATACACGGCTCAGCAGACAGTATCACACAGAGAGGATTAGATACACGGCTCAGCAGACAGTATCACACAGGAGAGGATTAGATACACGGCTCAGCAGACAGTATCACACAGTATAGGATTAGATACACGGCTCAGCAGACAGTATCACACAGGAGAGGATTAGATACACGGCTCAGCAGACAGGATAGGATTAGATACACGGCTCAACAGACAGTATCACACAGGAGAGGATTAGATACACGGCTCAGCAGACAGTATCACACAGGAGAGGATTAGATACACGGCTCAGCAGACAGTATCACACAGGATAGGATTAGATACACGGCTCAGCAGATAGTATCACACAGGATAGGATTAGATACACGGCTCAGCAGACAGTATCGCACAGGAGGGGATTAGATACACGGCTCAGCAGACAGTATCACACAGGAGAGGATTAGATACACCGCTCAGCAGACAGTATCACACAGGAGAGGATTAGATACACGGCTCAGCAGTCAGTATCACACAGGAGAGGATTAGATACACGGCTCAGCAGACAGTATCGCACAGGAGAGGATTAGATACACGGCTCAGCAGACAGTATCGCACAGGAGAGGATTAGATACACGGCTCAGCAGACAGTATCACACAGGAGAGGATTAGATACACGGCTCAGCAGTCAGTATCACACAGGAGAGGATTAGATACACGGCTCAGCAGACAGTATCACACAGGAGAGGATTAGATACACGGCTCAGCAGACAGTATCACACAGGAGAGGATTAGATACACCGCTCAGCAGTCAGTATCACACAGGAGAGGATTAGATACACGGCTCAGCAGACAGTATCACACAGGAGAGGATTAGATACACGGCTCAGCAGTCAGTATCACACAGGAGAGGATTAGATACACGGCTCAGCAGACAGTACCGCACAGGAGAGGATTAGATACACGGCTCAGCAGACAGTATCGCACAGGAGAGGATTAGATACACGGCTCAGCAGTCAGTATCACACAGGAGAGGATTAGATACACGGCTCAGCAGACAGTATCGCACAGGAGAGGATTAGATACACGGCTCAGCAGACAGTATCGCACAGGAGAGGATTAGATACACGGCTCAGCAGACAGTATCGCACAGGAGAGGATTAGATACACGGCTCAGCAGACAGTATCGCACAGGAGAGGATTAGATACACGGCTCAGCAGACAGTATCGCACAGGAGAGGATTAGATACACGGCTCAGCAGACAGTATCACACAGGAGAGGATTAGATACACAGCTCAGCAGACAGTATCGCACAGGAGGGGATTAGATACACGGCTCAGCAGACAGTATCACACAGAAGAGGATTAGATACATAGCTCAGCAGACAGTATCACACAGGATAGGATTAGATACACGGCTCAGCAGACAGTATCACACAGGATAGGGTTAGATACACGGCTCAGCACACAGTATCACACAGAAGAGGATTAGATACACGACTCAGCAGACAGTATCACACAGGATAGGGTTAGATACACTGCTCAGCAGACAGTATCACACTGGAGAGGATTAGATACACGGCTCAGCAGACAGTATCACACAGGATAGGATTAGATACACGGCTCAGCAGACAGTATAACACAGGAGAGGATTAGATACACAGCTCAGCAGACAGTATCGCACAGGAGGGGATTAGATACACGGCTCAGCACACAGTATCACACAGGAGAGGATTAGATACACGGCTCAGCAGACAGTATCACACAGAAGAGGATTAGATACACGGCTCAGCAGACAGTATCACACAGGAGAGGATTAGATACACAGCTCAGCAGACAGTATCACACAGAAGAGGATTAGATACACGGCTCAGCAGACAGTATCACACAGGATAGGATTAGATACACGGCTCAGCAGACAGTATCACACAGGAGAGGATTAGATACACGGCTCAGCAGACAGTATCACACAGGATAGGATTAGATACACGGCTCAGCAGGCAGTATCACACAGGATAGGATTAGATACACGGCTCAGCAGACAGTATCACACGGGAGAGGATTAGATACACGGCTCAGCAGACAGTATCACACAGCATAGGATTAGATACACGGCTCAGCAGACAGTATCACACGGGAGAGGATTAGATACACGGCTCAGCAGACAGTATCACACAGCATAGGATTAGATACACGGCTCAGCAGACAGTATCACACGGGAGAGGATTAGATACACGGCTCAGCAGACAGTATCACACAGGAGAGGATTAGATACACGGCTCAGCAGACAGTATCACACAGAAGAGGATTAGATACACGGCTCAGCAGACAGTATCACACAGGAGAGGATTAGATACACGGCTCAGCAGACAGTATCACACAGGAGAGGATTAGATACACAGCTCAGCAGACGGTATCACACAGGAGAGGATTAGATACACGGCTCAGCAGACAGTATCACACAGGAGAGGATTAGATACACGGCTCAGCAGACAGTATCACACAGGAGAGGATTAGATACACGGCTCAGCAGACAGTATCGCACAGGAGGGGATTAGATACACGGCTCAGCAGACAGTATCACACAGAAGAGGATTAGATACACAGCTCAGCAGACGGTATCACACAGGAGAGGATTAGATACACGGCTCAGCAGACAGTATCACACAGGAGAGGATTAGATACACGGCTCAGCAGACAGTATCACACAGAAGAGGATTAGATACACGGCTCAGCAGACAGTATCGCACAGGAGGGGATTAGATACACGGCTCAGCAGACAGTATCACACAGGAAAGGATTAGATACACAGCTCAGCAGACGGTATCACACAGGAGAGGATTAGATACACAGCTCAGCAGACAGTATCACACAGGAGTGGATTAGATACACGGCTCAGCAGACAGTATCACACAGAAGAGGATTAGATACACGGCTCAGCAGACAGTATCGCACAGGAGGGGATTAGATACACGGCTCAGCAGACAGTATCACACAGGAGAGGATTAGATACACAGCTCAGCAGACGGTATCACACAGGAGAGGATTAGATACACAGCTCAGCAGACAGTATCGCACAGGAGGGGATTAGATACATGTCTCAGCAGACGGTATCACACAGGATAGGATTAGATACACAGCTCAGCAGACAGTATCACACAGGAGAGGATTAGATACACGGCTCAGCAGACAGTATCACACAGGAGAGGATTAGATACACGGCTCAGCAGACAGTATCACACAGGAGAGGATTAGATACACGGCTCAGCAGACAGTATCACACAGGATAGGATTAGATACACGGCTCAGCAGATAGTATCACACAGGATAGGATTAGATACACGGCTCAGCAGACAGTATCACACAGGATAGGATTAGATACACGGCTCAGCAGACAGTATCACACAGGAGAGGATTAGATACACGGCTCAGCAGACAGTATCACACAGGAGAGGATTAGATACACGGCTCAGCAGACAGTATCACACAGGAGAGGATTAGATACACGGCTCAGCAGACAGTATCACACAGGATAGGATTAGATACACGGCTCAGCAGATAGTATCACACAGGATAGGATTAGATACACGGCTCAGCAGACAGTATCACACAGGATAGGATTAGATACACGGCTCAGCAGATAGTATCACACAGGATAGGATTAGATACACGGCTCAGCAGACAGTATCGCACAGGAGGGGATTAGATACACGGCTCAGCAGACAGTATCACACAGGAGAGGATTAGATACACCGCTCAGCAGACAGTATCACACAGGAGAGGATTAGATACACGGCTCAGCAGTCAGTATCACACAGGAGAGGATTAGATACACGGCTCAGCAGACAGTATCGCACAGGAGAGGATTAGATACACGGCTCAGCAGACAGTATCGCACAGGAGAGGATTAGATACACCGCTCAGCAGACAGTATCACACAGGAGAGGATTAGATACACGGCTCAGCAGTCAGTATCACACAGGAGAGGATTAGATACACGGCTCAGCAGACAGTATCACACAGGAGAGGATTAGATACACGGCTCAGCAGACAGTATCACACAGGAGAGGATTAGATACACCGCTCAGCAGTCAGTATCACACAGGAGAGGATTAGATACACGGCTCAGCAGACAGTATCACACAGGAGAGGATTAGATACACGGCTCAGCAGTCAGTATCACACAGGAGAGGATTAGATACACGGCTCAGCAGACAGTACCGCACAGGAGAGGATTAGATACACGGCTCAGCAGACAGTATCGCACAGGAGAGGATTAGATACACGGCTCAGCAGTCAGTATCACACAGGAGAGGATTAGATACACGGCTCAGCAGACAGTATCGCACAGGAGAGGATTAGATACACGGCTCAGCAGACAGTATCGCACAGGAGAGGATTAGATACACGGCTCAGCAGACAGTATCGCACAGGAGAGGATTAGATACACGGCTCAGCAGACAGTATCGCACAGGAGAGGATTAGATACACGGCTCAGCAGACAGTATCGCACAGGAGAGGATTAGATACACGGCTCAGCAGACAGTATCACACAGGAGAGGATTAGATACACAGCTCAGCAGACAGTATCGCACAGGAGGGGATTAGATACACGGCTCAGCAGACAGTATCACACAGAAGAGGATTAGATACATAGCTCAGCAGACAGTATCACACAGGATAGGATTAGATACACTGCTCAGCAGACAGTATCACACTGGAGAGGATTAGATACACGGCTCAGCAGACAGTATCACACAGGATAGGATTAGATACACGGCTCAGCAGACAGTATAACACAGGAGAGGATTAGATACACGGCTCAGCAGACAGTATCACACAGGATAGGATTAGATACACGGCTCAGCAGACAGTATCACACAGGATAGGGTTAGATACACTGCTCAGCAGACAGTATCACACTGGAGAGGATTAGATACACGGCTCAGCAGACAGTATCACACAGGAGAGGATTAGATACACAGCTCAGCAGACAGTATCACACAGGAGAGGATTAGATACACGGCTCAGCAGACAGTATAACACAGGAGAGGATTAGATACACAGCTCAGCAGACAGTATCGCACAGGAGGGGATTAGATACACGGCTCAGCACACAGTATCACACAGGAGAGGATTAGATACACGGCTCAGCAGACAGTATCACACAGAAGAGGATTAGATACACGGCTCAGCAGACAGTATCACACAGGAGAGGATTAGATACACGGCTCAGCAGACAGTATCACACAGGAGAGGATTAGATACACAGCTCAGCAGACAGTATCACACAGGAGAGGATTAGATACACGGCTCAGCAGACAGTATCACACAGGATAGGATTAGATACACGGCTCAGCAGACAGTATCACACAGGATAGGATTAGATACACGGCTCAGCAGACAGTATCACACAGGAGAGGATTAGATACACGGCTCAGCAGACAGTATCACACAGGATAGGATTAGATACACGGCTCAGCAGACAGTATCACACAGGAGAGGATTAGATACACGGCTCAGCAGACAGTATCACACAGGAGAGGATTAGATACACGGCTCAGCAGACGGTATCACACAGGAGAGGATTAGATACACGGCTCAGCAGACAGTATCACACAGGATAGGATTAGATACACAGCTCAGCAGACGGTATCACACAGGAGAGGATTAGATACACGGCTCAGCAGACAGTATCACACAGGAGAGGATTAGATACACAGCTCAGCAGACGGTATCACACAGGAGAGGATTAGATACACGGCTCAGCAGACAGTATCACACAGGATAGGATTAGATACACGGCTCAGCAAACAGTATCACACAGGAGAGGATTAGATACACGGCTCAGCAGACAGTATCACACAGAAGAGGATTAGATTCACGGCTCAGCAGACAGTATCACACAGGATAGGATTAGATACACGGCTCAACAAACAGTATCACACAGGATAGGATTAGATACACGGCTCAGCAGACAGTATCACACAGAAGAGGATTAGATTCACGGCTCAGCAGACAGTATCACACAGAAGAGGATTAGATTCACGGCTCAGCAGACAGTATCACACAGGATAGGATTAGATACACAGCTCAGCAGACGGTATCACACAGGAGAGGATTAGATACACAGCTCAGCAGACAGTATCACACAGGATAGAATTAGATACACGGCTCAGCAGACGGTATCACACAGGAGAGGATTAGATACATGGCTCAGCAGACAGTATCACACAGGAGAGGATTAGATACACGGCTCAGCAGACAGTATCACACAGGAGAGGATTAGATACACGGCTCAGCAGACAGTATCACACAGGAGAGGATTAGATACACAGCTCAGCAGACAGTATCACACAGGAGAGGATTAGATACACGGATCAACAGACAGTATCACACAGGATAGGATTAGATACACGGCTCAGCAGACAGTATCACACAGAGAGGATTAGATACACGGCTCAGCAGACAGTATCACACAGGAGAGGATTAGATACATGGCTCAGCAGACAGTATCACACAGTATAGGATTAGATACACGGCTCAGCAGACAGTATCACACAGGAGAGGATTAGATACACGGCTCAGCAGACAGGATAGGATTAGATACACGGCTCAACAGACAGTATCACACAGGAGAGGATTAGATACACGGCTCAGCAGACAGTATCACACAGGAGAGGATTAGATACACGGCTCAGCAGACAGTATCACACAGGATAGGATTAGATACACGGCTCAGCAGATAGTATCACACAGGATAGGATTAGATACACGGCTCAGCAGACAGTATCACACAGGATAGGATTAGATACACGGCTCAGCAGATAGTATCACACAGGATAGGATTAGATACACGGCTCAGCAGACAGTATCGCACAGGAGGGGATTAGATACACGGCTCAGCAGACAGTATCACACAGGAGAGGATTAGATACACCGCTCAGCAGACAGTATCACACAGGAGAGGATTAGATACACGGCTCAGCAGTCAGTATCACACAGGAGAGGATTAGATACACGGCTCAGCAGACAGTATCGCACAGGAGAGGATTAGATACACGGCTCAGCAGACAGTATCGCACAGGAGAGGATTAGATACACCGCTCAGCAGACAGTATCACACAGGAGAGGATTAGATACACGGCTCAGCAGTCAGTATCACACAGGAGAGGATTAGATACACGGCTCAGCAGACAGTATCACACAGGAGAGGATTAGATACACGGCTCAGCAGACAGTATCACACAGGAGAGGATTAGATACACCGCTCAGCAGTCAGTATCACACAGGAGAGGATTAGATACACGGCTCAGCAGACAGTATCACACAGGAGAGGATTAGATACACGGCTCAGCAGTCAGTATCACACAGGAGAGGATTAGATACACGGCTCAGCAGACAGTACCGCACAGGAGAGGATTAGATACACGGCTCAGCAGACAGTATCGCACAGGAGAGGATTAGATACACGGCTCAGCAGTCAGTATCACACAGGAGAGGATTAGATACACGGCTCAGCAGACAGTATCGCACAGGAGAGGATTAGATACACGGCTCAGCAGACAGTATCGCACAGGAGAGGATTAGATACACGGCTCAGCAGACAGTATCGCACAGGAGAGGATTAGATACACGGCTCAGCAGACAGTATCGCACAGGAGAGGATTAGATACACGGCTCAGCAGACAGTATCGCACAGGAGAGGATTAGATACACGGCTCAGCAGACAGTATCACACAGGAGAGGATTAGATACACAGCTCAGCAGACAGTATCGCACAGGAGGGGATTAGATACACGGCTCAGCAGACAGTATCACACAGAAGAGGATTAGATACATAGCTCAGCAGACAGTATCACACAGGATAGGATTAGATACACGGCTCAGCAGACAGTATCACACAGGATAGGGTTAGATACACGGCTCAGCACACAGTATCACACAGAAGAGGATTAGATACACGACTCAGCAGACAGTATCACACAGGATAGGGTTAGATACACTGCTCAGCAGACAGTATCACACTGGAGAGGATTAGATACACGGCTCAGCAGACAGTATCACACAGGATAGGATTAGATACACGGCTCAGCAGACAGTATAACACAGGAGAGGATTAGATACACAGCTCAGCAGACAGTATCGCACAGGAGGGGATTAGATACACGGCTCAGCACACAGTATCACACAGGAGAGGATTAGATACACGGCTCAGCAGACAGTATCACACAGAAGAGGATTAGATACACGGCTCAGCAGACAGTATCACACAGGAGAGGATTAGATACACGGCTCAGCAGACAGTATCACACAGGAGAGGATTAGATACACAGCTCAGCAGACAGTATCACACAGGAGAGGATTAGATACACGGCTCAGCAGACAGTATCACACAGGATAGGATTAGATACACGGCTCAGCAGACAGTATCACACAGGAGAGGATTAGATACACGGCTCAGCAGACAATATCACACAGGATAGGATTAGATACACGGCTCAGCAGGCAGTATCACACAGGATAGGATTAGATACACGGCTCAGCAGACAGTATCACACGGGAGAGGATTAGATACACGGCTCAGCAGACAGTATCACACAGCATAGGATTAGATACACGGCTCAGCAGACAGTATCACACGGGAGAGGATTAGATACACGGCTCAGCAGACAGTATCACACAGCATAGGATTAGATACACGGCTCAGCAGACAGTATCACACGGGAGAGGATTAGATACACGGCTCAGCAGACAGTATCACACAGGAGAGGATTAGATACACGGCTCAGCAGACAGTATCACACAGAAGAGGATTAGATACACGGCTCAGCAGACAGTATCACACAGGAGAGGATTAGATACACGGCTCAGCAGACAGTATCACACAGGAGAGGATTAGATACACAGCTCAGCAGACGGTATCACACAGGAGAGGATTAGATACACGGCTCAGCAGACAGTATCACACAGGAGAGGATTAGATACACGGCTCAGCAGACAGTATCACACAGGAGAGGATTAGATACACGGCTCAGCAGACAGTATCGCACAGGAGGGGATTAGATACACGGCTCAGCAGACAGTATCACACAGAAGAGGATTAGATACACAGCTCAGCAGACGGTATCACACAGGAGAGGATTAGATACACGGCTCAGCAGACAGTATCACACAGGAGAGGATTAGATACACGGCTCAGCAGACAGTATCACACAGAAGAGGATTAGATACACGGCTCAGCAGACAGTATCGCACAGGAGGGGATTAGATACACGGCTCAGCAGACAGTATCACACAGGAAAGGATTAGATACACAGCTCAGCAGACGGTATCACACAGGAGAGGATTAGATACACAGCTCAGCAGACAGTATCACACAGGAGTGGATTAGATACACGGCTCAGCAGACAGTATCACACAGAAGAGGATTAGATACACGGCTCAGCAGACAGTATCGCACAGGAGGGGATTAGATACACGGCTCAGCAGACAGTATCACACAGGAGAGGATTAGATACACAGCTCAGCAGACGGTATCACACATGAGAGGATTAGATACACAGCTCAGCAGACAGTATCGCACAGGAGGGGATTAGATACATGTCTCAGCAGACGGTATCACACAGGATAGGATTAGATACACAGCTCAGCAGACGGTATCACACAGGAGAGGATTAGATACACGGCTCAGCAGACAATATCACACAGGATAGGATTAGATACACGGCTCAGCAGACAGTATCACACAGGAGAGGATTAGATACACGGCTCAGCAGACAGTATCACACAGGATAGGATTAGATACACAGCTCAGCAGACAGTATCACACAGGAGAGGATTAGATACACGGCTCAGCAGACAATATCACACAGGATAGGATTAGATACACGGCTCAGCAGACAGTATCACACAGGAGAGGATTAGATACACGGCTCAGCAGACAGTATCACACAGGAGAGGATTAGATACACGGCTCAGCAGACAGTATCACACAGGAGAGGATTAGATACATGGCTCAGCAGACAGTATCACACAGGAGAGGATTAGATACACGGCTCAGCATACAGTATCACACAGGAGAGGATTAGATACACGGCTCAGCAGACAGTATCACACAGGAGAGGATTAGATACACGGCTCAGCAGACAGTATCACACAGGAGAGGATTAGATACACGGCTCAGCAGACAGTATCACACAGGAGAGGATTAGATACACGGCTCAGCAGACAGTATCACACAGGAGAGGATTAGATACACGGCTCAGCAGACAGTATCACACAGGATAGGATTAGATACACGGCTCAGCAGACAGTATCACACAGGAGAGGATTAGATACACGGCTCAGCAGAGAGTATCACACAGGAGAGGATTAGATACAGGCTCAGCAGACAGTATCACACAGGAGAGGATTAGATACACGGCTCAGCACACAGTATCACACAGGAGAGGATTAGATACACGGCTCAGCAGACAGTATCACACAGGAGAGGATTAGATACACTGCTCAGCAGACAGTATCACACAGGAGAGGATTAGATACACGGCTCAGCAGACAGTATCACACAAGAGAGGATTAGATACACGGCTCAGCAGACAGTATCACACAGGAGAGGATTAGGTACACGGCTCAGCAGACAGTATCACACAGGAGAGGATTAGATACACGCTCAGCAGACAGTATCACACAGAAGAGGATTAGATACACGGCTCAGCAGACAGTATCACACAGAAGAGGATTAGATACACGGCTCAGCAGACAGTATCACACAGGAGAGGATTAGATACACAGCTCAGCAGACGGTATCACACAGGAGAGGATTAGATACACGGCTCAGCAGACAGTATCACACAGGAGAGGATTAGATACACGGCTCAGCAGACAGTATCACACAGGATAGGATTAGATACACAGCTCAGCAGACAGTATCACACAGGAGAGGATTAGATACACGGCTCAGCAGACAGTATCACACAGAAGAGGATTAGATACACGGCTCAGCAGACAGTATCACACAGGAGAGGATTAGATACACGGCTCAGTAGACAGTATCACACAGGATAGGATTAGATACACAGCTCAGCAGACGGTATCACACAGGAGAGGATTAGATACACGGCTCAGCAGACAGTATCACACAGGATAGGATTAGATACACAGCTCAGCAGACAGTATCACACAGGAGAGGATTAGATACACGGCTCAGCAGACAGTATCACACAGGATAGGATTAGATACACGGCTCAGCAGACAGTATCGCACAGGAGAGGATTAGATACACGGCTCAGCAGACAGTATCGCACAGGAGGGGATTAGATACACGGCTCAGCAGACAGTATCACACAGAAGAGGATTAGATACACAGCTCAGCAGACAGTATCACACAGGAGAGGATTAGATACACGGCTCAGCAGTCAGTATCACACAGAAGAGGATTAGATACACGGCTCAGCAGACAGTATCGCACAGAAGAGGATTAGATACACGGCTCAGCAGACAGTATCGCACAGGAGGGGATTAGATACACGGCTCAGCAGACAGTATCACACAGGAGAGGATTAGATACACAGCTCAGCAGACAGTATCACACAGGATAGGATTAGATACACAGCTCAGCAGACAGTATCACACAGGAGAGGGTTAGATACACGGCTCAGCAGACAGTATCACACAGAAGAGGATTAGATACACGGCTCAGCAGACAGTATCGCACAGGAGGGGATTAGATACACGGCTCAGCAGACAGTATCACACAGAAGAGGATTAGATACACGGCTCAGCAGACAGTATCGCACAGGAGGGGATTAGATACACGGCTCAGCAGTCAGTATCACACAGGATAGGATTAAGTACACAGCTCAGCAGACGGTATCACACAGGAGAGGATTAGATACACGGCTCAGCAGACAGTATCACACAGGATAGGATTAGATACACGGCTCAGCAGACAGTATAACACAGGATAGGATTAGATACAGGGCTCAGCAGACAGTATCACACAGGATAGGATTAGATACACAGCTCAGCAGACAGTATCACACAGGAGAGGATTAGATACACGGCTCAGCAGACAATATCACACAGGATAGGATTAGATACACGGCTCAGCAGACAGTATCACACAGGAGAGGATTAGATACACGGCTCAGCAGACAGTATCACACAGGATAGGATTAGATACACAGCTCAGCAGACGGTATCACACAGGAGAGGATTAGATACACGGCTCAGCAGACAGTATCACACAGGAGAGGATTAGATACACGGCTCAGCAGACAGTATCACACAGGAGAGGATTAGATACACGGCTCAGCAGACAGTATCGCACAGGAGGGGATTAGATACACGGCTCAGCAGACAGTATCACACAGAAGAGGATTAGATACACAGCTCAGCAGACGGTATCACACAGGAGAGGATTAGATACACGGCTCAGCAGACAGTATCACACAGGAGAGGATTAGATACACGGCTCAGCAGACAGTATCACACAGGAGAGGATTAGATACACGGCTCAGCAGACAGTATCACACAGGATAGGATTAGATACACAGCTCAGCAGACAGTATCACACAGGAGAGGATTAGATACACGGCTCAGCAGACAGTATCACACAGAAGAGGATTAGATACACGGCTCAGCAGACAGTATCGCACAGGAGGGGATTAGATACACGGCTCAGCAGACAGTATCACACAGAAGAGGATTAGATACACGGCTCAGCAGTCAGTATCACACAGGATAGGATTAGATACACAGCTCAGCAGACGGTATCACACAGGAGAGGATTAGATACACAGCTCAGCAGACGGTATCACACAGGAGAGGATTAGATACACGGCTCAGCAGACAGTATCACACAGGATAGGATTAGATACACAGCTCAGCAGACAGTATCACACAGGAGAGGATTAGATACACGGCTCAGCAGACAGTATCACACAGGATAGGATTAGATACACGGCTCAGCAGACAGTATCACACAGGAGAGGATTAGATACACGGCTCAGCAGACGGTATCACACAGGAGAGGATTAGATACACGGCTCAGCAGACGGTATCACACAGGAGAGAATTAGATATACGGCTCAGCAGACAGTATCACACAGGAGAGGATTAGATACACGGCTTAGCAGACAATATCACACAGGATAGGATTAGATACACGGCTCAGCAGACAGTATCACACAGGATAGGATTAGATACACGGCTCAGCAGACAGTATCACACAGGAGAGGATTAGATACACGGCTCAGCAGACAGTATCACACAGGAGAGGATTAGATACACGGCTCAGCAGACGGTATCACACAGGAGAGGATTAGATACACGGCTCAGCAGACAGTATCACACAGGAGAGGATTAGATACACGGCTCAGCAGACAGTATCACACAGGAGAGGATTAGATACACGGCTCAGCAGACAGTATCGCACAGGAGGGGATTAGATACACGGCTCAGCAGACAGTATCACACAGGATAGGATTAGATACACGGCTCAGCAGACAGTATCACACAGAAGAGGATTAGATACACAGCTCAGCAGACGGTATCACACAGGAGAGGATTAGATACACGGCTCAGCAGACAGTATCACACAGAAGAGGATTAGATACACGGCTCAGCAGACAGTATCGCACAGGAGGGGATTAGATACACGGCTCAGCAGACAGTATCACACAGGAGAGGATTAGATACACAGCTCAGCAGACGGTATCACACAAGAGAGGATTAGATACACAGCTCAGCAGACAGTATCACACAGGATAGGATTAGATACACAGCTCAGCAGACAGTATCACACAGGAGAGGATTAGATACACGGCTCAGCAGACAGTATCACACAGAAGAGGATTAGATACACGGCTCAGCAGACAGTATCGCACAGGAGGGGATTAGATACACGGCTCAGCAGACAGTATCACACAGAAGAGGATTAGATACACGGCTCAGCAGTCAGTATCACACAGGATAGGATTAGATACACAGCTCAGCAGACGGTATCACACAGGAGAGGATTAGATACACGGCTCAGCAGACAGTATCACACAGGATAGGATTAGATACACAGCTCAGCAGACAGTATCACACAGGAGAGGATTAGATACACGGCTCAGCAGACAATATCACACAGGATAGGATTAGATACACGGCTCAGCAGACAGTATCACACAGGAGAGGATTAGATACACGGCTCAGCAGACAGTATCACACAGGAGAGGATTAGATACACGGCTCAGCAGACGGTATCACACAGGAGAGGATTAGATACACGGCTCAGCAGACAGTATCACACAGGAGAGGATTAGATACACGGCTCAGCAGACAGTATCACACAGGATAGGATTAGATACACGGCTCAGCAGACAGTATCACACAGGATAGGATTAGATACTCGGCTCAGCAGACAATATCACACAGGATAGGATTAGATACACGGCTCAGCAGACAGTATCACACAGGATAGGATTAGATACACGGCTCAGCAGACAGTATCACACAGGATAGGATTAGATACACGGCTCAGCAGACAGTATCACACAGGAGAGGATTAGATACACGGCTCAGCAGACAGTATCACACAGGAGAGGATTAGATACACGGCTCAGCAGACAGTATCACACAGGAGAGGATTAGATACACGGCTCAGCAGACAGTATCACACAGGAGAGGATTAGATACACAGCTCAGCAGACGGTATCACACAGGAGAGGATTAGATACACGGCTCAGCAGACAGTATCACACAGGATAGGATTAGATACATGGCTCAGCAGACAGTATCACACAGGAGAGGATTAGATACACAGCTCAGCAGACAGTATCACACAGGAGAGGATTAGATACACGGCTCAGCAGACAGTATCACACAGGAGAGGATTAGATACACGGCTCAGCAGACAGTATCACACAGGAGAGGATTAGATACACGGCTCAGCAGACAGTATAACACAGGAGAGGATTAGATACACGGCTCAGCAGACAGTATCACACAGGAGAGGATTAGATACACGGCTCAGCAGACAGTATCACACAGGAGAGGATTAGATACACGCTCAGCAGACAGTATCACACAGGAGAGGATTAGATACACGCTCAGCAGACAGTATCACACAGGAGAGGATTAGATACACGGCTCAGCAGACAGTATCACACAAGAGAGGATTAGATACACGGCTCAGCAGACAGTATCACACAGGAGAGGATTAGGTACACGGCTCAGCAGACAGTATCACACAGGAGAGGATTAGATACACGCTCAGCAGACAGTATCACACAGAAGAGGATTAGATACACGGCTCAGCAGACAGTATCACACAGGAGGGGATTAGATACACGGCTCAGCAGACAGTATCACACAGAAGAGGATTAGATACACGGCTAAGCAGACAGTATCACACAGGAGAGGATTAGATACACAGCTCAGCAGACGGTATCACACAGGAGAGGATTAGATACACGGCTCAGCAGACAGTATCACACAGGATAGGATTAGATACACAGCTCAGCAGACAGTATCGCACAGGAGGGGATTAGATACACGGCTCAGCAGACAGTATCACACAGGAGAGGATTAGATACACGGCTCAGCAGACAGTATCACACAGGAGAGGATTAGATACACGGCTCAGCAGACAGTATCGCACAGGAGGGGATTAGATACACGGCTCAGCAGACAGTATCACACAGAAGAGGATTAGATACACGGCTCAGCAGACAGTATCACACAGGATAGGATTAGATACACAGCTCAGCAGACGGTATCACACAGGAGAGGATTAGATACACGGCTCAGCAGACAGTATCGCACAGGAGGGGATTAGATACACGGCTCAGCAGACAGTATCACACAGAAGAGGATTAGATACACGGCTCAGCAGACAGTATCACACAGGATAGGATTAGATACACAGCTCAGCAGACAGTATCACACAGGATAGGATTAGATACACAGCTCAGCAGACAGTATCACACAGGAGAGGATTAGATACACGGCTCAGCAGACAGTATCACACAGGAGAGAATTAGATACACGGCTCAGCAGACAGTATCACACAGGATAGGATTAGATACACAGCTCAGCAGACAGTATCACACAGGATAGGATTAGATACACAGCTCAGCAGACAGTATCACACAGGATAGGATTAGATACATGGCTCAGCAGACAGTATCACACAGGAGAGTATTAGATACACAGCTCAGCAGACAGTATCACACAGGAGAGGATTAGATACACGGCTCAGCAGACAGTATCACACAGGATAGGATTAGATACATGGCTCAGCAGACAGTATCACACAAGAGAGGATTAGATACACGGCTCAGCAGACAGTATCACACAGGAGAGGATTAGATACACGGCTCAGCAGACAGTATCACACAGGAGAGGATTAGATACACGGCTCAGCAGACAGTATCACACAGGAGAGGATTAGATACACGGCTCAGCAGACAGTATCACACAGGAGAGGATTAGATACACGGCTCAGCAGACAGTATCACACAGGAGAGGATTAGATACACGGCTCAGCAGACAGTATAACACAGGAGAGGATTAGATACACGGCTCAGCAGACAGTATCACACAGGAGAGGATTAGATACACGGCTCAGCAGACAGTATCACACAGGAGAGGATTAGATACACGGCTCAGCAGACAGTATCACACAGGAGAGGATTAGATACACGGCTCAGCAGACAGTATCACACAGGAGAGGATTAGATACACGGCTCAGCAGACAGTATCACACAGGAGAGGATTAGATACACGGCTCAGCAGACAGTATCACACAAGAGAGGATTAGATACACGGCTCAGCAGACAGTATCACACAGGAGAGGATTAGATACACGGCTCAGCAGACAGTATCACACAGGAGAGGATTAGATACACAGCTCAGCAGACGGTATCACACAGGAGAGGATTAGATACACGCTCAGCAGACAGTATCACACAGGAGAGGATTAGATACACGGCTCAGCAGACAGTATCACACAAGAGAGGATTAGATACACGGCTCAGCAGACAGTATCACACAGGAGAGGATTAGATACACGGCTCAGCAGACAGTATCACACAGGAGAGGATTAGATACACAGCTCAGCAGACGGTATCACACAGGAGAGGATTAGATACACGGCTCAGCAGACAGTATCACACAGGATAGGATTAGATACATGGCTCAGCAGACAGTATCACACAGGAGAGGATTAGATACACGGCTCAGCAGACAGTATTACACAGGATAGGATTAGATACATGGCTCAGCAGACAGTATCACACAGGAGAGGATTAGATACACGGCTCAGCAGACAGTATCACACAGGAGAGGATTAGATACACGGCTCAGCAGACAGTATCACACAGGAGAGGATTAGATACACGGCTCAGCAGACGGTATCACACAGGAGAGGATTAGATACACGGCTCAGCAGACAGTATCACACAAGAGAGGATTAGATACACGGCTCAGCAGACAGTATCACACAGGATAGGATTAGATACACATCTCAGCAGACAGTATAACACAGGAGAGGATTAGATACACGGCTCAGCAGACAGTATCACACAGGAGAGGATTAGATACACGGCTCAGCAGACAGTATCACACAGGATAGGATTAGATACATGGCTCAGCAGACAGTATCACACAGGATAGGATTAGATACACATCTCAGCAGACAGTATAACACAGGAGAGGATTAGATACACGGCTCAGCAGACAGTATCACACAGGAGAGGATTAGATACACGGCTCAGCAGACAGTATCACACAGGATAGGATTAGATACATGGCTCAGCAGACAGTATCACACAGGATAGGATTAGATACACATCTCAGCAGACAGTATAACACAGGAGAGGATTAGATACACGCTCAGCAGACAGTATCACACAGGAGAGGATTAGATACACGCTCAGCAGACAGTATCACACAGGAGAGGATTAGATACACGGCTCAGCAGACAGTATCACACAAGAGAGGATTAGATACACGGCTCAGCAGACAGTATCACACAGGAGAGGATTAGATACACAGCTCAGCAGACAGTATCACACAGGAGAGGATTAGATACACGGCTCAGCAGACAGTATCACACAGAAGAGGATTAGATACACGGCTCAGCAGACAGTATCACACAGGAGAGGATTAGATACACGGCTCAGCAGACAGTATCACACAGGAGAGGATTAGATACACGCTCAGCAGACAGTATCACACAGGAGAGGATTAGGTACACGGCTCAGCAGACAGTATCACACAGGAGAGGATTAGATACACGCTCAGCAGACAGTATCACACAGAAGAGGATTAGATACACGGCTCAGCAGACAGTATCACACAGGAGGGGATTAGATACACGGCTCAGCAGACAGTATCACACAGAAGAGGATTAGATACACGGCTAAGCAGACAGTATCACACAGGAGAGGATTAGATACACAGCTCAGCAGACGGTATCACACAGGAGAGGATTAGATACACGGCTCAGCAGACAGTATCACACAGGATAGGATTAGATACACAGCTCAGCAGACAGTATCACACAGGAGAGGATTAGATACACGGCTCAGCAGACAGTATCACACAGAAGAGGATTAGATACACGGCTCAGCAGACAGTATCACACAGGATAGGATTAGATACACAGCTCAGCAGACGGTATCACACAGGAGAGGATTAGATACACGGCTCAGCAGACAGTATCACACAGGATAGGATTAGATACACAGCTCAGCAGACAGTATCACACAGGAGAGGATTAGATACACGGCTCAGCAGACAGTATCACACAGGAGAGGATTAGATACACAGCTCAGCAGACGGTATCACACAGGAGAGGATTAGATAAACGGCTCAGCAGACAGTATCACACAGGAGAGGATTAGATCCACAGCTCAGCAGACAGTATCACACAGGAGAGGATTAGATACACGGCTCAGCAGACAGTATCACACAGGAGAGGATTAGATACACAGCTCAGCAGACAATATCACACAGGAGAGGATTAGATACACGGCTCAACAGACAGTATCACACAGGAGAGGATTAGATACACGGCTCAGCAGACAGTATCACACAGGAGAGGATTAGATACACGGCTCAGCAGACAGTATCACACAGGAGAGGATTAGATACACGGCTCAGCAGACAGTATCACACAGGAGAGGATTAGATACACGGCTCAGCAGACAGTATCACACAGGAGAGGATTAGATACACGGCTCAGCAGACAGTATCACACAGGAGAGGATTAGATACACGGCTCAGCAGACAGTATCACACAGGAGAGGATTAGATACACGGCTCAGCAGAGAGTATCACACAGGAGAGGATTAGATACACAACTCAGCAGACGGTATCACACAGGAGAGGATTAGATACACAGCTCAGCAGACGGTATCACACAGGAGAGGATTAGATACACGGCTCAGCAGACAGTATCACACAGGAGAGGATTAGATACACGGCTCAGCAGACAATATCACACAGGATAGGATTAGATACACGGCTCAGCAGACAGTATCACACAGGATAGGATTAGATACACGGCTCAGCAGACAGTATCACACAGGAGAGGATTAGATACACGGCTCAGCAGACAGTATCACACAGAAGAGGATTAGATACACGGCTCAGCAGACAGTATCACACAGGATAGGATTAGATACACGGCTCAGCAGACAGTATCACACAGGAGAGGATTAGATACACAGCTCAGCAGACAGTATCACACAGGAGAGGATTAGATACACAGCTCAGCAGACAGTATCACACAGGAGAGGATTAGATACACGGCTCAGCAGACAGTATCACACAGGAGAGGATTAGATACACGGCTCAGCAGAGAGTATCACACAGGAGAGGATTAGATACACGGCTCAGCAGACGGTATCACACAGGAGAGGATTAGATACACGGCTCAGCAGAGAGTATCACACAGGAGAGGATTAGATACACGGCTCAGCAGACAGTATCACACAGGAGAGGATTAGATACACGGCTCAGCAGACAGTATCACACTGGAGAGGATTAGATACACGGCTCAGCAGACAGTATCACACAGGAGAGGATTAGATACACGGCTCAGCAGACAGTATCACACAGGAGAGGATTAGATACACGGCTCAGCAGACAGTATCAGACAGGATAGGATTAGATACACGGCTCAGCAGACAGTATCACACAGGAGAGGATTAGATACACGGCTCAGCAGACAGTATCACACAGGAGAGGATTAGATACACGGCTCAGCAGACAGTATCACACAGGATAGGATTAGATACACGGCTCAGCAGACAGTATCACACAGGAGAGGATTAGATACACGGCTCAGCAGACAGTATCACACAGGAGAGGATTAGATACACGGCTCAGCAGACAGTATCACACAGGAGAGGATTAGATACACGGCTCAGCAGACAGTATCGCACAGGAGGGGATTAGATACATGGCTCAGCAGACAGTATCACACAGGAGAGGATTAGATACACGGCTCAGCAGACAGTATCACACAGGAGAGGATTAGATACAGGGCTCAGCAGACAGTATCACACAGGAGAGGATTAGATACACGGCTCAGCAGACAGTATCACACAGGATAGGATTAGATACACGGCTCAGCAAACAGTATCACACAGGAGAGGATTAGATACACAGCTCAGCAGACAGTATCACACAGGAGAGGATTAGATACACGGCTCAGCAGACAGTATCACACAGGAGAGGATTAGATACACGGCTCAGCAGACAGTATCACACAGGATAGGATTAGATACACGGCTCAGCAGACAGTATCACACAGGATAGGATTAGATACACGGCTCAGCAAACAGTATCACACAGGAGAGGATTAGATACACAGCTCAGCAGACAGTATCACACAGGATAGGATTAGATACACGGCTCAGCAGACAGTATCACACCGAAGAGGATTAGATACACAGCTCAGCGGACAGTATCACACAGGATAGAATTAGATACACGGCTCAGCAGACGGTATCACACAGAGGAGGATTAGATACACGGCTCAACAGACAGTATCACACAGGATAGGATTAGATACACGGCTCAACAGACAGTATCACACAGGATAGAATTAGATACACGGCTCAGCAGACAGTATCACACAGGATAGGATTAGATACACGGCTCAGCAGACAGTATCACACAGGAGAGGATTAGATACACGGCTCAACAGACAGTATCACACAGGAGAGGATTAGATAAACAGCTCAGCAGACAGTATCACACAGGGTAGGATTAGATACACGGCTCAGCAGACAGTATCACACAGGAGAGGATTAGATACACGGCTCAGCAGACAGTATCACACAGGAGAGGATTAGATACACGGCTCAGCAGACAGTATCACACAGGATAGGATTAGATACACGGCTCAGTAGACAGTATCACACAGGATAGGATTAGATACACGGCTCAACAGACAGTATCACACAGGATAGGATTAGATACACGGCTCAGCAGACAGTATCACACAGGAGAGGATTAGATACACGGCTCAGCAGACAGTATCACACAGGATAGGATTAGATACACGGCTCAGTAGACAGTATCACACAGGATAGGATTAGATACACGGCTCAGCAAACAGTATCACACAGGAGAGGATTAGATACACGGCTCAGCAGACAGTATCACACAGGATAGGATTAGATACACGGCTCAGCAGACAGTATCACACAGGATAGGATTAGATACACGGCTCAGCAGACAGTATCACACAGGATAGGATTAGATACACGGCTCAGCAGACGGTATCACACAGGATAGGATTAGATACACGGCTCAGCAGACAGTATCACACAGGATAGGATTAGATACACGGCTCAGCAGACAGTATCACACAGGATAGGATTAGATACACTGCTCAGCAGACAGTATCACACAGTATAGGATTAGATACACGGCTCAGCAGACAGTATCACACAGGAGAGGATTAGATACACGGCTCAGCAGACAGTATCACACAGGATAGGATTAGATACACGGCTCAGCAGACAGTATCACACAGGATAGGATTAGATACACGGCTCAGCAGACAGTATCACACAGGAGAGGATTAGATACACGGCTCAGCAGACAGTATCACACAGGATAGGATTAGATACACGGCTCAGCAGACAGCATCACACAGGAGAGGATTAGATACACGGCTCACCAGACAGTATCACACAGGATAGGATTAGATACACGGCTCAGCAGACAGTATCACACAGGATAGGATTAGATACACGGCTCAGCAGACAGTATCACACAGGAGAGGATTAGATACATAGCTCAGCAGACAGTATCACACAGGATAGGATTAGATACACGGCTCAGCAGACAGTATCACACAGGATAGGATTAGATACACTGCTCAGCAGACAGTATCACACAGTATAGGATTAGATACACGGCTCAGCAGACAGTATCACACAGTATAGGATTAGATACACGGCTCAGCAGACAGTATCACACAGGAGAGGATTAGATACACGGCTCAGCAGACAGTATCACACAGGATAGGATTAGATACACGGCTCAGCAGACAGTATCACACAGGAGAGGATTAGATACACGGCTCAGCAGGCAGTATCACACAGGAGAGGATTAGATACACGGCTCAGCAGACAGTATCACACAGGAGAGGATTAGATACACAGCTCAGTAGACAGTATCACACAGGAGAGGATTAGATACACGGCTCAGCAGGCAGTATCACACAGGAGAGGATTAGATACACAGCTCAGTAGACAGTATCACACAGGAGAGGATTAGATACACGGCTCAGCAGGCAGTATCACACAGGATAGGATTAGATACACAGCTCAGCAGACAGTATCACACAGGAGAGGATTAGATACACAGCTCAGCAGACAGTATCACACAGGAGAGGATTAGATACACGGCTCAGCAGACAGTATCACACAGGAGAGGATTAGATACACAGCTCAGCAGACAGTATCACACAGGAGAGGATTAGATACACAGCTCAGCAGACAGTATCACACAGGAGAGGATTAGATACACGGCTCAGCAGACAGTATCACACAGGAGAGGATTAGATACACGGCTCAGCAGACAGTATCACTCAGGATAGGGTTAGATACACGGCTCGGCAGACAGTATCACACAGAAGAGGATTAGATACACGGCTCAGCAGACAGTATCACACAGGATAGGATTAGATACACGGCTCAGCAGACAGTATCACACAGGAGAGGATTAGATACACGGCTCAGCAGACAGTATCACACAGGAGAGGATTAGATACACAGCTCAGTAGACAGTATCACACAGGAGAGGATTAGATACACGGCTCAGCAGGCAGTATCACACAGGAGAGGATTAGATACACGGCTCAGCAGACAGTATCACACAGGAGAGGATTAGATACACGGCTCAGCAGACAGTATCACTCAGGATAGGGTTAGATACACGGCTCGGCAGACAGTATCACACAGAAGAGGATTAGATACACGGCTCAGCAGACAGTATCACACAGGATAGGGTTAGATACACTGCTCAGCAGACATTATCACACTGGAGAGGATTAGATACACGGCTCAGCAGACAGTATCACACAGGAGAGGATTAGATACACGGCTCAGCAGACAGTATCGCACAAGAGGGGATTAGATACACGGCTCAGCAGACTGTATCACACAGGATAGGATTAGATACACGGCTCAGCAGACAGTATCACACAGGAAGGATTAGATACACGGCTCAGCAGACAGTATCACACAGGATAGGATTAGATACACGGCTCAGCAGACAGTATCACACAGGATAGGATTAGATACACGGCTCAGCAGACAGTATCACACAGGAGAGGATTAGATACACGGCTCAGCAGACAGTATCACACAGGATAGGATTAGATACACTGCTCAGCAGACAGTATCACACAGTATAGGATTAGATACACAGCTCAGCAGACAGTATCACACAGTATAGGATTAGATACACGGCTCAGCAGACAGTATCACACAGGAGAGGATTAGATACACGGCTCAGCAGACAGTATCACACAGGATAGGATTAGATACACGGCTCAGCAGGCAGTATCACACAGGATAGGATTAGATACACGGCTCGGCAGACAGTATCACACAGGATAGGATTAGATACACGGCTCAGCAGACAGTATCACACAGAAGAGGATTAGATACACGGCTCAGCAGACAGTATCACACAGGATAGGGTTAGATACACTGCTCAGCAGACAGTATCACACAGGAGAGGATTAGATACACGGCTCAGCAGACAGTATCACACAGAAGAGGATTAGATACACGGCTCAGCAGACAGTATCACACAGGATAGGGTTAGATACACTGCTCAGCAGACAGTATCACACAGGATAGGATTAGATACACGGCTCAGCAGACAGTATCGCACAAGAGGGGATTAGATACACGGCTCAGCAGACAGTATCACACAGAAGAGGATTAGATACACGGCTCAGCAGACAGTATCACACAGGAGAGGATTAGATACACGGCTCAGCAGACTATCACACAGGAGAGGATTAGATACACGGCTCAGCAGACATTATCACACTGGAGAGGATTAGATACACGGCTCAGCAGACAGTATCGCACAAGAGGGGATTAGATACACGGCTCAGCAGACAGTATCACACAGAAGAGGATTAGATACACGGCTCAGCAGACAGTATCACACAGGAGAGGATTAGATACACGGCTCAGCAGACTATCACACAGGAGAGGATTAGATACACGGCTCAGCAGACAGTATCGCACAAGAGGGGATTAGATACACGGCTCAGCAGACTGTATCACACAGGATAGGATTAGATACACGGCTCAGCAGATAGTATCACACAGGAGAGGATTAGATACACAGCTCAGCAGACAGTATCGCACAGGATGGGATTAGATACACGGCTCAGCAGACAGTATCACACAGGATAGGATTAGATACATGGCTCAGCAGACAGTATCACACAGAAGAGGATTAGATACACGGCTCAGCAGACAGTATCACACAGGATAGGATTAGATACACGGCTCAGCAGACAGTATAACACAGGAGAGGATTAGATACACGGCTCAGCAGACAGTATCACACAGGATAGGATTAGATACACGGCTCAGCAGACAGTATCACACGGGAGAGGATTAGATACACGGCTCAGCAGACAGTATCACACAGGATAGGATTAGATACACGGCTCAGCAGACAGTATCACACAGGAGAGGATTAGATACACGGCTCAGCAGACAGTATCACACAGAAGAGGATTAGATACACAGCTCAGCAGACAGTATCACACAGGAGAGGATTAGATACACTGCTCAGCAGACAGTATCACACAGGAGAGGATTAGATACACGGCTCAGCAGACAGTATCACACAGGAGAGGATTAGATACACGGCTCAGCAGACAGTATCACACAGGATAGGATTAGATACGCAGCACAGCAGACAGTATCACACAGGAGAGGATTAGATACACGGCTCAGCAGAGAGTATCACACAGGATAGGGTTAGATACACGGCTCAGCAGACAGTATCACACAGGAGAGGATTAGATACACAGCTCAGCAGAGAGTATCACACAGGAGAGGATTAGATACACGGCTCAGCAGAGAGTATCACACAGGAGAGGATTAGATACACAGCTCAGCAGAGAGTATCACACAGGAGAGGATTAGATACACGGCTCAGCAGACAGTATCACACAGGAGAGGATTAGATACACGGCTCAGCAGACAGTATCACACAGGAGAGGATTAGATACACGGCTCAGCAGAGAGTATCACACAGGAGAGGATTAGATACACAGCTCAGCAGAGAGTATCACACAGGAGAGGATTAGATACACAGCTCAGCAGACAGTATCACACAGGAGAGGATTAGATACACGGCTCAGCAGACAGTATCACACAGGAGAGGATTAGATACACGGATCAGCAGACAGTATCACACAGGAGAGGATTAGATACACGGCTCAGCAGACAGTATCACACAGGAGAGGATTAGATACACGGCTCAGCAGACAGTATCGCACAGGAGGGGATTAGATACACGGCTCAGCAGACAGTATCACACAGGAGAGGATTAGATACACGGCTCAGCAGACAGTATCACACAGGAGAGGATTAGATACACGGCTCAGCAGACAGTATCACACAGGAGAGGATTAGATACACGGATCAGCAGACAGTATCACACAGGAGAGGATTAGATACACGGCTCAGCAGACAGTATCACACAGGAGAGGATTAGATACACGGATCAGCAGACAGTATCACACAGGAGAGGATTAGATACACGGCTCAGCAGACAGTATCACACAGAAGAGGATTAGATACACGGCTCAGCAGACAGTATCGCACAGGAGGGGATTAGATACACGGCTCAGCAGACAGTATCACACAGAAGAGGATTAGATACACGGCTCAGCAGACGGTATCACACAGGAGAAGATTAGATACACGGCTCAGCAGACAGTATCACACAGAAGAGGATTAGATACACGGCTCAGCAGACAGTATCACACAGAAGAGGATTAGATACACGGCTCAGCAGACAGTATCGCACAGGAGGGGATTAGATACACGGCTCAGCAGACAGTATCACACAGAAGAGGATTAGATACACGGCTCAGCAGACGGTATCACACAGGAGAGGATTAGATACACGGCTCAGCAGACAGTATCACACAGGAGAGGATTAGATACACGGCTCAGCAGACAGTATCGCACAGGAGGGGATTAGATACACGGCTCAGCAGACAGTATCACACAGAAGAGGATTAGATACACGGCTCAGCAGACGGTATCACACAGGATAGGATTAGATACACGGCTCAGCAGACGGTATCACACAGGAGAGGATTAGATACACGGCTCAGCAGACGGTATCACACAGGAGAGGATTAGATACACGGCTCAGCAGACAGTATCACACAGGATAGGATTAGATACACAGCTCAGCAGACAGTATCACACAGGAGAGGATTAGATACACGGCTCAGCAGACAGTATCACACAGGAGAGGATTAGATACATGGCTCAGCAGACGGTATCACACAGGAGAGGATTAGATACACGGCTCAGCAGACAGTATCACACAGGATAGGATTAGATACACAGCTCAGCAGACGGTATCACACAGGAGAGGATTAGATACACGGCTCAGCAGACAGTATCACACAGGATAGGATTAGATACACGGCTCAGCAGACAGTATCACACAGGAGAGGATTAGATACACGGCTCAGCAGACAGTATCGCACAGGAGGGGATTAGATACACGACTCAGCAGACAGTATCACACAGAAGAGGATTAGATACACGGCTCAGCAGACAGTATCACACAGGATAGGATTAGATACACGGCTCAGCAGACAGTATCACACAGGATAGGATTAGATACACAGCTCAGCAGACGGTATCACACAGGAGAGGATTAGATACACGGCTCAGCAGACAGTATCACACAGGATAGGATTAGATACACGGCTCAGCAGACAATATTACACAGGATAGGATTAGATACACGGCTCAGCAGACAGTATCACACAGGAGAGGATTAGATACACAGCTCAGCAGACGGTATCACACAGGAGAGGATTAGATACACGGCTCAGCAGACAGTATCACACAGGATAGGATTAGATACACGGCTCAGCAGACAATATTACACAGGATAGGATTAGATACACGGCTCAGCAGACAGTATCACACAGGATAGGATTAGATACACAGCTCAGCAGACGGTATCACACAGGAGAGGATTAGATACACGGCTCAGCAGACAGTATCACACAGGATAGGATTAGATACACGGCTCAGCAGACAATATTACACAGGATAGGATTAGATACACGGCTCAGCAGACAGTATCACACAGGATAGGATTAGATACACGGCTCAGCAGACAGTATCACACAGGATAGGATTAGATACACGGCTCAGCAGACAGTATCACACAGGAGAGGATTAGATACACGGCTCAGCAGACAGTATCACACAGGAGAGGATTAGATACACGGCTCAGCAGACAGTATCACACAGGAGAAGATTAGATACACGGCTCAGCAGACAATATCACACAGGATAGGATTAGATACACGGCTCAGCAGACAGTATCACACAGGATAGGATTAGATACACGGCTCAGCAGACAGTATCACACAGGAGAGGATTAGATACACGGCTCAGCAGACAGTATCACACAGGATAGGATTAGATACACAGCTCAGCAGACAGTATCACACAGGAGAAGATTAGATACACGGCTCAGCAGACAGTATCACACAGGAGAGGATTAGATACACGGCTCAGCAGACAGTATCACACAGGATAGGATTAGATACACGGCTCAGCAGACAGTATCACACAGGAGAGGATTAGATACACGGCTCAGCAGACAGTATCACACAGGATAGGATTAGATACACGGATCAGCAGACAATATCACACAGGATAGGATTAGATACACAGCTCAGCAGACAGTATCACACAGGATAGGATTAGATACACGGCTCAGCAGACAGTATCACACAGGAGAGGATTAGATACACAGCTCAGCAGACGGTATCACACAGGAGAGGATTAGATACACGGCTCAGCAGACAATATTACACAGGATAGGATTAGATACACGGCTCAGCAGACAGTATCACACAGGAGAGGATTAGATACACAGCTCAGCAGACAGTATCACACAGGAGAGGATTAGATCCACAGCTCAGCAGACAGTATCACACAGGAGAGGATTAGATACACAGCTCAGCAGACAGTATCACACAGGAGAGGATTAGATACACAGCTCAGCAGACAGTATCACACAGGAGAGGATTAGATCCACAGCTCAGCAGACAGTATCACACAGGAGAGGATTAGATACACAGCTCAGCAGACAGTATCACACAGGAGAGGATTAGATACACGGCTCAGCAGACAGTATCACACAGGATAGGATTAGATACATGGCTCAGCAGACAGTATCACACAGGAGAGGATTAGATACACGGCTCAGCAGACAGTATCACACAGGAGAGGATTAGATACACGGCTCAGCAGACAGTATCACACAGGAGAGGATTAGATACACGGCTCAGCAGACAGTATCACACAGGAGAGGATTAGATACACGGCTCAGCAGACGGTATCACACAGGAGAGGATTAGATACACGGCTCAGCAGACAGTATCACACAGGAGAGGATTAGATCCACAGCTCAGCAGACAGTATCACACAGGAGAGGATTAGATACACGGCTCAGCAGACAGTATCACACAGGATAGGATTAGATACATGGCTCAGCAGACAGTATCACACAGGAGAGGATTAGATACACGGCTCAGCAGACAGTATCACACAGGAGAGGATTAGATACACGGCTCAGCAGACAGTATCACACAGGAGAGGATTAGATACACGGCTCAGCAGACAGTATCACACAGGATAGGATTAGATACACGGCTCAGCAGACAGTATCACACAGGAGAGGATTAGATACACGGCTCAGCAGACAGTATCGCACAGGAGGGGATTAGATACACGGCTCAGCAGACAGTATCGCACAGGAGGGGATTAGATACATGGCTCAGCAGACAGTATCACAGGAGAGGATTAGATACACTGCTCAGCACACAGTATCACACAGGAGAGGATTAGATACACGGCTCAGCAGACAGTATCACACTGCAGAGGATTAGATACACAGCTCAGCAGACGGTATCACACAGGAGAGGATTAGATACACGGCTCAGCAGACAGTATCACACAGGATAGGATTAGATACACGGCTCAGCAAACAGTATCACACAGGAGAGGATTAGATACACAGCTCAGCAGACGGTATCACACAGGAGAGGATTAGATACACGGCTCAGCAGACAGTATCACACAGGGTAGGATTAGATACACGGCTCACCAGACAGTATCACACAGGATAGAATTAGATACACGGCTCAGCAGACGGTATCACACAGAGGAGGATTAGATACATGGCTCAGCAGACAGTATCACACAGGATAGGATTAGATACACGGCTCAGCAGACAGTATCACACAGTATAGGATTAGATACACGGCTCAGCAGACAGTATCACACAGGAGAGGATTAGATACACGGCTCAGCAGACAGTATCACACAGGATAGGATTAGATACACGGCTCAGCAGACAGTATCACACAGGATAGAATTAGATACATGGCTCAGCAGACGGTATCACACAGAGGAGGATTAGATACACGGCTCAGCAGACAGTATCACACAGGATAGGATTAGATACACGGCTCAACAGACAGTATCACACAGGATAGGATTAGATACACGGCTCAGCAGACAGTATCACACAGGATAGGATTAGATACACGGCTCAGCAGACAGTATCACACAGAAGAGGATTAGATACATATCTCAGCAGACAGTATCACACAGGAGAGGATTAGATACACGACTCAGCAGACAGTATCACACAGGATAGGGTTAGATACACGGCTCAGCAGACAGTATCACACAGTATAGGATTAGATACACGGCTCAGCAGACAGTATCACACAGGAGAGGATTAGATACACGGCTCAGCAGACAGTATCACACAGGATAGGATTAGATACACGGCTCAGCAGACAGTTTCACACAGGATAGAATTAGATACACGGCTCAGCAGACAGTATCACACAGGATAGAATTAGATACATGGCTCAGCAGACAGTATCACACAGGATAGGATTAGATACACGGCTCAGCAGACAGTATCACACAGGATAGGATTAGATACATGGCTCAGCAGACAGTATCACACAGGTGAGGATTAGATACACAGCTCAGCAGACAGTATCGCACAGGAGGGGATTAGATACACGGCTCAGCAGACAGTATCACACAGGATAGGATTAGATACACGGCTCAGCAGACAGTATCACACAGAAGAGGATTAGATACACGACTCAGCAGACAGTATCACACAGGATAGGGTTAGATACACGGCTCAGCAGACAGTATCACACAGGAGAGGATTAGATACACGGCTCAGCAGACAGTATCACACAGGAGAGGATTAGATACACGGCTCAGCAGACAGTATCACACAGGATAGGATTAGATACACGGCTCAGCAGACAGTATCACACAGAAGAGGATTAGATACACGACTCAGCAGACAGTATCACACAGGATAGGGTTAGATACACGGCTCAGCAGACAGTATCGCACAAGAGGGGATTAGATACACGGCTCAGCAGACAGTATCACACAGGATAGGATTAGATACACGGCTCAGCAGACAGTATCACACAGGAGAGGATTAGATACACGGCTCAGCAGACAGTATCACACAGGATAGGATTAGATACACGGCTCAGCAGACAGTATCACACAGGATAGGGTTAGATACGCAGCTCAGCAGACAGTATCACACAGGAGAGGATTAGATACACGGCTCAGCAGACAGTATCACACAGGATAGGATTAGATACACGGCTCAGCAGACAGTATCACACAGGAGAGGATTAGATACACGGCTCAGCAGACAGTATCACACAGGAGAGGATTAGATACACGGCTCAGCAGACAGTATCACACAGTATAGGATTAGATACACGGCTCAGCAGACAGTATCACACAGGAGAGGATTAGATACACGGCTCAGCAGACAGGATAGGATTAGATACACGGCTCAACAGACAGTATCACACAGGATAGGATTAGATACACGGCTCAGCAGACAGTATCACACAGGATAGGATTAGATACACGGCTCAGCAGACAGTATCACACAGGAGAGGATTAGATACACAGCTCAGCAGACAGTATCACACAGAAGAGGATTAGATACATAGCTCAGCAGACAGTATCGCACAGGATAGGATTAGATACACGGCTCAGCAGACAGTATCACACAGGAGAGGATTAGATACACGGCTCAGCAGACAGTATCACACAGGAGAGGATTAGATACACAGCTCAGCAGACAGTATCACACAGAAGAGGATTAGATACACAGCTCAGCAGTCAGTATCACACAGGAGAGGATTAGATACACGGCTCAGCAGACAGTATCACACAGGAGAGGATTAGATACACGGCTCAGCAGACAGCATCACACAGGAGAGGATTAGATACACGACTCAGCAGACAGTATCACACAGGAGAGGATTAGATACACGGCTCAGCAGACAGTATCGCACAAGAGGGGATTAGATACACGGCTCAGCAGACTGTATCACACAGGATAGGATTAGATACACGGCTCAGCAGATAGTATCACACAGGAGAGGATTAGATACACGGCTCAGCAGACAGTATCACACAGGAGAGGATTAGATACACGGCTCAGCAGACGGTATCACACAGGAGAGGATTAGATACACGGCTCAGCAGACAGTATCACACAGGAGAGGATTAGATACACGGCTCAGCAGACAGTATCACACAGGAGAGGATTAGATACACGGCTCAGCAGACAGTATCACACAGGAGAGGATTAGATACACGGCTCAGCAGACAGTATCACACAGGAGAGGATTAGATACACGGCTCAGCAGACAGTATCACACAGGAGAGGATTAGATACACGGCTCAGCAGACAGTATCACACAGAAGAGGATTAGATACACGGCTCAGCAGACAGTATCACACAGAAGAGGATTAGATACACGGCTCAGCAGACAGTATCGCACAAGAGGGGATTAGATACACGGCTCAGCAGACAGTATCACACAGGAGAGGATTAGATACACGGCTCAGCAGACAGTATCACACAGCAGAGGATTAGATACACGGCTCAGCAGACAGTATCACACTGCAGAGGATTAGATACAGAGCTCACCAGACAGTATCACACAGAAGAGGATTAGATACAGAGCTCAGCAGACAGTATCACACAGGAGAGGATTAGATACACAGCTCACCAGACAGTATCACACAGAAGAGGATTAGATACACGGCTCAGCAGACAGTATCACACAGGATAGAATTAGATACACGGCTCAGCAGACGGTATCACACAGAGGAGGATTAGATACATGGCTCAGCAGACAGTATCACACAGGATAGGATTAGATACATGGCTCAACAGACAGTATCACACAGGATAGGATTAGATACGCAGCTCAGCAGACAGTATCACACAGGAGAGGATTAGATACACGGCTCAGCAGACAGTATCACACAGGATAGGATTAGATACACGGCTCAGCAGACAGTATCACACAGTATAGGATTAGATACACGGCTCAACAGACAGTATCACACAGGAGAGGATTAGATACACAGCTCAGCAGACAGTATCACACAGGAGAGGATTAGATACACAGCTCAGCAGACAGTATCGCACAGGAGGGGATTAGATACACGGCTCAGCAGACAGTATCACACAGGATAGGATTAGATACACGGCTCAGCAGACAGTGTCACACAGGAGAGGATTAGATACACGGCTCAGCAGACAGTATCACACAGAAGAAGATTAGATACATAGCTCAGCAGACAGTATCGCACAGGAGGGGATTAGATACACGGCTCAGCAGACAGTATCACACAGAAGAAGATTAGATACATAGCTCAGCAGACAGTATCACACAGGAGAGGATTAGATACACGGCTCAGCAGACAGTATCACACAGGATAGGATTAGATACACGGCTCAGCAGACAGTATCACACAGAGGAGGATTAGATACACGGCTCAGCAGACAGTATCACACAGGAGAGGATTAGATACACGGCTCAGCAGACAGTATCACACAGGAGAGGATTAGATACACGGCTCAGCAGACAGTATCACAAGGAGAGGATTAGATACACGGCTCAGCAGACAGTATCACACAGAAGAGGATTAGATACACGGCTCAGCAGACAGTATCGCACAAGAGGGGATTAGATACACGGCTCAGCAGACTGTATCACACAGGATAGGATTAGATACACGGCTCAGCAGACAGTATCACACAGGATAGGATTAGATACACGGCTCAGCAGACAGTATCACACAGGATAGGATTAGATACACGGCTCAGCAGACAGTATCGCACAGGAGGGGATTAGATACACGGCTCAGCAGACAGTATCACACAGAAGAGGATTAGATACACGGCTCAGCAGACAGTATCACACAGAAGAGGATTAGATACACGGCTCAGCAGACAGTATCACACAGGATAGGATTAGATAAACGGCTCAGCAGACAGTATAACACAGGAGAGGATTAGATACACGGCTCAGCAGACAGTATCACACAGAAGAGGATTAGATACACGGCTCAGCATACAGTATCACACAGGAGAGGATTAGATACACGGCTCAGCAGACAGTATCACACAGGATAGGATTAGATACACGGCTCAGCAGACAGTATCACACAGGATAGGATTAGATACACGGCTCAGCAGACAGTATCACACAGAAGAGGATTAGATACACGGCTCAGCATACAGTATCACACAGGAGAGGATTAGATACACGGCTCAGCAGACAGTATCACACAGGATAGGATTAGATACACGGCTCAGCAGACAGTATCACACAGGATAGGATTAGATACACGGCTCAGCAGACAGTATCACACAGGATAGGATTAGATACACGGCTCAGCAGACAGTATCACACAGAAGAGGATTAGATACACGGCTCAGCAGACAGTATCACACAGGATAGGATTAGATACACGGCTCAGCAGACAGTATAACACAGGAGAGGATTAGATACACGGCTCAGCAGACAGTATCACACAGGATAGGATTAGATACACGGCTCAGCAGACAGTATCACACAGGATAGGATTAGATACACGGCTCAGCAGACAGTATCACACAGGATAGGATTAGATACACGGCTCAGCAGACAGTATCACACAGAAGAGGATTAGATACACGGCTCAGCAGACAGTATCACACAGAAGAGGATTAGATACACGGCTCAGCAGACAGTATCACACAGAAGAGGATTAGATACACGGCTCAGCAGACAGTATCACACAGGATAGGATTAGATACACGGCTCAGCAGACAGTATCACACAGGATAGGATTAGATACACGGCTCAGCAGACAGTATCACACGGGAGAGGATTAGATACACGGCTCAGCAGACAGTATCACACAGGAGAGGATTAGATACACGGCTCAGCAGACAGTATCACACAGGATAGGATTAGATACACGGCTCAGCAGTCAGTATCTCACAGGAGAGGATTAGATACACAGCTCAGCAGACAGTATCACACAGGAGAGGATTAGATACACGGCTCAGCAGACAGTATCACACAGGAGAGGATTAGATACACGGCTCAGCAGACAGTATCACACAGGATAGGATTAGATACACGGCTCAGCAGACAGTATCACACAGGATAGGATTAGATACACGGCTCAGCAGACAGTATCACACAGGATAGGATTAGATACACAGCTCAGCAGACAGTATCACACAGGAGAGGATTAGATACACGGCTCAGCAGACAGTATCACACAGGATAGGATTAGATACACGGCTCAGCAGACAGTATCACACAGGATAGGATTAGATACACGGCTCAGCAGACAGTATCACACAGGATAGGATTAGATACACGGCTCAGCAGACAGTATCACACAGAAGAGGATTAGATACACTGCTCAGCAGACAGTATCACACAGGATAGGATTAGATACACGGCTCAGCAGACAGTATCACACAGGAGAGGATTAGATACACGGCTCAGCAGACAGTATCACACAGGAGAGGATTAGATACAGGGCTCAGCAGACAGTATCACACAGGAGAGGATTAGATACACGGCTCAGCAGACAGTATCACACAGGATAGGATTAGATACACGGCTCAGCTGACAGTATCACACAGGATAGGATTAGATACACAGCTCAGCAGACAGTATCACACAGGATAGGATTAGATACACGGCTCAGCAGACAGTATCACACAGGATAGGATTAGATACACGGCTCAGCAGACAGTATCACACAGGATAGGATTAGATACACGGCTCAGCAGACAGTATCACACAGGATAGGATTAGATACACGGCTCAGCAGACAGTATCACACAGAAGAGGATTAGATACACTGCTCAGCAGACAGTATCACACAGGATAGGATTAGATACACGGCTCAGCAGACAGTATCACACAGGAGAGGATTAGATACACGGCTCAGCAGACAGTATCACACAGGAGAGGATTAGATACACAGCTCAGCAGACAGTATCACACAGAAGAGGATTAGATACACTGCTCAGCAGACAGTATCACACAGGATAGGATTAGATACACGGCTCAGCAGACAGTATCACACAGGAGAGGATTACATACACTGCTCAGCAGACAGTATCACACAGGAGAGGATTAGATACACGGCTCAGCAGACAGTATCACACAGGAAAGGATTAGATACACGGCTCAGCAGACAGTATCACACAGGAGAGGATTAGATACACGGCTCAGCAGACAGTATCACACAGGAGAGGATTAGATACACGGCTCAGCAGACAGTATCACACAGAAGAGGATTAGATACACGGCTCAGCAGACAGTATCGCACAGGAGGGGATTAGATACACGGCTCAGCAGACAGTATCACACAGAAGAGGATTAGATACACGGCTCAGCAGACAGTATCACACAGGAGAGGATTAGATACACAGCTCAGCAGACGGTATCACACAGGAGAGGATTAGATACACTGCTCAGCAGACAGTATCACACAGGATAGGATTAGATACACGGCTCAGCAGACAGTATCACACAGAAGAGGATTAGATACACGGTTCAGCAGACAGTATCACACAGGAGAGGATTAGATACACGGCTCAGCAGACAGTATCACACAGGAGAGGATCAGATACACGGCTCAGCAGACAGTATCACACAGGAGAGGATCAGATACACGGCTCAGCAGACAGTATCACACAGGATAGGATTAGATACACGGCTCAGCAGACAGTATCACACAGGATAGGATTAGATACACAGCTCAGCAGACAGTATCACACAGGAGAGGATTAGATACACGGCTCAGCAGACAGTATCACACAGGAGGGGATTAGATACACGGCTCAGCAGACAGTATCACACAGAAGAGGATTAGATACACGGCTCAGCAGACAGTATCACACAGGATAGGATTAGATACACGGCTCAGCAGACAGTATCACACAGGATAGGATTAGATACACGGCTCAGCAGACAGTATCACACAGGAGAGGATTAGATACACGGCTCAGCAGAGAGTATCACACAGGATAGGATTAGATACACGGCTCAGCAGACAGTATCACACAGGATAGGATTAGATACACGGCTCAGCAGACAGTATCACACAGGATAGGATTAGATACACAGCTCAGCAGACGGTATCACACAGGAGAGGATTAGATACACGGCTCAGCAGACAGTATCACACAGGATAGGATTAGATACACGGCTCAGCAGACAGTATCACACAGGAGAGGATTAGATACACGGCTCAGCAGAGAGTATCACACAGGATAGGATTAGATACACGGCTCAGCAGACAGTATCACACAGGAGAGGATTAGATACACGGCTCAGCAGAGAGTATCACACAGGATAGGATTAGATACACGGCTCAGCAGACAGTATCACACAGGAGAGGATTAGATACACGGCTCAGCAGACGGTATCACACAGGATAGGATTAGATACACGGCTCAGCAGAGAGTATCACACAGGATAGGATTAGATACACGGCTCAGCAGACAGTATCACACAGGAGAGGATTAGATACACGGCTCAGCAGACAGTATCACACAGGATAGGATTAGATACACGGCTCAGCAGACAGTATCACACAGGATAGGATTAGATACACGGCTCAGCAGAGAGTATCACACAGGATAGGATTAGATACACGGCTCAGCAGACAATATCACACAGGATAGGATTAGATACACAGCTCAGCAGACGGTATCACACAGGAGAGGATTAGATACACAGCTCAGCAGACAGTATCACACAGGAGAGGATTAGATACACGGCTCAGCAGACAGTATCACACAGGAGAGGATTAGATACACGGCTCAGCAGACAGTATCACACAGGAGAGGATTAGATACACGGCTCAGCAGACAGTATCACACAGGAGAGGATTAGATACACGGCTCAGCAGACAGTATCACACAGGAGAGGATTAGATACACGGCTCAGCAGACAGTATTACACAGGAGAGGATTAGATACACGGCTCAGCAGACAGTATCACACAGGATAGGATTAGATACACGGCTCAGCAGACAGTATCACACAGGATAGGATTAGATACACGGCTCAGCAGACAGTATCACAAAGGAGAGGATTAGATACACAGCTCAGCAGACGGTATCACACAGGAGAGGATTAGATACACGGCTCAGCACACAGTATCACACAGGAGAGGATTAGATACACGGCTCAGCAGACAATATCACACAGGAGAGGATTAGATACACGGCTCAGCAGACAGTATCACACAGGAGAGGATTAGATACACAGCTCAGCAGACGGTATCACACAGGAGAGGATTAGATCCACAGCTCAGCAGACAGTATCACACAGGAGAGGATTAGATACACGGCTCAGCAGACAGTATCGCACAAGAGGGGATTAGATACATGGCTCAGCAGACAGTATCACACAGGAGAGGATTAGATACACGGCTCAGCAGACGGTATCACACAGGAGAGGATTAGATACACGGCTCAGCAGACAGTATCGCACAAGAGGGGATTAGATACATGGCTCAGCAGACAGTATCACACAGGAGAGGATTAGATACACGGCTCAGCAGACGGTATCACACAGGAGAGGATTAGATACACGGCTCAGCAGACAGTATCACACAGGATAGGATTAGATACACGGCTCAGCAGACAGTATCACACAGGATAGGATTAGATACACGGCTCAGCAGACAGTATCACACAGGAGAGGATTAGATACACGGCTCAGCAGACAGTATCACACAGGAGAGGATTAGATACACGGCTCAGCAGACAGTATCACACAGAAGAGGATTAGATACACGGCTCAGCAGACAGTATCACACAGGAGAGGATTAGATACACGGCTCAGCAGACAGTATAACACAGGAGAGGATTAGATACACGGTTCAGCAGACAGTATCACACAGGATAGGATTAGATACACGGCTCAGCAGACAGTATCACACGGGAGAGGATTAGATACACTGCTCAGCAGACTATCACACAGGAGAGGATTAGATACACGGCTCAGCAGTCAGTATCTCACAGGAGAGGATTAGATACACTGCTCAGCAGACAGTATCACACAGGAGAGGATTAGATACACGGCTCAGCAGACAGTATCGCACAGGAGAGGATTAGATACACGGCTCAGCAGACAGTATCACACAGGAGAGGATTAGATACACTGCTCAGCAGACAGTATCACACAGGAGAGGATTAGATACACGGCTCAGCAGACAGTATCACACAGGAGAGGATTAGATACACGGCTCAGCAGACAGTATCACACAGGAGAGGATTGGATACACGGCTCAGCAGACAGTATCACACAGGAGAGGATTAGATACACGGCTCAGCAGACAGTATCACACAGAAGAGGATTAGATACACGGCTCAGCAGACAGTATCGCACAGGAGGGGATTAGATACACGGCTCAGCAGACAGTATCACACAGAAGAGGATTAGATACACGGCTCAGCAGACAGTATCACACAGGATAGGATTAGATACACAGCTCAGCAGACGGTATCACACAGGAGAGGATTAGATACACAGCTCAGCAGACAGTATCACACAGGAGAGGATTAGATACACGGCTCAGCAGACAGTATCACACAGGAGAGGATTAGATACACGGCTCAGCAGACAGTATCACACAGGATAGGATTAGATACACAGCTCAGCAGACAGTATCACACAGGAGAGGATTAGATACACGGCTCAGCAGACAGTATCACACAGGAGAGGATTAGATACACGGCTCAGCAGACAGTATCACACAGGATAGGATTAGATACACGGCTCAGCAGACAGTATCACACAGGAGAGGATTAGATACACGGCTCAGCAGACGGTATCACACAGGATAGGATTAGATACACGGCTCAGCAGAGAGTATCACACAGGATAGGATTAGATACACGGCTCAGCAGACAGTATCACACAGGATAGGATTAGATACACAGCTCAGCAGACAGTATCACACAGGAGAGGATTAGATACACGGCTCAGCAGACAGTATCACACAGGAGAGGATTAGATACACGGCTCAGCAGACAGTATCACACAGGAGAGGATTAGATACACGGCTCAGCAGACAGTATCACACAGGAGAGGATTAGATACACGGCTCAGCAGACAGTATCACACAGGATAGGATTAGATACACGGCTCAGCAGAGAGTATCACACAGGATAGGATTAGATACACGGCTCAGCAGACAATATCACACAGGAGAGGATTAGATACACGGCTCAGCAGACAGTATCACACAGAAGAGGATTAGATACACGGCTCAGCAGACAGTATCACACAGGAGAGGATTAGATACACGGCTCAGCAGACAGTATCACACAGGAGAGGATTAGATACACGGCTCAGCAGACAGTATCACACAGGAGAGGATTAGATACACGGCTCAGCAGACAGTATCACACAGGAGAGGATTAGATACACGGCTCAGCAGACAATATCACACAGGATAGGATTAGATACACGGCTCAGCAGACAGTATCACACAGAAGAGGATTAGATACACGGCTCAGCAGACAGTATCACACAGGAGAGGATTAGATACACGGCTCAGCAGACAATATCACACAGGATAGGATTAGATACACGGCTCAGCAGACAGTATCACACAGGAGAGGATTAGATACACGGCTCAGCAGACAATATCACACAGGAGAGGATTAGATACACGGCTCAGCAGACAGTATCACACAGGAGAGGATTAGATACACGGCTCAGCAGACAGTATTACACAGAAGAGGATTAGATACACGGCTCAGCAGACAGTATCACACAGGAGAGGATTAGATACACGGCTCAGCAGACAGTATCACACAGGAGAGGATTAGATACACGGCTCAGCAGACAATATCACACAGGATAGGATTAGATACACGGCTCAGCAGACAGTATCACACAGGAGAGGATTAGATACACGGCTCAGCAGACAGTATCACAAAGGAGAGGATTAGATACACAGCTCAGCAGACGGTATCACACAGGAGAGGATTAGATACACGGCTCAGCAGACAGTATCACACAGGTTAGGATTAGATACACAGCTCAGCAGACAGTATCACACAGGAGAGGATTAGATACACGGCTCAGCAGACAGTATCACACAGGAGAGGATTAGATACACGGCTCAGCAGACAGTATCACACAGGAGAGGATTAGATACACGGCTCAGCAGACAATATCACACAGGAGAGGATTAGATACACGGCTCAGCAGACAGTATCACACAGGAGAGGATTAGATACACGGCTCAGCAGACAGTATCACACAGGAGAGGATTAGATACACAGCTCAGCAGACAGTATCACACAGGAGAGGATTAGATACACGGCTCAGCAGACAGTATCACACAGGATAGGATTAGATACACGGCTCAGCAGACAGTATCACACAGGAGAGGATTAGATACACGGCTCAGCAGACAGTATCACACAGGATAGGATTAGATACACGGCTCAGCAGACAGTATCACACAGGATAGGATTAGATACACGGCTCAGCAGCCAGTATCACACAAGAGAGGATTAGATACACGGCTCAGCAGACAGTATCACACAGGATAGGATTAGATACATGGCTCAGCAGACAGTATCACACAAGAGAGGATTAGATACACGGCTCAGCAGACAGTATCACACAGGAGAGGATTAAATACACGGCTCAGCAGACAGTATCACACAGGAGAGGATTAGATACATGGCTCAGCAGACAGTATCACACAGGAGAGGATTAGATACACGGCTCAGCAGACAGTATCACACAGGAGAGGATTAGATACACGGCTCAGCAGACAGTATCACACAGGATAGGATTAGATACACGGCTCAGCAGACAGTATCACACAGAAGAGGATTAGATACACGGCTCAGCAGACAGTATCACACAGGATAGGATTAGATACACGGCTCAGCAGACAGTATCACACAGGATAGGATTAGATACACAGCTCAGCAGACAGTATCACACAGGAGAGGATTAGATACACGGCTCAGCAGACAGTATCACACAGGAGAGGATTAGATACACTGCTCAGAAGACAGTATCACACAGGATAGGATTAGATACACGGCTCAGCAGACAGTATCACACAGGAGAGGATTAGATACACGGCTCAGCAGACAGTATCACACAGGAGAGAATTAGATACACGGCTCAGCAGACAGTATCACACTGCAGAGGATTAGATACACGGCTCAGCAGACAGTATCACACAGGAGAGGATTAGATACACTGCTCAGAAGACAGTATCACACAGGATAGGATTAGATACACGGCTCAGCAGACAGTATCACACAGGAGAGGGTTAGATACACGGCTCAGCAGACAGTATCACACAGGAGAGGATTAGATACACGGCTCAGCAGACAGTATCACACAGGATAGGATTAGACACACGGCTCAGCAGACAGTATCACACAGGATAGGATTAGATACACGGCTCAGCAGACAGTATCACACTGCAGAGGATTAGATACACGGCTCAGCAGACAGTATCACACAGGAGAGGATTAGATACATGGTTCAGCAGACAGTATCACACAGGAGAGGATTAGATACACGGCTCAGCAGACAGTATCACACAGGAGAGGATTAGATACACGGCTCAGCAGACAGTATCACACAGGATGAGATTAGATACACGGCTCAGCAGACAGTATCACACAGGAGAGGTTAGATACACGGCTCAGCAGACGGTATCACACAGGAGAGGATTAGATACACGGCTCAGCAGACAGTATCACACAGGATAGGATTAGATACACGGCTCAGCAGACAGTATCACACAGGAGAGGATTAGATACATGGCTCAGCAGACAGTATCACACAGGAGAGGATTAGATACACGGCTCAGCAGACAGTATCACACAGAAGAGGATTAGATACACGGCTCAGCAAACAGTATCACACAGGAGAGGATTAGATACACGGCTCAGCAAACAGTATCACACAGGAGAGGATTAGATACACAGCTCAGCAGACAGTATCACACAGGAGAGGATTAGATACACGGCTCAGCAGACAGTATCACACAGGATAGAATTAGATACACGGCTCAGCAGACGGTATCACACAGAGGAGGATTAGATACACGGCTCAGCAGACAGTATCACACAGGATAGGATTAGATACACGGCTCAACAGACAGTATCACACAGGATAGGATTAGATACACGGCTCAGCAGACAGTATCACACAGGAGAGGATTAGATACACGGCTCAGCAGACAGTATCACACAGGAGAGGATTAGATACACGGCTCAACAGACAGTATCACACAGGATAGGATTAGATACACGGCTCAGCAGACAGGATAGGATTAGATACACGGCTCAACAGACAGTATCACACAGGATAGGATTAGATACACGGCTCAGCAGACAGTATCACACAGGAGAGGATTAGATACACGGCTCAACAGACAGTATCACACAGGAGAGGATTAGATACACGGCTCAACAGACAGTATCACACAGGATAGGATTAGATACGCAGCTCAGCAGACAGTATCACACAGGAGAGGATTAGATACACGGCTCAGCAGACAGTATCACACAGGAGAGGATTAGATACACGGCTCAGCAGACAGTATCACACAGTATAGGATTAGATACACGGCTCAGCAGACAGTATCACACAGGAGAGGATTAGATACACGGCTCAGCAGACAGGATAGGATTAGATACACGGCTCAGCAGACAGTATCACACAGGAGAGGATTAGATACACGGCTCAGCGGACGGTATCACACAGAGGAGGATTAGATACATGGCTCAGCAGACAGTATCACACAGGATAGGATTAGATACACGGCTCAACAGACAGTATCACACAGGATAGGATTAGATACACAGCTCAGCAGACAGTATCACACAGGAGAGGATTAGATACACGGCTCAGCAGACAGTATCACACAGGAGAGGATTAGATACACGGCTCAGCAGACAGTATCACACAGTATAGGATTAGATACACGGCTCAGCAGACAGTATCACACAGGAGAGGGTTAGATACACAGCTCAGCAGACAGTATCACACAGGATAGGATTAGATACACGGCTCAGCAGACAGTATCACACAGGATAGGATTAGATACACGGCTCAGCAGACAGTATCACACAGGAGAGGATTAGATACACGGCTCAGCAGACAGTATCACACAGGATAGGATTAGATACACGGCTCAGCAGACAGTATCACACAGGATAGGATTAGATACACGGCTCAGCAGACAGTATCACACAGGAGAGGATTAGATACACGGCTCAGCAGACAGTATCACACAGGAGGGGATTAGATACACGGCTCAGCAGACAGTATCACACAGGATAGGATTAGATACACGGCTCAGCAGACAGTATCGCACAGGATAGGATTAGATACACGGCTCAGCAGACAGTATCACACAGGATAGGATTAGATACACGGCTCAGCAGACAGTATCACACAGGAGGGGATTAGATACACGGCTCAGCAGACAGTATCACACAGGAGGGGATTAGATACACGGCTCAGCAGACAGTATCACACAGGATAGGATTAGATACACGGCTCAGCAGACAGTATCACACAGGATAGGATTAGATACACGGCTCAGCAGACAGTATCGCACAGGAGGGGATTAGATACACGGCTCAGCAGACAGTATCACACAGGAGAGGATTAGATACACGGCTCAGCAGACAGTATCGCACAGGAGGGGATTAGATACACGGCTCAGCAGACAGTATCACACAGGAGAGGATTAGATACACGGCTCAGCAGACAGTATCACACAGGATAGGATTAGATACACGGCTCAGCAGACAGTATCACACAGGAGAGGATTAGATACACGGCTCAGCAGACAGTATCACACAGGATAGGGTTAGATACACTGCTCAGCAGACAGTATCACACAGGAGAGGATTAGATACACGGCTCAGCAGACAGTATCACACAGGATAGGGTTAGATACACGGCTCAGCAGACAGTATCACACAGAAGAGGATTAGATACACGGCTCAGCAGACAGTATCACACAGGAGAGGATTAGATACACGGCTCAGCAGACAGTATCACACAGGATAGGGTTAGATACACTGCTCAGCAGACAGTATCACACAGGATAGGGTTAGATACACGGCTCAGCAGACAGTATCACACAGAAGAGGATTAGATACACGGCTCAGCAGACAGTATCACACTGGAGAGGATTAGATACACGGCTCAGCAGACAGTATCACACAGGAGAGGATTAGATACACGGCTCAGCAGACAGTATCACACAGGAGAGGATTAGATACACGGCTCAGCAGACAGTATCGCACAAGAGGGGATTAGATACACAGCTCAGCAGACTGTATCACACAGGATAGGATTAGATACACGGCTCAGCAGATAGTATCACACAGGAGAGGATTAGATACACAGCTCAGCAGACAGTATCACACAGAAGAGGATTAGATACACGGCTCAGCAGACAGTATCACACAGAAGAGGATTAGATACACAGCTCAGCAGACAGTATCACACAGGATAGGATTAGATACACGGCTCAGCAGACAGTATCACACAGGATAGGATTAGATACATGGCTCAGCAGACAGTATCACACAGGATAGGATTAGATACATGGCTCAGCAGACAGTATCACACAGAAGAGGATTAGATACACAGCTCAGCAGACAGTATCACACAGAAGAGGATTAGATACATGGCTCAGCAGACAGTATCACACAGAAGAGGATTAGATACACGGCTCAGCAGACAGTATCACACAGAAGAGGATTAGATACACAGCTCAGCAGACAGTATCACACAGGATAGGATTAGATACATGGCTCAGCAGACAGTATCACACAGGAGAGGATTAGATACACAGCTCAGCAGACAGTATCACACAGAAGAGGATTAGATACATGGCTCAGCAGACAGTATCACACAGAAGAGGATTAGATACACGGCTCAGCAGACAGTATCACACAGAAGAGGATTAGATACACAGCTCAGCAGACAGTATCACACAGAAGAGGATTAGATACATGGCTCAGCAGACAGTATCACACAGAAGAGGATTAGATACACGGCTCAGCAGACAGTATCACACAGAAGAGGATTAGATACACGGCTCAGCAGACAGTATCACACAGGATAGGATTAGATACATGGCTCAGCAGACATTATCACACAGAAGAGGATTAGATACACAGCTCAGCAGACAGTATCACACAGGAGAGGATTAGATACACGGCTCAGCAGACAGTATCACACAGGAGAGGATTAGATACACGGCTCAGCAGACAGTATAACACAGGAGAGGATTAGATACACAGCTCAGCAGACAGTATCACACAGGATAGGATTAGATACACGGCTCAGCAGACAGTATAACACAGGAGAGGATTAGATACACGGCTCAGCAGACAGTATCACACAGGAGAGGATTAGATACACGGCTCAGCAGACAGTATCACACAGGATAGGATTAGATACACCGCTCAATAGACAGTATCACACAGGATAGGATTAGATACACCATCCAGGAGACGGTATCACACAGGGCAGGATTAGATACACGGCTCAGCAGACAGTATCACACAGGATAGGATTAGATACAAGGCTCAGCAGACAGTATCACACAGGAGAGGATTAGATACACGGCTCAGCAGACAGTATCACACAGGATAGGATTAGATACACGGCTCAGCAGACAGTATCACACAGAAGAGGATTAGATACACGGCTCAGCAGACAGTATCACACAGGATAGGATTAGATACACGGCTCAGCAGACAGTATCACACAGGAGAGGATTAGATACATGGCTCAGCAGACAGTATCACACAGGAGAGGATTAGATACACGGCTCAGCAGACAGTATCACACAGGAGAGGATTAGATACACGGCTCAGCAGACAGTATCACACAGAAGAGGATTAGATACACAGCTCAGCAGACAGTATCACACAGGAGAGGATTAGATACACGGCTCAGGAGACAGTATCACACAGGAGAGGATTAGATACACGGCTCAGCAGACAGTATCACACAGGAGAGGATTAGATACACGGCTCAGCAGACAGTATCACACAGAAGAGGATTAGATACACGGCTCAGCAGACAGTATCACACAGGAGAGGATTAGATACACGGCTCAGCAGACGGTATCACACAGGAGAGGATTAGATACACGGCTCAGCAGACAGTATCACACAGGAGAGGATTAGATACACGGCTCAGCAGACAGTATCACACAGGAGAGGATTAGATACACGGCTCAGCAGACAGTATCACACAAGAGAGGATTAGATACACGGCTCAGGAGACAGTATCACACAGGAGAGGATTAGATACACGGCTCAGCAGACAGTATCACACAGGAGAGGATTAGATACACGGCTCAGCAGACAGTATCACACAGGAGAGGATTAGATACACGGCTCAGCAGACAGTATCACACAGGAGAGGATTAGATACACGGCTCAGCAGACGGTATCACACAGGAGAGGATTAGATACACAGCTCAGCAGACGGTATCACACAGGAGAGGATTAGATACACGGCTCAGCAGACAGTATCACACAGGAGAGGATTAGATACACGGCTCAGCAGACAGTATCACACAGGAGAGGATTAGATACACGGCTCAGCAGACGGTATCACACAGGAGAGGATTAGATACACGGCTCAGCAGACAGTATCACACAGGATAGGGTTAGATACACGGCTCAGCAGACAGTATCACACAGGATAGGATTAGATACACGCTCAGCAGACAGTATCACACAGGATAGGATTAGATACACGGCTCAGCAAACAGTATCACACAGGAGAGGATTAGATACACGGCTCAGCAGACAGTATCACACAGGAGAGGATTAGATACACGGCTCAGCAGACAGTATCACACAGGAGAGGATTAGATACACAGCTCACCAGACAGTATCACACAGAAGAGGATTGGATACACGGCTCAGCGGACAGTATCACACAGGATAGGATTAGATACACGGCTCAGCAGACAGTATCACACAGGATAGGATTAGATACACGGCTCAGCAGACAGTATCACACAGGAGAGGATTAGATACACGGCTCAGCAGTCAGTATCACACAGGACAGGATTAGATACACGGCTCAGCAGACAGTATCACACAGGATAGGATTAGATACACGGCTCAGCAGACAGTATCACACAGGAGAGGATTGGATACACGGCTCAGCAGACAGTATCACACAGGATAGGATTAGATACACGGCTCAACAGACGGTATCACACAGGATAGGATTAGATACACGGCTCAGCAGACAGTATCACACAGGAGAAGATTAGATACATGGCTCAGCAGACAGTATCACACAGTATAGGATTAGATACACGGCTCAGCAGACAGTATCACACAGGAGAGGATTAGATACACGGCTCAGCAGACAGTATCACACAGGAGAGGATTAGATACACGGCTCAACAGACGGTATCACACAGGATAGGATTAGATACACGGCTCAGAAGACAGTATCACACAGGAGAGGATTAGATACACGGCTCAGCAGACAGTATCACACAGTATAGGATTAGATACACGGCTCAGCAGACAGTATCACACAGGAGATGATTAGATACACGGCTCAGCAGACAGTATCACACAGGATAGGATTAGATACACGGCTCAACAGACAGTATCACACAGGATAGGATTAGATACACGGCTCAGCAGACAGTATCACACAGGATAGGATTAGATACACGGCTCAACAGACAGTATCACACAGGAGAGGATTAGATACACGACTCAGCAGACAGTATCACACAGGAGAGGATTAGATACACAGCTCAGCAGACAGTATCACACAGGGTAGGATTAGATACACGGCTCAGCAGACAGTATCACACAGGAGAGGATTAGATACACGGCTCAGCAGACAGTATCACACAGGAGAGGATTAGATACACGGCTCAGCAGACAGTATCACACAGGAGAGGATTAGATACATGGCTCAGCAGACAGTATCACACAGGATAGGATTAGATACACGGCTCAGCAGACAGTATCACACAGGAGAGGATTAGATACACGGCTCAGCAGACAGTATCACACAGGAGAGGATTAGATACACGGCTCAGCAGACAGTATCACACAGGATAGGATTAGATACACGGCTCAGCAGACAGTATCACACAGGAGAGGGTTAGATACACGGCTCAGCAGACAGTATCACACAGGAGAGGATTAGATACACGGCTCAGCAGACAGTATCACACAGGAGAGGATTAGATACACGGCTCAGCAGACAGTATCACACAGGATAGGATTAGATACACGGCTCAGCAGACAGTATCACACAGGAGAGGGTTAGATACACGGCTCAGCAGACAGTATCACACAGGATAGGATTAGATACATGGCTCAGCAGACAGTATCACACAGGAGAGGATTAGATACACGGCTCAGCAGACAGTATCACACAGGATAGGATTAGATACACGGCTCAGCAGACAGTATCACACAGGAGAGGATTAGATACACGGCTCAGCAGACAGTATCACACAGGAGAGGATTAGATACACGGCTCAGCAGACAGTATCACACAGGATAGGATTAGATACACGGCTCAGCAGACAGTATCACACAGGATAGGATTAGATACACGGCTCAGCAGACAGTATCACACAGGATAGGATTAGATACACGGCTCAGCAGACAGTATCACACAGGATAGGATTAGATACACGGCTCAGCAGACAGTATCACACAGGAGAGGGTTAGATACACGGCTCAGCAGACAGTATCACACAGGAGAGGATTAGATACACGGCTCAGCAGACAGTATCACACAGGAGAGGATTAGATACACGGCTCAGCAGACAGTATCACACAGGATAGGATTAGATACACGGCTCAGCAGACAGTATCACACAGGAGAGGGTTAGATACACGGCTCAGCAGACAGTATCACACAGGATAGGATTAGATACATGGCTCAGCAGACAGTATCACACAGGAGAGGATTAGATACACGGCTCAGCAGACAGTATCACACAGGATAGGATTAGATACACGGCTCAGCAGACAGTATCACACAGGAGAGGATTAGATACACGGCTCAGCAGACAGTATCACACAGGAGAGGATTAGATACACGGCTCAGCAGACAGTATCACACAGGATAGGATTAGATACACGGCTCAGCAGACAGTATCACACAGGATAGGATTAGATACACGGCTCAGCAGACAGTATCACACAGGATAGGATTAGATACACGGCTCAGCAGACAGTATCACACAGGATAGGATTAGATATACGGCTCAGCAGACAGTATCACACAGGAGAGGATTAGATACACGGCTCAGCAGACAGTATCACACAGGAGAGGATTAGATACACGGCTCAGCAGACAGTATCACACAGGATAGGATTAGATACACGGCTCAGCAGACAGTATCACACAGGATAGGATTAGATACACGGCTCAGCAGATGGTATCACACAGGAGAGGATTAGATACACGGCTCAGCAGACAGTATCACACAGGAGAGGATTAGATACACGGCTCAGCAGACGGTATCACACAGGAGAGGATTAGATACACGGCTCAGCAGACAGTATCACACAGGAGAGGATTAGATACACAGCTCGCGGGCAGTATCACACAGGGTAGGATTAGATACACCGCTCGCGGGCAGTATCACACAGGGTAGGATTAGATACACGGCTCGCGGGCAGTATCACACAGGGTAGGATTAGATACACGGCTCGCGGGCAGTATCACACAGGGTAGGATTAGATACACGGCTCAGCAGACGGTATCACACAGGAGAGGATTAGATACACGGCTCAGCAGACAGTATCACACAGGATAGGATTAGATACACGGCTCAGCAGACAGTATCACACAGGAGAGGATTAGATACACAGCTCAGCAGACAGTATCACACAGGAGAGGATTAGATACACGGCTCGCGGGCAGTATCTAGCACAGGTGATGAGCTCGGATACCTCATATATCATCACTTGTTATTATCTCCCTGTTATTAGTGCAGGTACTGTATAATTCGCAGTGATTGGTTATTATTATTATTGTTGGTTGTATCCAGTTTTGTGAAGATGTCACCAATGAATCACTCAGGGTGGAGGAATTTTAAGGCAGCAGGTGGCTCAGTGGTCAGCACTGTACTGTATATAGGGCAGCACGGTGGGTCAGTGGTCAGCACTGTACTGTATATAGGGCAGCACGGTGGCACAGTGGTCAGCACTGTACAGTATATAGGGCAGCACAGTGGCTCAGTGGTCAGCACTGTACTGTATATAGGGCAGCACGGTGGGTCAGTGGTCAGCACTGTACTGTATATAGGGCAGCACGGTGGCACAGTGGTCAGCACTGTACAGTATATAGGGCAGCACAGTGGCTCAGTGGTCAGCACTGTACTGTATATAGGGCAGCACGGTGGGTCAGTGGTCAGCACTGTACTGTATATAGGGCAGCACGGTGGGTCAGTGGTCAGCACTGTACTGTATATAGGGCAGCACGGTGGCTCAGTGGTCAGCACTGTACTGTATATAGGGCAGCACGGTGGGTCAGTGGTCAGCACTGTACTGTATATAGGGCAGCACGGTGGGTCAGTGGTCAGCACTGTACTGTATATAGGGCAGCACAGTGGCTCAGTGGTCAGCACTGTACAGTATATAGGGCAGCACGGTGGGTCAGTGGTTAGCACTGTATTGTATATAGGGCAGCACGGTGGCTCAGTGGTCAGCACTGTACTGTATATAGGGCAGCACAGTGGCTCAGTGGTCAGCACTGTACTGTATAAAGGGCAGCACGGTGGCTCAGTGGTCAGCACTGTACTGTATATAGGGCAGCACAGTGGCTCAGTGGTCAGCACTGTACTGTATATAGGGCAGCACGGTGGCTCAGTGGTCAGCACTGTACTGTATATAGGGCAGCACAGTGGCTCAGTGGTCAGCACTGTACTGTATATAGGGCAGCACAGTGGCTCAGTGGTCAGCACTGTACAGTATATAGGGCAGCACAGTGGCTCAGTGGTCAGCATTGTACAGTATATAGGGCAGCACAGTGGCTCAGTGGTCAGCATTGTACAGTATATAGGGCAGCACAGTGGCTCAGTGGTCAGCACTGTACAGTATATAGGGCAGCACAGTGGCTCAGTGGTCAGCACTGTACTGTATATAGGGCAGCACAGTGGCTCAGTGGTCAGCACTGTACTGTATATAGGGCAGCACAGTGGCTCAGTGGTCAGCACTGTACTGTATATAGGGCAGCACGGTGGGTCAGTGGTCAGCACTGTACTGTATATAGGGCAGCACGGTGGCACAGTGGTCAGCACTGTACAGTATATAGGGCAGCACAGTGGCTCAGTGGTCAGCACTGTACTGTATATAGGGCAGCACGGTGGGTCAGTGGTCAGCACTGTACTGTATATAGGGCAGCACGGTGGCACAGTGGTCAGCACTGTACAGTATATAGGGCAGCACAGTGGCTCAGTGGTCAGCACTGTACTGTATATAGGGCAGCACGGTGGGTCAGTGGTCAGCACTGTACTGTATATAGGGCAGCACGGTGGGTCAGTGGTCAGCACTGTACTGTATATAGGGCAGCACGGTGGCTCAGTGGTCAGCACTGTACTGTATATAGGGCAGCACGGTGGGTCAGTGGTCAGCACTGTACTGTATATAGGGCAGCACGGTGGGTCAGTGGTCAGCACTGTACTGTATATAGGGCAGCACAGTGGCTCAGTGGTCAGCACTGTACAGTATATAGGGCAGCACGGTGGGTCAGTGGTTAGCACTGTATTGTATATAGGGCAGCACGGTGGCTCAGTGGTCAGCACTGTACTGTATATAGGGCAGCACAGTGGCTCAGTGGTCAGCACTGTACTGTATAAAGGGCAGCACGGTGGCTCAGTGGTCAGCACTGTACTGTATATAGGGCAGCACAGTGGCTCAGTGGTCAGCACTGTACTGTATATAGGGCAGCACGGTGGCTCAGTGGTCAGCACTGTACTGTATATAGGGCAGCACAGTGGCTCAGTGGTCAGCACTGTACTGTATATAGGGCAGCACAGTGGCTCAGTGGTCAGCACTGTACAGTATATAGGGCAGCACAGTGGCTCAGTGGTCAGCATTGTACAGTATATAGGGCAGCACAGTGGCTCAGTGGTCAGCATTGTACAGTATATAGGGCAGCACAGTGGCTCAGTGGTCAGCACTGTACAGTATATAGGGCAGCACAGTGGCTCAGTGGTCAGCACTGTACTGTATATAGGGCAGCACAGTGGCTCAGTGGTCAGCACTGTACTGTATATAGGGCAGCACGGTGGGTCAGTGGTCAGCACTGTACAGTATATAGGGCAGCACGGTGGCTCAGTGGTCAGCACTGTACTGTATATAGGGCAGCACGGTGGGTCAGTGGTCAGCACTGTACAGTATATAGGGCAGCACGGTGGCTCAGTGGTCAGCACTGTACAGTATATAGGGCAGCACAGTGGCTCAGTGGTCAGCACTGTACTGTATATAGGGCAGCACGGTGGCACAGTGGTCAGCACTGTACAGTATATAGGGCAGCACAGTGGCTCAGTGGTCAGCACTGTACTGTATATAGGGCAGCACGGTGGGTCAGTGGTCAGCACTGTACTGTATATAGGGCAGCACGGTGGGTCAGTGGTTAGCACTGTACTGTATATAGGGCAGCACGGTGGCTCAGTGGTCAGCACTGTACTGTATATAGGGCAGCACGGTGGGTCAGTGGTTAGCACTGTACTGTATATAGGGCAGCACGGTGGGTCAGTGGTTAGCACTGTATTGTATATAGGGCAGCACGGTGGGTCAGTGGTCAGCACTGTACTGTATATAGGGCAGCACGGTGGCTCAGTGGTCAGCACTGTACAGTATATAGGGCAGCACGGTGGCACAGTGGTCAGCACTGTACAGTATATAGGGCAGCACAGTGGCTCAGTGGTCAGCACTGTACTGTATATAGGGCAGCACGGTGGGTCAGTGGTCAGCACTGTACAGTATATAGGGCAGCACAGTGGCTCAGTGGTCAGCACTGTACTGTATATAGGGCAGCACGGTGGGTCAGTGGTCAGCACTGAACTGTATATAGGGCAGCACGGTGGGTCAGTGGTTAGCACTGTATTGTATATAGGGCAGCACGGTGGCTCAGTGGTCAGCACTGTACTGTATATAGGGCAGCACGGTGGGTCAGTGGTTAGCACTGTATTGTATATAGGGCAGCACGGTGGGTCAGTGCTCAGCACTGTACTGTATATAGGGCAGCACGGTGGCTCAGTGGTCAGCACTGTACTGTATATAGGGCAGCACGGTGGCTCAGTGGTCAGCACTGTACTGTATATAGGGCAGCACAGTGGCTCAGTGGTCAGCACTGTACTGTATATAGGGCAGCACGGTGACTCAGTGGTCAGGACTGTACTGTATATAGGGCAGCACGGTGGCACAGTGGTCAGCACTGTACAGTATATAGGGCAGCACAGTGGCTCAGTGGTCAGCACTTTACTGTATATAGGGCAGCACGGTGGGTCAGTGGTCAGCACTGTACAGTATATAGGGCAGCACGGTGGCTCAGTGGTCAGCACTGTACTGTATATAGGGCAGCACGGTGGGTCAGTGGTTAGCACTGAACTGTATATAGGGCAGCACGGTGGGTCAGTGGTTAGCACTGTACTGTATATAGGGCAGCACGGTGGCTCAGTGGTTAGCACTGTACTGTATATAGGGCAGCACGGTGGCTCAGTGGTTAGCACTGTACTGTATATAGGGCAGCACGGTGGCTCAGTGGTCAGCACTGTACTGTATATAGGGCAGCACGGTGGCTCAGTGGTTAGCACTGTACTGTATATAGGGCAGCACGGTGGCTCAGTGGTCAGCACTGTACTGTATATAGGGCAGCACGGTGGCTCAGTGGTCAGCACTGTACTGTATATAGGGCAGCACAGTGGCTCAGTGGTCAGCACTGTACTGTATATAGGGCAGCACAGTGGCTCAGTGGTCAGCACTGTACTGTATATAGGGCAGCACGGTGGCTCAGTGGTTAGCACTGTACTGTATATAGGGCAGCACGGTGGCTCAGTGGTTAGCACTGTACTGTATATAGGGCAGCACGGTGGCTCAGTGGTCAGCACTGTACAGTATATAGGGCAGCACGGTGGCTCAGTGGTTAGCACTGTACTGTATATAGGGCAGCACGGTGGCTCAGTGGTCAGCACTGTACTGTATATAGGGCAGCACGGTGGCTCAGTGGTCAGCACTGTACTGTATATAGGGCAGCACAGTGGCTCAGTGGTCAGCACTGTACTGTATATAGGGCAGCCCAGTGGCTCAGTGGTCAGCACTGTACTGTATATAGGGCAGCACAGTGGCTGAGTGGTCAGCACTGTACTGTATATAGGGCAGCACAGTGGCTCAGTGGTCAGCACTGTACTGTATATAGGGCAGCACGGTGGCACAGTGGTCAGCACTGTACAGTATATAGGGCAGCACAGTGGCTCAGTGGTCAGCACTGTACTGTATATAGGGCAGCACGGTGGGTCAGTGGTTAGCACTGTACTGTATATAGGGCAGCACGGTGGGTCAGTGGTCAGCACTGTACTGTATATAGGGCAGAATGGCAGCTCGGTGGTTAGCACTGTACTATATATAGAGCAGCATGGTGGCTCAGTGGTTAACACTGTACTATATATAGAGCAGCATGGTGGTTCAGTGGTTAGCAGTGCACTATATATAGGGCAGTATGGTGGCTCAGTGGTCAGCACTGTACTATATATAGGGCAGCATGGTGTCTCCGTGGTCAGCACTGTACTATATATAGGGCAGCACGGTGGCTCAGTAGTTAGCAGTGCACTATATATAGGGCAGTATGGTGGCTCAGTAGTTAGCACTGTACTATATATAGGGCAGCATGGTGGCTCAGTAGTTAGCACTGTACTATATATAGGGCAGCATGGTGGCTCAGTGGTCAGCACTGTACTATATATAGGGCAGCACGGTGGCTCAGTAGTTAGCAGTGCACTATATATAGGGCAGCATGGTGGCTCAGTGGTTAGCAGTGCACTATATATAGGGCAGAATGGCAGCTCGGTGGTTAGCACTGTACTATATATAGGGCAGCACGGTGGCTCAGTAGTTAGCAGTGCACTATATATAGGGCAGCATGGTGGCTCAGTGGTTAGCAGTGCACTATATATAGGGCAGAATGGCAGCTCGGTGGTTAGCACTGTACTATATATAGGGCAGCACGGTGGCTCAGTAGTTAGCAGTGCACTATATATAGGGCAGAATGGCAGCTCGGTGGTTAGCACTGTACTATATATAGGGCAGCACGGTGGCTCAGTAGTTAGCAGTGCACTATATATAGGGCAGCATGGTGGCTCAGTGGTCAGCACTGTACTATATATAGGGCAGCACGGTGGCTCAGTAGTTAGCAGTGCACTATATATAGGGCAGCATGGTGGCTCAGTGGTTAGCAATGCACTATATATAGGGCAGAATGGCAGCTCGGTGGTTAGCACTGTACTATATATAGGGCAGCACGGTGGCTCAGTGGTTAGCACTGTACTATATATAGGGCAGCACGGTGGCTCAGTAGTTAGCAGTGCACTATATATAGGGCAGCATGGTGGCTCAGTGGTTAGCAGTGCACTATATATAGGGCAGAATGGCAGCTCGGTGGTTAGCACTGTACTATATATAGGGCAGCATGGTGGCTCAGTGGTCAGCACTGTACTATATATAGGGCAGCATGGTGGCTCAGTGGTTAGCACTGTTGCTTTACAGCGCTGGGGTTTTGAATTCAATTCCCACGAAGGAAACATCTTCAAGGAGTTTGTATGTTCTCCCAGTGTTTGCCTGGGTTTCCTCCGGGTTTTCGCCGGGTTCTCCGGTTTCCTCCCACACTCTGTGGAATTAATGGTGACATATAAGGGAATATATCAGTGAACCTTGTAAGAAAGAGGCAAAACAAATAACATCCACAGATCGGGGGTCCCCTTTGACAAATTACTATTGGCGGCCATATAGTATACATTGCACTATGGCTACACCGCACCCCTCCCCCACACGTCATGGCACATATAGGCTGCGAGCTTCCCGCGGTTTCTTGATTTCTTTCCTTTTTTTCTGATAGTTTTGTCCCTAGGTGGCGCTGTTGATGACGCTGGATAGAACTCGCGCCTCTCGGTCATCCTCTTCTATGCCCCGGTCCGGTCTCGTGTAAATCAGGAAATTAAAAGACTTCATAACTTTCTTCTCCCGTTTTGTGTCTACAGCTCCTATGCAGAACTATGTTTCTTCACGGTTACAGACTACACACAAGCCCTGTGTGGTCTCCCTCCCTGACAGCAGGTTATCAAGACAGGAGGCCCCTGGAGGTACTGATGATGGGGGGGGGTGGTCCGATGTGATAATCCTCCTACACCAGATTCCCAGGATTCACTATCCTGGAGAAGGAATAGTTAATGTGCGGAATTAACCCTGTCATGTCTGGACTGCTTAGTGTCTCTGCTGGTAATGCAGGAAAAGGCTCCATACAAGGTGATTGACAATCGCTTATGTAGCAATCGCTCAACAATTTATTTTCATCTTCACATTTTTAATGATTTTTTAAAACAATGAATATAATGGAGACACGTCGGAGTCCGAGCAAACAGATCAATAAAACCAACCGCGAGACAGTAACGACCCGAAACTCCTAACAGGTCGTAGGAAGTTACTGGAAGTAGAGGAAAAAGTTTCTGCGCAGAACAGTCCTGAATGGCCTTGTGCACACGCAGAGTTTTTGCTGCATTTTTGGAGTAGAAACTTAGTAGAAACTACCAAGTTATTGAGGAGTTTTATGATTTGGAGAATTTCCTCTCCACAAACTCCCTGAAAAAAAGTCAGGAAAGTGTTTTTTTTGTGCGACTTGAGAAACTTGGGAGAAACTCTTCCAAGTTATTTCTATGGCACATGAGGAGTTTTTGAGCATTTTCTCTCTTAACTGGAGAAGTTTTTGAAAAATGGTGGAAAAAAGAGAAAGCGAGAGAGAGCGAGAAAGCGAGAGCAAGCGGGAGAGAGAGAGCGAGAAAGCGAGAGCAAGCGAGAGAGAGAGAGCGAGAAAGCGAGAGCAAGCGAGAGAGAGAGAGAAAGCGAGAGCAAGCGGGAGAGAGAGAGCGAGAAAGTGAGAGCAAGCGAGAGAGAGCGAGAAAGCGAGAGCAAGCGAGAGAGAGAGAGCGAGAAAGCGAGAGCAAGCGAGAGAGAGAGAGCGAGAAAGCGAGAGCAAGCGGGAGAGAGAGAGCGAGAAAGCGAGAGCAAGCGGGAGAGAGAGAGCGAGAAAGTGAGAGCAAGCGAGAAAGCGAGAGCAAGCGAGAGAGAGCGAGAAAGCGAGAGCAAGCGAGAGAGAGCGAGAAAGCGAGAGCAAGCGAGAGAGAGCGAGAAAGCGAGAGCAAGCGAGAGAGAGCGAGAAAGCGAGAGCAAGCGAGAGAGAGCGAGAAAGCGAGAGCAAGCGAGAGAGAGCGAGAAAGCGAGAGCAAGCGAGAGAGAGAGAGAGCGAAAGTGAGAGAGAGAGCGAAAGCGAGAGAGAAAGTGAGAGCGAAAGCGAGAGAGAAAGCGAGAGAGAAAGCGAGAGCTAGAGAGAAAGCGAGAGCGAAAGCGAGAGAGAAAGCGAGAGAGAAAGCGAGAGCGAAAGCGAGAGAGAAAGCGAGAGAAAGCGAGAGAGAAAGCGAGAGAGAAAGCGAGAGAAAGCGAGAGAGAGAGAAAGAAAGCGAGAGAGAAAGAAAGCGAGAGAAAGTGAGAGAGAGAGCGAGAGACAGCGCGAGCGAGAGAGAGAGCGAGCGAGAGAGCGAGCGAGAGAGAGAGCGAGAGAGAGAGCGAGAGAGCGAGAGAGAGAGCGAGAGAGAGAGCGAGAGAGAGAGCGAGAGAGAGAGAAAGAAAGCGAGAGAAAGTGAGAGAGAGCGAGCGAGAGACAGCGCGAGTGAGAGAGAGAGCGAGAGAACACAAAGTGTAACTTCGCTGCAAAGCTTTATATTCAGGGGTAGAAGGGAAGCGGCCGTCTTCAGGTGCGGAGGCTGGCTTCACCTTTCACCATGTCTTCACCACAACCCAGGATGCAGGTGAAGGTGGTCACATCATGATCCGCAAAGTGCTGCAACCGCACAAAAAGCTGTAACCGGCTGGATGTTTTGTGACCCGTGCACTCGCAGCATGCACGCACTTTACAGCTACTTAACAACAGAGGATAAAGGATTTGGGCAAAATATGCGTGGAGGTAATGGCGGTGACTGTCAGCGGAGACATCTCATTGGCGGGTTTAGCAATATATTTGGATTTGTGCAGGGTAAAGCCATCATCAGTTTGGGGTCCACGGCCACTGCAACCACGGCAGGGTAAATCCAGCGGTTACTTAATCATCAGGTTGGGCAAAGCCGTGGAAGTTTGGGTTCAACCGAAGTTTGGTTCGGGCACCAGAGCTCTACCTGAACTTTAACCAGAACCCGAACCTCATAGAAGTCTCGCTCCGTCTTCGGAGTTCAGCTCCGCTCATCTCTAATTGCGACTTCTTTGGTATTATGAGATCTGGTGGATTCATTACTACGATTTTATGACTTTGCCGCAGATTATCGCTCCAGTAATCGCACTGATCGCAGGTAACGATGCGATCGATCTCACGCGCGTAGTGAAGTATCCACCAGGATTCTTCTCATCACCAGATCCAGGTGACATCGGATCCGTCTGTTTTCTGTTCAGTTGTAATCGGTGGGCGTCAGATTGGATCGGATGTTTGTCCGTCCTGACACGTTCCCGGCTGAGTCGCTCGTTCACGCCCCTGACTTATATACATATATATTAGTTTTGGACAGAAGCCACAGAACTCGCCGCCTCCTGGCAGGAAGACAGGTGAGCGCTCTCTGCTCCCAGGTGTAGGAGACGCCGCCCGCCCCTGGCGACTGACGCTGGCAGACGACTCCACTAATGACCCCCGTCCTGCTGATTGAAGCCGTCACCGAATCCTTCCAGTCACCTGCATCCCAGGAACACAGAGGAGACCATGTCTGAGGCCAGGGCCATCCCCGTCACCCACCGGAGGGCGACCTACCAAGTCTGCGTGGTCGGGATAGAGACGGCCATCGACATTCACAGGTGCGTTCGACAGATACATTCATCTCCTCCTCCTCCTTTTACTTACTTTTCCCAACAATCAGACCTCCCCCACCCCCCTGTATAAATGTTCTGTACACCCTGAAATCTGGCATCTAGAGGGTTAACCCCTTCCCCTGCCGTTCCGCCTGGGGACATCTTTTGGGATGATTCAGGTTTTTGTTTTTTTTTCTCCTGATTTGACTGAAGTCACAAAAAGGAGAAAGTTTTGGGGAAATCGAAATGTTGCGATTTGTAAAGACGGAGCTCACTGATTGGTCCAGAGGATTCTACAGAATGGTAACAAACCCTCAGCTGCGAGGAGTCTAATAATCAGGATGGGTTTAGATGTAAGCAACAATGTTTCCATTCACTGACAGCAATGAAGAGGAAACAAAGGGACAATTCTGTTACAAAGTTGTAGAAGTTTTATTAACAGAAAACTGGAAAACTCCATCCTGAAATACTCTGTGCTGAGTGATGACAGGGGTCAGGGCATCGCCTGCTATCAGGGGCTTTAGGACAGATCTTCCCCGTGGTTGTGAGATTCATAGGGGGGTCCTCAGCTTGGGGGCTAAGGCCACCAGGATTGTACGCAGCCCTGACCCAAAGAGCTGACGATCTAGTCTCCAAGTGTCAATCACTTAACATCCGCCTTTCGGTGTGTCGGATCCACGGACCGCCCGTCTCCATAGCTGCAGCCCACAGATACGTTTGTGTATTTCGAGGGACAAACCCTTCACAGCGATGTGATTGACAAGGGCCGGTGACTCAGACTGCGGGCCGGACGGGTGATTGACAGGCGACGATGGCCGTACTATAGGGATTAGCTGCCGGGTGTGAGAGGAGGCGACACTGCGTGTATCCAGAACTCGTCTCCTTCGCTCCTAACCCACCCGAGGATAATGGTGAACAATAGGGTCTGTTCTTCAGTCTTATGGGGGTCTGTGAGCCGGGACACCCACCAATGCCTACAAGAAGGGGACCTCCGGCTTTGGCGCTCTGTTCTCTTTTAGCCTTACTTGGGGGTCTCTGGGATTCTGTGACATGAAGGATGTTACAATGTATCACTCAGGATTCCAGCATGTTTATATCACAGAGGGCTGGATACATTGTGACGAACCCTCAGCTGTGGGAAGTGTTAGGTCTCCATTCGCTGACAGCAAGCAGAGATATAAGATGAGGAGCCGAGGCTTATTCAGAATATTCTGTGCTTAGGGGGGTCTTCCTGTGATAAACCTCTTATGTGTCACTGACATCCAATAGCTGAGGGTCCAAGTGACCGGATTCACTGCATGCAAGCGGGGGACCTGGGGAGGGGGAGCGTGCCGGGGTCTGGGAGTGAGGAGCTGGCCTTTGGGTGTAATGACCGGTGATCAGCGGGGGCCGAGCGGACGGACCCTTTGAAGATTTGTGGGACACGATGAGTCAGGGACGGCGGTGATTATAAGATTATTCTAATAACTCTGACTCCAGTCACCAACAATGTGACAAGTGCTCCCGTGGAAATGTCACCAGAGCGGATCCACCCCGAACGGGCGGACAGCAGCCGTCAATCAGGAAGACTTTCCCTTTAATCTGTTTCCTGGAAAGAGAGTCTCCTGCTGAAATACTCTGTGCTGCTGGGAGACCCTGCTTCATTCACTCTGGAACTCTCCGGCCCCCAAACTGGAGCACAAAATCAAACATGTTCTTATTTTTTTTCCGTCTTTGACCTTTGATTTTATTACAAAAAGTCGCACATTTCAGCAATTAAAAAGTGGCTGATTGGGAGGTATTCACACCAAAATCCTGACGGAAATGCAATCATGAATTGGGCCCTTAATATTTTGCCCCATAAAACAAGGACATCTCCACTAAAAACACTGAAGGGCCTTCTTACAAAGATTCCTGAAATACTCTGTGCTCCATACTAAAAAATATAATCTCCACGTCAAGAGGAAACTGCGTGACACTGAGGATGACGAGAAGATGAAATATTTATAGTAATTAGAATGTTCAGTGACACAATGTATCGAGATGTAGAATTATCCACCAATCACAGAACCCGGAGCGAGACACAAACAGATCCCGGAGAACGGTCAGCACAACTGCCCCTGTATATACACACCGCACAGTACAACTGCCCCTGTATATACACACCGCACAGTACAACTGCCCCTGTATATACACACCGCAGAGTACAACTGCTCCTGTATATACACACCGCACAGTACAACTGCCCCTGTATATACACACACCGAACAGTACAACTGCCCCTGTATATACACACCGCACAGTACAACTGCCCCTGTATATACACACCGCACAGTACAACTGCCCCTGTATATACACACCGCACAGTACAACTGCCCCTGTATATACACACACCGCACAGTACAACTGCCCCTGTATATACACACACCGCACAGTACAACTGCCCCTGTATATACACACACCGCACAGTACAACTGCCCCTGTATATACACACACCGCACAGTACAACTGCCCCTGTATATACACACCGCAGAGTACAACTGCTCCTGTATATACACACCGCAGAGTACAACTGCCCCTGTATATACACACACCGAACAGTACAACTGCCCCTGTATATACACACCGCACAGTACAACTGCCCCTGTATATACACACCGCAGAGTACAACTGCTCCTGTATATACACACCGCAGAGTACAACTGCCCCTGTATATACACATACCGAACAGTACAACTGCCCCTGTATATACACACCGCACAGTACAACTGCCCCTGTATATACACACACCGCACAGTACAACTGCCCCTGTATATACCACAGTACAACTGCCCCTGTATATACACACCGCACAGTACAACTGCCCCTGTATATACACACCGCAGAGTACAACTGCCCCTGTATATACACACACCGCAGAGTACAACTGCCCCTATATATACACACCGCACAGTACAACTGCCCCTGTATATACACACCGCACAGTACAACTGCCCCTGTATATACAAACCGCAGAGTACAACTGCCCCTGTATATACAAACCGCAGAGTACAACTGCCCCTGTATACACACACCGCACAGTACAACTGCCCCTGTATATACACACCGCACAGTACAACTGCCCCTGTATATACACACCGCACAGTACAACTGCCCCTGTATATACACACCGCAGAGTACAACTGCCCCTGTATATACACACACCGCAGAGTACAACTGCCCCTGTATACACACACCGCAGAGTACAACTGCCCCTGTATATACACACACCGCAGAGTACAACTGCCCCTGTATACACACACCGCAGAGTACAACTGCCCCTGTATATACACACACCGCACAGTACAACTGCCCCTGTATATACACACACCGCACAGTACAACTGCCCCTGTATATACACACCGCAGAGTACAACTGCCCCTGTATATACACACACCGCAGAGTACAACTGCCCCTGTATATACACACACCGCAGAGTACAACTGCCCCTGTATATACACACACCGCAGAGTACAACTGCCCCTGTATATACACACCGCACAGTACAACTGCCCCTGTATATACACACCGCAGAGTACAACTGCCCCTGTATATACACACCGCACAGTACAACTTCCCCTGTATATACACACCGCACAGTACAACTGCCCCTGTATATACACACCGCACAGTACAACTGCCCCTGTATATACACACACCGCACAGTACAACTGCCCCTGTATATACACACACCGCACAGTACAACTGCCCCTGTATATACACACACCGCACAGTACAACTGCCCCTGTATATACACACACCGCAGAGTACAACTGCCCCTGTATATACACAAACCGCAGAGTACAACTGCCCCTGTATATACACACACCGCAGAGTACAACTGCCCCTGTATATACACACACCGCAGAGTACAACTGCCCCTGTATATACACACACCGCAGAGTACAACTGCCCCTGTATATACACACCGCACAGTACAACTGCCCCTGTATATACACACCGCAGAGTACAACTGCCCCTGTATATACACACCGCACAGTACAACTTCCCCTGTATATACACACCGCACAGTACAACTGCCCCTGTATATACACACCGCACAGTACAACTGCCCCTGTATATACACACACCGCACAGTACAACTGCCCCTGTATATACACACACCGCACAGTACAACTGCCCCTGTATATACACACACCGCAGAGTACAACTGCCCCTGTATATACACAAACCGCAGAGTACAACTGCCCCTGTATATACACACACCGCACAGTACAACTGCCCCTGTATATACACACACCGCACAGTACAACTGCCAATGTATATACACACACCGCACAGTACAACTGCCCCTGTATATACACACCACACAGTACAACTGCCCCTGTATATACACACCGCACAGTACAACTGCCCCTGTATATACACACCGCACAGTACAACTGCCCCTGTATATACACACCGCAGAGTACAACTGCCCCTGTATACACACACACCGCAGAGTACAACTGCCCCTATATATACACACCGCACAGTACAACTGCCCCTGTATATACACACCGCACAGTACAACTGCCCCTGTATATACACACCGCACAGTACAACTGCCCCTGTATATACAAACCGCAGAGTACAACTGCCCCTGTATATACAAACCGCAGAGTACAACTGCCCCTGTATAAACACACCGCAGAGTACAACTGCCCCTGTATATACAAACCGCAGAGTACAACTGCCCCTGTATAAACACACCGCACAGTACAACTGCCCCTGTATATACAAACCGCAGAGTACAACTGCCCCTGTATATACAAACCGCAGAGTACAACTGCCCCTGTATAAACACACCGCAGAGTACAACTGCCCCTGTATATACACACACCGCACAGTAAAACTGCCCCTGTATATACACACACCGCACAGTACAACTGCCCCTGTATATACACACCGCAGAGTACAACTGCCCCTGTATATACACACACCGCAGAGTACAACTGCCCCTGTATATACACACCGCACAGTACAACTGCCCCTGTATATACACACCGCACAGTACAACTGCCCCTGTATATACACACCGCACAGTACAACTGCCCCTGTATATACACACCGCAGAGTACAACTGCCCCTGTATACACACAACGCAGAGTACAACTGCCCCTGTATATACACACACCGCACAGTACAACTGCCCCTGTATATACACACACCGCACAGTACAACTGCCCCTGTATATACACACCGCACAGTACAACTGCCCCTGTATATACACACCGCAGAGTACAACTGCCCCTGTATATACACACACCGCAGAGTACAACTGCCCCTGTATATACACACACCGCAGAGTACAACTGCCCCTGTATATACACACCGCACAGTACAACTTCCCCTGTATATACACACCGCACAGTACAACTGCCCCTGTATATACACACCGCAGAGTACAACTGCCCCTGTATATACACACACCGCACAGTACAACTGCCCCTGTATATACACACACCGCACAGTACAACTGCCCCTGTATATACACACACCGCAGAGTACAACTGCCCCTGTATATACACACACCGCAGAGGACAACTGCCCCTGTATATACACACACCGCACAGTACAACTGCCCCTGTATATACACACACCGCACAGTACAACTGCCCCTGTATATACACACACCGCACAGTACAACTGTCCCTGTATATACACATACCGCAGAGTACAACTGCCCCTGTATATACACACACCGCAGAGTACAACTGCCCCTGTATATACACACACCGCAGAGTACAACTGCCCCTGTATACACACACCACACAGTACAACTGCCCCTGTATACACACACCGCACAGTACAACTGCCCCTGTATATACACACCGCACAGTACAACTGCCCCTGTATACACACACCGCACAGTACAACTGCCCCTGTATACACACACCGCACAGTACAACTGCCCCTGTATACACACACCGCACAGTACAACTGCCCCTGTATACACACACCGCACAGTACAACTGCCCCTGTATACACACACCGCACAGTACAACTGCCCCTGTATACACACACTGTACAGTACCACTCCTCCTGTCCTGTATATATACACTGCACAGTACAACTGCCCCTGTATACACACACTGTACAGTACCACTCCTCCTGTCCTGTATATATACACTGCACAGTACCACTCCTCCTGTCCTGTATATATACACTGCACAGTACCACTCCTCCTGTCCTGTATATATACACTGCACAGTACCACTCCTCCAGTATATATACACTGCACAGTACCACTCCTCCTGTCCTGTATATATACACTGCACAGTACCACTCCTCCTGTCCTGTATATATACCCTGCACAGTACCACTCCTCCTGTATATATACACTGCACAGTACCACTCCTCCTGTCCTGTATATATACACTGCACAGTACCACTCCTCCAGTATATATACACTGCACAGTACCACTCCTCCTGTCCTGTATATATACACTGCACAGTACCACTCCTCCTGTCCTGTATATATACCCTGCACAGTACCACTCCTCCTATATATATACACTGCACAGTACCACTCCTCCTGTCCTGTATATATACACTGCACAGTGCCACTCCTCCTATATATATACACTGCACAGTACCACTCCTCCTGTCCTGTATATATACACTGCACAGTACCCCTCCTCCTGTCCTGTATATATACACTGCACAGTACCACTCCTCCTGTATATATATACACTGCACAGTACCACTCCTCCTGTATATATACACTGCACAGTACCACTCCTCCTGTATATATACACTGCACAGTACCACTCCTCCTGTATATATACACTGCACAGTACCGCTCCTCCTGTCCTGAATATATACACTGTACAGTACCACTCCTCCTGTCCTGTATATATATACACTGCACAGTACCACTCCTCCTGTCCTGTATATATACACTGCACAGTACCACTCCTCCTGTATATATACACTGCACAGTACCACTCCTCCTGTATATATACACTGCACAGTACCACTCCTCCTGTATATATACACACCGCACAGTACAACTGCCCCTATATACACACACCGCACAGTACAACTGCCCCTGTATACACACACCGCACAGTACAACTGCCCCTGTATACACACACTGTACAGTACCACTGCTCCTGTCCTGTATATATACACTGCACAGTACCACTCCTCCTGTCCTGTATATATACACTGTACAGTACCACTCCTCCTGTATATATACACTGCACAGTACCACTCCTCCTGTCCTGTATATATACACTGCACAGTACCACTCCTCCTGTCCTGTATATATACACTGCACAGTACCACTCCTCCTGTATATATACACTGCACAGTACCACTCCTCCTGTCCTGTATATATACACTGCACAGCACCACTCCTCCTGTCCTGTATATATACACTGCACAGTACCACTCCTCCTGTCCTGTATATATACACTGCACAGTACCACTCCTCCTGTATATATACACTGCACAGTACCACTCCTCCTGTATATATACACTGCACAGTACCACTCCTCCTGTATATATACACTGCACAGTACCACTCCTCCTGTATATATACACTGCACAGTACCACTCCTCCTGTCCTGTATATATACACTGCACAGTACCACTCCTCCTGTCCTGTATATATACACTGCACAGTACCACTCCTCCTGTATATATACACTGCACAGTACCACTCCTCCTGTCCTGTATATATACACTGCACAGTACCACTCCTCCTGTATATATACACTGCACAGTACCGCTCCTCCTGTCCTGTATATATACACTGCACAGTACCACTCCTCCTGTCCTGTATATATACACTGCACAGCACCACTCCTCCTGTCCTGTATATATACACTGCACAGTACCACTCCTCCTGTCCTGTATATATACACTGCACAGTACCACTCCTCCTGTATATATACACTGCACAGTACCACTCCTCCTGTCCTGTATATATACACTGCACAGTACCACTCCTCCTGTATATATACACTGCACAGTACCGCTCCTCCTGTCCTGTATATATACACTGCACAGTACCACTCCTCCTGTCCTGTATATATACACTGCACAGTACCACTCCTCCTGTCCTGTATATATACACTGCACAGTACCACTCCTCCTGTATATATACAGTACATGACAGAACAATAATACATTACAGGACACCGAACATAAGAACAAAACAAGACGACAAATCACAGAAAATAGAAACAAAATAAATCCCCCCAGGAATATATATATATATATACAGGAAATAACTATTATAAAACCTATAAGACCCCCGGCCCAGCTTCATTCATACTACTATATACAATCCCACACAACGCTCACACCGTCCTATATACACATAAAACACCGTCCTATATACAAGATTATATACAATAAAACACTAAACCTAATATAACGTATATACAACCGGGAACTAACACTGACCTACTGGCCCCACTGCCTGACCTTAGTCACCCCCTTACCGCACCTCATTCACACCACAGAAAACCAAAAATAACAAGATATACAATAGTGACATGGACAATTTTTTTTTTTTTTTTTTTTTTTTATATTTTATATTTTTTTTGTAATTTTTAATATATATACATAAAACACAGCCCTACACTAACTATCCCGCCACCCCTGATCCAGCTCTGGCCACAAAGTTCAGGATTACTCCGAGCTAGGATCAGGCCCCAAAGTTTTTCCCCAGGCGGGGCCTGGACCAGGCCAGATCAGTCCTCTTATCACCGCCGATGAAAACCCCCCCAAATCCCCCACCCAACCTAACTAAAACCCCCTATTATACATTATATACAATATATACAGAACACAACCTACACACTCACCATCCAAGGCTCAAGTTCGATGCCGGCAAACCTTCTATTCAGGAGACAGAAATACAAAACAAAAATCTAGGGTGAAAAGACATCGGCCCACCACCAGGATATAGGAGTACTACCGGACTAAGGCACCCTGAAGGAAAAGCCCCTCCAGAGACGGGCCGCCCTCCGGGCACCCAGTCTTTCATACTCCAGAGAACGTACCTTCACCAGGTCACCTAGGATGTTCCTACAGACTTCATCTACATGGAGGATTTTACTCTGCGTCGAGACTAAAACTCGTGCGTTCCACGTGAAATACCTGACCACTGCGCTGACTACGAATAAAGTGTCTCGGTCCCTTCTCCCAAGGTCTCCGAACGCTCCATAGGCCCACCCGGCGTAGAACAGAGTAGCCAGCCGCGGCCAACCAATGGAAGCCCCCACCCTGTTGTACACCTCTGTATTAAAGGGACAATGAAGCAGGAAGTGCTCCATGCTTTCCAGCACGTTAGCACAAGCCTCACGGGGGCAATTCCTGTCCTCGGAGCTCCTGTACTTCAAATTGTCCCTCACATACAGCTTACCATGGAAGCAGCGCCAAGTCAAGTCCCAGTACTTCTCGGGGATCCTGCTAGAATTTAACAAACTCAACCCAACCTCCAGATCCCGACTTGGGCAGTCTTTGAGGGCCAATGGACTCTGAAAATGAGAAAGCAAGACCCTCATATCGAGGAGTTTCCTCGGGAGGGACCTCACCTCCCACATTCCCAGACCCCACCGGCGGATCATTTTCAGAACCGGGGTAACATAAGCCGGGAGATGCCCGTGTGGTGTGCGGAGATCCTTCACTCTTCCCCCTGTCTCCCATTCCTGGAAGAAAGGCTGAAACCATCCCTTGCAGGAGAATACCCACGGAGGAGCCCTCTCTTTCCAGAGGTTTGCCACATTCAACTTCAAGAAAGTGTTCACTAGGAACACCACGGGGTTCACCATATTCAAACCCCCTAGTCTCCTCGTGCGGTAAGTGACCTCCCGCTTGACTAGGTTCAGTCTGTTCCCCCATAACATCTGGAAGAACAGACTGTAGACCCGTGTCCAGAGAGGCTCTGGCAAGACACAGACGCTGCCCAGGTAGATTAGCAAGGGGAGCAGGAAAGCTTTGCACAGGCCAACCCTTTCCCTCAGGGTCAAAGACCAACCCCTCCATTGGTCCACTCTTTGGGCGACACCTTTGATTCTGCCTTCCCAGTTTTTCGTGGGGTAATCACCCTGGCCGAATTCGATGCCCAGGACTTTGGCATGTTCTTGGGGTTCGGGGAGGGTGTCCGGAAGATCAAACCCGGGATCTCCGCCTCCCAGCCAGAGACTCTCACACTTATCCTGGCTGACCTTGGACCCGGATGCCTCCGAGTAGCGCTCCACTTCTGACATCACCGCTGCTGCCTCCTCTTGCGAAGAAACAAAGACGGTGACATCGTCCGCGTAGGCCACCACCCTCAGGATAGTCTCCGGCGCCGCCCCGCCCATCCGCACCCCCACCAACGGTCTACAATCGATCCTTCTGAGGAAGGGATCGATCGCAAATGCGTAAAGCAAAGGGCTAAGAGGACAGCCCTGACGGACACCGGATCCTACCCCAAAAGGTCGTCCAATCCACCCATTCACCAGAGGGAAAGTCTCAGCCCCTGCATACAAGGTCTTAAGCCAGTCCACAAACCCTCCAGGCAGACCATACCTCAAAAGAGTGGACCAGAGGTACTCGTGGTTAACCCGATCAAAGGCTTTTGCCTGATCCAGGGTCAGCAAGTACCCCTTCCAGAGGCCCGCCCTGCCTTGCTCCACGGCCTCTCGGACACCTAGAACAGCACTAAAAGTGCTACGGCCAGGAACGCAACAGTGCTGAACCTCCGAAAGGAGCCGGGGTGCAAACTTCACCAGCCTGTTGAAAAGTATCTTAGCCAAAATCTTCCTGTCCACATTGAGAAGTGCTATGGGACGCCAGTTCTCAATGCGTGACGGATCCTTACCCTTTGACAAAATGATCAAAGCTGACCTCCTTAATGATCTCGGCAGAGTGCCCGAGGAGAGACACTCGTTAAACACCTGAGTCAAGAGGGGGACCAAAGAGTCCCTAAAGGTCCTAAAGAACTCGGATGTTAAGCCATCCGGACCTGGCGACTTTTTGGGCCTAAGCCCATCGATCGCCAGTCTCACTTCCTCTTCTTTGATCGCTTCTGCCAAATCGCCCAGCGAGAGGTCAGCCCCTGGCTCAGGAACAGATTCAGCCAGGAAAGCCGACATCCCGTCACGATCAAGCTCCCTCCTTCCCAAGAGGTGCGAGTAGTAGGAACTGACAACCTCCAAGATCCCTGATCTGGACCTTCTCAGGGACCCCGTACTGTCCACCAGCCCCGTCACTATCTTACTATTCACTGACATCTTACAGTTTCTGTAAGGGTCGGGCGAGCAGTACTTCCCGTAGTCCCTCTCGAAAACCAAAGATGCGTGCCTATCGTACTGACACCTCTTCAGCAAGGACTTCACTCTGGAGATCTCCTCGCGGCTACCTCCAGTTGAGACAAGATGCTCGAGTTTCCTCCTCAGGCTCTGATACAGGCGATCCCTGTTCAGGCTTCTGAGGTTCGAGAGCTGCCGGAAGAATCTCGCCACCCGATGTTTGAACATCTCCCACCACTCCGACTTAGTGTTACTTAGGCCCAGCAATGGTACCTGGCTCTGAAAGAATTCCTCAAAAGACCGTCTTACAGCTTCTTCCTCAAGGAGTGATGAATTCAGCTTCCAATAGCCTCTTCCCATCCGAGGAGTCTCTGTAACGTTGAGAGAAAACATAATCAAACAGTGATCGGAGAACTCCACCTCCACAACCGACAACGGCGAAGAGACGGCCTCCTCCTTCAAATAAAACCTATCTAGCCTAGACCTGCACTGACTACCTCTAAAAAAGGTGAATCCCGTGTCGCCCGGGTTGTGCCGGATGTGGACATCCACCAGGCGAGCCTCACTCACTATCCTGTTTAACGCGACGCAGTCATAAGCCAGCCGGTCTCCGGAACCTCCTCTATCACAGGATCTCGTGACATTGTTGAAATCCCCTCCGAAGACCACCTGCCGACTCGAAAATAAAAAAGGTTTGATCTTCAGGAAGAGACATTTGCGGTCCCACTTGGACTGGGAACCATAGATGTTAATGAGCCGAAGCTCTTGTCCCCCCATGGAGACATCTAGGATCAAGCATCTCCCCATTTCTAATTCGATCACTCGTCTGCATTCAACCGCTGCGGTCTTAAAAAGGACCGCCACCCCGCTATACGGCTCGGCCGCAAGAGACCAGTAGGAGGGCCCATGCCTCCACTCCCGCCTTGCTTTATGCAAGGTTGATATATCGGTCAACCTGGTCTCCTGCAAAAACAAAATGTCGGCGTCAAGTTGGCCGAGAAAATGAAAGGCCGTGTACCTTGCCGCATCTGACTTTATGCTGCAAACATTAATAGTTGCCAGCGTCAACGGGGTGGGTGCCGCCATCATGATTGATTGAATTAGATAGCCTTTTTCTTCCCACCACTGACAGTCCCAACCTCTTCCTCTGATAATGACGGGTTTTTAGTGCGCTTAAGACAAACAGATTCATCCATTCTCTCCTTACATAGATTCTTGCCCTCGTCTGGTGGTCCTGGGTTAGTCATCCCCCCAGAGGGCTTTGTATTTGCCCCCCGAGAGGAAGACCCAGCCATCTCCTGAGCCCCAACGACCTTGTCCGCAACCTCCGGCCCCGGGTCCCCACTTCCCCCCTCCAGAGGGAGGTCCTGGAGAGCCCCGAACCGGTTGGAGAGATCCACCAGAGGGGGGGCGGCTGAACCCTCCAATGGCGCTTGGATCATGGCCAGAGAGTCAGAGGGGTCGCACTCCAAAGAGGCAGCTCGAGACCTGGTCCCCCTCCTACCTCTGGCCGTTTTTCTGTTACCCTTTTTCTTTTTCTCTGACCACTCCCCCTCTCCCTCATCTAGACTGTCACCAGAAGAGGGTTCCTGGGAAGACGTGGCGTCCTCTCGCTCTTCCCTTTCAAGTCTCTTGACTTCCTCGCTCAATTCACTGTCTTTAGGATCCTCAGCTGCAAGTGAAGTACCTGGGTCAGAGTTTAGGGACATTACTCCCTGCCCCCTGTCCCCACGGCGCTTCTCCTGCCGCCTGATGGTGGATGGCGGCAGCTTGCTCCTCACCGGATCCCTGCCTCCCCCGCCCCTACTGGTCCCTTCACCGGCAAGATTAGTCCCGGCTTGCGCCTGTCCCACACTCGCAGCTTTCAGGACCGCATTGGCGAAGGAACGCGGACAGCGACTGAACGGGTGACCGAGGTCACCACACAAGTTACACCTAATCCTGCGACAGGCAGCAGCAAGATGACCGAGGTCCCCACACAGTGCGCATTTCTGGGTGGTACACTGCGCACTGAAGTGTGTGGGGCTACCGCACCTGTGACAGACCTTAGGCTGCCCCCGGTAGAAAATCAAGATCCTATCCCTCCCCAAAAAGGTTGAGGAGGGGATATGGGTAACAGTGTTTCCCGAAACCTTCAATCTCACCATGAAGGTCCAGGCCCCTGACCAGATACCATGGTCATCCAGATTCTTTTCGGGAATATTGGTGACCTCTCCGTATCTACTCACCCAGGTGGTAATGTCCATACAGGAAAGCGACTCGTTACTAGTCAGAACGGTCACTTTCCTGACTGAATCTTGGCGAGTTATTGCCAGGGGAAAGAGACCATGCCATTCGGGGCGACTCCGAGCCAGCTCATGGCGAGACCAGAAAAGCTCAAGGCCCTCCGGTCTCACGAAGCTGACATCGAAGTAGGAGGTCCCATAGGGATGGATCAAGGCAAAGATGTCATATGCCGCAAAGCCCATCCCCAGCAGGAGCTCAACCACCTTCGACCTATCAGGACAGGCATCCTTGCTTACCCACTGGAGACGGACCACGTTCCTACGGTTACTCCTCTGCCCCGTTGTCGGCAGAGACCAGACAGTCTCTGCCCCTCTATCTCGGAAGGCTGAAAGACCATGTCTCTCTATCCAGAAAGACAGATCAACCTCCCTCCCCTCTACAGTGATGGAGCTCTCCCCTCTCCTCAGGGCGTCCAGGAGCTGCTGTTGCAAGTCACCATCCCCAGGGCCACCAGACGAGGGCGCACTACTACCCCCAGCACTGACAGCTTCTGAATAGCTTTGGGCTGAAGCCCCCGCCAATGCTGGGGGGGCAGCGGGACCAGCACCTACTTCCCCCCCACCAACACCAGTGCTGCTCCCACCATTCACTCCAGTACTATTCACACCATTCGCAGGACCATTACTCCCATCGTTCACTCCACTACTACTCACACCATTCGCAGGACCATTACTCCCACCATTCATTACACCACTACCCCCAACATTTGCTACACCACAACTCCCACCATTCCCACAACTCCCAGCATTCATTCCACCACTACCCCCACCATTTGCTGCATCATCATTCACTGTACCACTAATTCCACCATTCCTACTACTCTCATCATCTGCTCCACCATTACTCTCACCATCTGCTCCACCATTACTCCCATCATTCACTACACCACTATTTCTATTCTCTTTACTTGTCACCCCATTACCTCTGCTGTTCTCTGCACCTTCCACAGTCACCTCCATTCCTTCCTCCCTTGTGTCTGGTGTCTCTGCACTCACACCTGCTGGGCCGGGGGAGGGGAGCACCTCCAGAGACTCCTTTCCCTGCAGCACCACACCCGTTTCCCTTTGGTTGCTGCTGGCTTTCTGCAGGTCGTCTCCTGGAGCGCCCCGCCCCCCTACTGCAGCATTTTGGTCCTTGTTCTGGCCAGACTGTTTTCTCGGCACCTCTGCCCGCCCTGCACCCACAGACTTTGGGGTCTTAGTGTCCTTTTTGGGCTCTGGGGCACACTGCCCCCCTGTCGCAGCAGTGTGCCCAGTGTTCTTTGCTGATGTGTTTTTCACATCCTTCCCTGCCCCCCCAGCCCCGGTGATAACCGGCTTAGCCGCAGAGGGCAGGGTGGGAAACTCCACAGAACTCCCTATGTCCGGCGCTGTGAGTACCTCCACAGCCTCGCCCCCTGCACTGTTCCCCGCACAGATGGCAGCATCGCCGGACGTCCGCCTCCTCTCCCCACCTTGCCTCTGCCTCGAGCCCACTGCAGAGCCCGTGCCTTTAGGTTTGGTGGGGTTTAAACAGAAGGTGGCAGGCGCAACATCAGACATTGGTACATACTTGTAACTCACCACCTCCTGTGCAGCTCCTCCGGTCTTCTTCTTCTTCCTCTTCCCTGTCTCCTCCACTGGTTTGTCCTCACCGAAGGAAAACCGCGTCAGGTCCACTGGAGACTCCAGCAGTCGGATCTCCCTCAGCAGTCCTCCTTCCTCCTCCTCCCCCGACACTCCAGCCTCTGCTGTGGGAGTCCTCTGCCCTGCAGGGAGACCACTGGAACTCCGGCTCTGCCCCTCACTGGCTCCAGCAACTGAGACTCCAGTCACCTCTTCATCCTCCTCCTCCTCTTCACTAAGGACGCTGGCTGGCGGTTCTCCTGAGGTGTTTAACCCCTTCATTTCTGAGAACCGCCGCTGGTTCTTAAACCTCTCCAGGAAGGGACCTGCGCTTTTCTCAATCCCCTCCCGGAGGAGCACTAACCTGACCACCTCGTCTCTGAGGGCTTTAACCATGCCGGCCTCCCAGTAAGCCTGCCTCTCCCTGGGGAGAAGAGAGGCAGACGACAACCCTCCTCCTGGAAGTGCTTGAGCTCCACAGACAGCTGCTACTCTCAGCACCACTCCTCCTGTATATATACACTGCACAGTACCACTCCTCCTGTCCTGTATATATACACTGCACAGTACCACTCCTCCTGTCCTGTATATATACACTGCACAGTACCACTCCTCCTGTATATATACACTGTACAGTACCCCTCCTCCTGTATATATACACTGCACAGTACCACTCCTCCTGTCCTGTATATATACACTGCACAGTACCACTCCTCCTGTCCTGTATATATACACTGCACAGTACCACTCCTCCTGTATATATACACTGTACAGTACCACTCCTCCTGTATATATACAGTGCACAGTATCGCTCCTCCTGTATATATACACTGCACAGTACCACTCCTCCTGTCCTGTATATATACACTGCACAGTACCACTCCTCCTGTATATATACACTGCACAGTACCACTCCTCCTGTCCTGTATATATACACTGCACAGTACCACTCCTCCTGTCCTGTATATATACACTGCACAGTACCACTCCTCCTGTCCTGTATATATACACTGCACAGTACCACTCCTCCTGTCCTGTATATATACACTGCACAGTACCACTCCTCCTGTCCTGCATATATACACTGTACAGCACCACTCCTCCTGTATATATACACTGCACAGTACCACTCCTCCTGTATATATACACTGCACAGTACCACTCCTCCTGTATATATACACTGTACAGTACCACTCCTCCTGTCCTGTATATATACACTGCACAGTACAGCTCCTCCTGTATATATACACTGCACAGTACCACTCCTCCTGTATATATACACTGCACAGTACCACTCCTCCTGTATATATACACTGCACAGTACAGCTCCTCCTGTCCTGTATTTATACACTGCACAGTACCACTCCTCCTGTATATATACACTGCACAGTACCACTCCTCCTGTCCTGTATATATACACTGCACAGTACCGCTCCTCCTGTCCTGTATATATACACTGCATAGTACCGCTCCTCCTGTCCTGTATATATACACTGCACAGTACCACTCCTCCTGTATATACACACTGCACAGTACCACTCCTCCTGTCCTGTATATATACACTGTACAGTACCACTCCTCCTGTCCTGTATATATACACTGCACAGTACCACTCCTCCTGCCCTGTATATATACACTGCACAGTACCACTTCTCCTGTCCTGTATATATACACTGCACAGTACCACTCCTCCTGTCCTGTATATATACACTGCACAGTACAGCTCCTCCTGTATATATATACACTGCACAGTACCACTCCTCCTGTATATATACACTGCACAGTACCACTCCTCCTGTATATATACACTGCACAGTACCACTCCTCCTGTCCTGTATATATACACTGCACAGTACCACTCCTCCTGTATATATACACTGCACAGTATCGCTCCTCCTGTATATATACACTGCACAGTACCACTCCTCCTGTCCTGTATATATACACTGCACAGTACCACTCCTCCTGTCCTGTATATATACACTGCACAGTACCACTCCTCCTGTCCTGTATATATAGACTGTACAGTACCACTCCTCCTGTATATATACACTGCACAGTACCACTCCTCCTGTCCTGTATATATACACTGCACAGTACCACTCCTCCTGTATATATATACACTGTACAGTACCACTCCTCCTGTATATATACACTGCACAGTACCACTCCTCCTGTCCTGTATATATACACTGCACAGTACCACTCCTCCTGTATATATATACACTGCACAGTACCACTCCTCCTGTATATATACACTGCACAGTATCGCTCCTCCTGTATATATACACTGCACAGTACCACTCCTCCTGTATATATATACACTGCACAGTACCACTCCTCCTGTATATATACAGTGCACAGTATCGCTCCTCCTGTATATATACACTGCACAGTACCACTCCTCCTGTCCTGTATATATACACTGCACAGTACCACTCCTCCTGTCCTGTATATATACACTGCACAGTACCACTCCTCCTGTCCTGTATATATACACTGCACAGTACCACTCCTCCTGTCCTGTATATATACACTGCACAGTACCACTCCTCCTGTCCTGCATATATACACTGTACAGCACCACTCCTCCTGTATATATACACTGCACAGTACCACTCCTCCTGTATATATACACTGCACAGTACCACTCCTCCTGTATATATACACTGTACAGTACCACTCCTCCTGTCCTGTATATATACACTGCACAGTACAGCTCCTCCTGTATATATACACTGCACAGTACCACTCCTCCTGTATATATACACTGCACAGTACCACTCCTCCTGTCCTGTATATACACTGCACAGTACCACTCCTCCTGTATATATACACTGCACAGTACCACTCCTCCTGTATATATACACTGCACAGTACCACTCCTCCTGTATATATACACTGCACAGTACAGCTCCTCCTGTCCTGTATTTATACACTGCACAGTACCACTCCTCCTGTATATATACACTGCACAGTACCACTCCTCCTGTATATATACACTGCACAGTACAGCTCCTCCTGTATATATACACTGCACAGTACCACTCCTCCTGTATATATACACTGCACAGTACCACTCCTCCTGTATATATACACTGCACAGTACCACTCCTCCTGTATATATACACTGCACAGTACCACTCCTCCTGTCCTGTATTTATACACTGCACAGTACCACTCCTCCTGTCCTGTATATATACACTGCACAGTACCACTCCTCCTGTCCTGTATATATACACTGCACAGTACCACTCCTCCTGTCCTGCATATATACACTGTACAGCACCACTCCTCCTGTATATATACACTGCACAGTACCACTCCTCCTGTATATATACACTGCACAGTACCACTCCTCCTGTATATATACACTGTACAGTACCACTCCTCCTGTCCTGTATATATACACTGCACAGTACAGCTCCTCCTGTATATATACACTGCACAGTACCACTCCTCCTGTATATATACACTGCACAGTACCACTCCTCCTGTATATATACACTGCACAGTACAGCTCCTCCTGTCCTGTATTTATACACTGCACAGTACCACTCCTCCTGTATATATACACTGCACAGTACCACTCCTCCTGTATATATACACTGCACAGTACAGCTCCTCCTGTATATATACACTGCACAGTACCACTCCTCCTGTATATATACACTGCACAGCGCCACTCCTCCTGTCCTGTATATATACACTGCACAGTACCACTCCTCCTGTGCTGTATATATACACTGCACAGTACCACTCCTCCTGTCCTGTATATATACACTGCACAGTACCACTCCTCCTGTATATATACACTGCACAGTACCACTCCTCCTGTCCTGTATATATACACTGCACAGTACCACTCCTCCTGTCCTGTATATATACACTGCACAGTACACTCCTCTTGTCCTGTATATATACACTGCACAGTACCACTCCTCCTGTCCTGTATATATACACTGCACAGTACCACTCCTCCTGTCCTGTATATATACACTGCACAGTACCACTCCTCCTGTATATATACAGTACATGACAGAACAATAATACATTACAGGACACCGAACATAAGAACAAAACAAGACGACAAATCACAGAAAATAGAAACAAAATAAATCCCCCCAGGAATATATATATATATACAGGAAATAAATATTATAAAACCTATAAGACCCCCGGCCCAGCTTCATTCATACTACTATATACAATCCCACACAACACTCACACCGTCCTATATACACATAAAACACCGTCCTATATACAAGATTATATACAATAAAACACTAAACCTAATATAACGTATATACAACCGGACACTAACACTGACCTACTGGTCCCACTGCCGGACCTTAGTCACCCCCTTACCGCACCTCATTCACACCACAGAAAACCAAAAATAACAATATATACAATAGTGACATGGACAATTTTAAACCTTTTTTTTTTTTTATATTTTATATTTTTTTTTGTAATTTTTAATATATATACATAAAACACAGCCCTACACTAACTATCCCACCACCCCTGATCCAGCTCTGGCCACAAAGTTCAGGATTACTCCGAGCTAGGATCAGGCCCCAAAGTTTTTCCCCAGGCGGGGCCTGGACCAGGTCAGATCAGTCCTCTTATCACCGCCGATGAAAACCCCCCCAAATCCCCCACCCAACCTAACTAAAACCCCCTATTATACATTATATACAATATATACAGAACACAACCTACACACTCACCATCCAAGGCTCAAGTTCGATGCCGGCAAACCTTCTATTCAGGAGACAGAAATACAAAACAAAAATCTAGGGTGGAAAGACATCAGCCCACCACCAGGATATAGGAGTACTACCGGACTAAGGCACCCTGAAGGAAAAGCCCCTCCAGAGACGGGCCGCCCTCCGGGCACCCAGTCTTTCATACTCCAGAGAACGTACCTTCACCAGGTCACCTAGGATGTTCCTACAGACTTCATCTACATGGAGGATTTTACTCTGCGTCGAGACTAAAACTCGTGCGTTCCACGTGAAATACCTCACCACTGCGCTGACTATGAATAAAGTGTCTCGGTCCCTTCTCCCAAGGTCTCCGAACGCTCCATAGGCCCACCCGGCGTAGGACAGAGTAGCCAGCCGCGGCCAACCAATGGAAGCCCCCACCCTGTTGTACACCTCTGTATTAAAGGGACAATGAAGCAGGAAGTGCTCCATGCTTTCCAGCACGTTAGCACAAGCCTCACGGGGGCAATTCCTGTCCTCGGAGCTCCTGTACTTCAAATTGTCCCTCACATACAGCTTACCATGGAAGCAGCGCCAAGTCAAGTCCCAGTACTTCTCGGGGATCCTGGTAGAATTTAACAAACTCAACCCAACCTCCAGATCCCGACTTGGGCAGTCTTTGAGGGCCAATGGACTCTGAAAATGAGAAAGCAAGACCCTCATATCGAGGAGTTTCCTCGGGAGGGACCTCACCTCCCACATTCCCAGACCCCACCGGCGGATCATTTTCAGAACCGGGGTAACATAAGCCGGGAGATGCCCGTGTGGTGTGCGGAGATCCTTCACTCTTCCCCCTGTCTCCCATTCCTGGAAGAAAGGCTGAAACCATCCCTTGCAGGAGAATACCCACGGAGGAGCCCTCTCTTTCCAGAGGTTTGCCACGTTCACCTTCAAGAAAGTGTTCACTAGGAACACCACGGGGTTCACCATATTCAAACCCCCTAGTCTCCTCGTGCGGTAAGTGACCTCCCGCTTGACTAGGTTCAGTCTGTTCCCCCATAACATCTGGAAGAACAGACTGTAGACCCGTGTCCAGAGAGGCTCTGGCAAGACACAGACGCTGCCCAGGTAGATTAGCAAGGGGAGCAGGAAAGCTTTGCACAGGCCAACCCTTTCCCTCAGGGTCAAAGACCAACCCCTCCATTGGTCCACTCTTTGGGCGACACCTTTGATTCTGCCTTCCCAGTTTTTCGTGGGGTAATCACCCTGGCCGAATTCGATGCCCAGGACTTTGGCATGTTCTTGGGGTTCGGGGAGGGTGTCCGGAAGATCAAACCCGGGATCTCCGCCTCCCAGCCAGAGACTCTCACACTTATCCTGGCTGACCTTGGACCCGGATGCCTCCGAGTAGCGCTCCACTTCTGACATCACCGCTGCTGCCTCCTCTTGCGAAGAAACAAAGACGGTGACATCGTCCGCGTAGGCCACCACCCTCAGGATAGTCTCCGGCGCCGCCCCGCCCATCCGCACCCCCGCCAACGGTCTACAATCGATCCTTCTGAGGAAGGGATCGATCGCAAACGCGTAAAGCAAAGGGCTAAGAGGACAGCCCTGACGGACACCGGATCCTACCCCAAAAGGTCGTCCAATCCACCCATTCACCAGAGGGAAAGTCTCAGCCCCTGCATACAAGGTCTTAAGCCAGTCCACAAACCCTCCAGGCAGACCATACCTCAAAAGAGTGGACCAGAGGTACTCGTGGTTAACCCGATCAAAGGCTTTTGCCTGATCCAGGGTCAGCAAGAACCCCTTCCAGAGGCCCGCCCTGCCTTGCTCCACGGCCTCTCGGACACCTAGAACAGCACTAAAAGTGCTACGGCCAGGAACGCAACAGTGCTGAACCTCCGAAAGGAGCCGGGGTGCAAACTTCACCAGCCTGTTGAAAAGTATCTTAGCCAAAATCTTCCTGTCCACATTGAGAAGTGCTATGGGACGCCAGTTCTCAATGCGTGACGGATCCTTACCCTTTGACAAAATGATCAAAGCTGACCTCCTTAATGATCTCGGCAGAGTGCCCGAGGAGAGACACTCGTTAAACACCTGAGTCAAGAGGGGGACCAAAGAGTCCCTAAAGGTCCTAAAGAACTCGGATGTTAAGCCATCCGGACCTGGCGACTTTTTGGGCCTAAGCCCATCGATCGCCAGTCTCACTTCCTCTTCTTTGATCGCTTCTGCCAAATCGCCCAGCGAGAGGTCAGCCCCTGGCTCAGGAACAGATTCAGCCAGGAAAGCCAACATCCCGTCACGATCAAGCTCCCTCCTTCCCAAGAGGTGCGAGTAGTAGGAACTGACAACCTCCAAGATCCCTGATCTGGACCTTCTCAGGGACCCCGTACTGTCCACCAGCCCCGTCACTATCTTACTATTCACTGACATCTTACAGTTTCTGTAAGGGTCGGGCGAGCAGTACTTCCCGTAGTCCCTCTCGAAAACCAAAGATGCGTGCCTATCGTACTGACACCTCTTCAGCAAGGACTTCACTCTGGAGATCTCCTCGCGGCTACCTCCAGTCGAGACAAGATGCTCGAGTTTCCTCCTCAGGCTCTGATACAGGCGATCCCTGTTCAGGCTTCTGAGGTTCGAGAGCTGCTGGAAAAATCTCGCCACCCGATGTTTGAACATCTCCCACCACTCCGACTTAGTGTTACTTAGGCCCAGCAATGGTACCTGGCTCTGAAAGAATTCCTCAAAAGACCGTCTTACAGCTTCTTCCTCAAGGAGTGATGAATTCAGCTTCCAATAGCCTCTTCCCATCCGAGGAGTCTCTGTAACGTTGAGAGAAAACATAATCAAACAGTGATCGGAGAACTCCACCTCCACAACCGACAACGGCGAAGAGACGGCCTCCTCCTTCAAATAAAACCTATCTAGCCTAGACCTGCACTGACTACCTCTAAAAAAGGTGAATCCCGTGTCGCCCGGGTTGTGCCGGATGTGGACATCCACCAGGCGAGCCTCACTCACTATCCTGTTTAACGCGACGCAGTCATAAGCCAGCCGGTCTCCGGAACCTCCTCTATCACAGGATCTCGTGACATTGTTGAAATCCCCTCCGAAGACCACCTGCCGACTCGAAAATAAAAAAGGTTTGATCTTCAGGAAGAGACATTTGCGGTCCCACTTGGACTGGGAACCATAGATGTTAATGAGCCGAAGCTCTTGTCCCCCCATGGAGACATCTAGGATCAAGCATCTCCCCATTTCTAATTCGATCACTCGTCTGCATTCAACCGCTGCGGTCTTAAAAAGGACCGCCACCCCGCTATACGGCTCGGCCGCAAGAGACCAGTAGGAGGGCCCATGCCTCCACTCCCGCCTTGCTTTATGCAAGGTTGATATATCGGTCAACCTGGTCTCCTGCAAAAACAAAATGTCGGCGTCAAGTTGGCCGAGAAAATGAAAGGCCGTGTACCTTGCCGCATCTGACTTTATGCTGCAAACATTAATAGTTGCCAGCGTCAACGGGGTGGGTGCCGCCATCATGATTGATTGAATTAGATAGCCTTTTTCTTCCCACCACTGACAGTCCCAACCTCTTCCTCTGATAATGACGGGTTTTTAGTGCGCTTAAGACAAACAGATTCATCCATTCTCTCCTTACATAGATTCTTGCCCTCGTCTGGTGGTCCTGGGTTAGTCATCCCCCCAGAGGGCTTTGTATTTGCCCCCCGAGAGGAAGACCCAGCCATCTCCTGAGCCCCAACCACCTTGTCCGCAACCTCCGGCCCCGGGTCCCCACTTCCCCCCTCCAGAGGGAGGTCCTGGAGAGCCCCGAACCGGTTGGAGAGATCCACCAGAGGGGGGGCGGCTGAACCCTCCAATGGCGCTTGGATCACGGCCAGAGAGTCAGAGGGGTCGCACTCCAAAGAGGCAGCTCGAGACCTGGTCCCCCTCCTACCTCTGGCCGTTTTTCTGTTACCCTTTTTCTTTTTCTGTGACCACTCCCCCTCTCCCTCATCTAGACTGTCACCAGAAGAGGGTTCCTGGGAAGACGTGGCGTCCTCTCGCTCTTCCCTTTCAAGTCTCTTGACTTCCTCGCTCAATTCACTGTCTTTAGGATCCTCAGCTGCAAGTGAAGTACCTGGGTCAGAGTTTAGGGACATTACTCCCTGCCCCCTGTCCCCACGGCGCTTCTCCTGCCGCCTGATGGTGGATGGCGGCAGCTTGCTCCTCACCGGATCCCTGCCTCCCCCGCCCCTACTGGTCCCTTCACCGGCAAGATTAGTCCCGGCTTGCGCCTGTCCCACACTCGCCGCTTTCAGGACCGCATTGGCGAAGGAACGCGGACAGCGACTGAACGGGTGACCGAGGTCACCACACAAGTTACACCTAATCCTGCGACAGGCAGCAGCAAGATGACCGAGGTCCCCACACAGTGCGCATTTCTGGGTGGTACACTGCGCACTGAAGTGTGTGGGGCTACCGCACCTGTGACAGACCTTAGGCTGCCCCCGGTAGAAAATCAAGATCCTATCCCTCCCCAAAAAGGTTGAGGAGGGGATATGGGTAACAGTGTTTCCCGAAACCTTCAATCTCACCATGAAGGTCCAGGCCCCTGACCAGATACCATGGTCATCCAGATTCTTTTCGGGAATATTGGTGACCTCTCCGTATCTACTCACCCAGGTGGTAATGTCCATACAGGAAAGCGACTCGTTACTAGTCAGAACGGTCACTTTCCTGACTGAATCTTGGCGAGTTATTGCCAGGGGAAAGAGACCATGCCATTCGGGGCGACTCCGAGCCAGCTCATGGCGAGACCAGAAAAGCTCAAGGCCCTCCGGTCTCACGAAGCTGACATCGAAGTAGGAGGTCCCATAGGGATGGATCAAGGCAAAGATGTCATATGCCGCAAAGCCCATCCCCAGCAGGAGCTCAACCACCTTCGACCTATCAGGACAGGCATCCTTGCTTACCCACTGGAGACGGACCACGTTCCTACGGTTACTCCTCTGCCCCGTTGTCGGCAGAGACCAGACAGTCTCTGCCCCTCTATCTCGGAAGGCTGAAAGACCATGTCTCTCTATCCAGAAAGACAGATCAACCTCCCTCCCCTCTACAGTGATGGAGCTCTCCCCTCTCCTCAGGGCGTCCAGGAGCTGCTGTTGCAAGTCACCATCCCCAGGGCCACCAGACGAGGGCGCACTACTACCCCCAGCACTGACAGCTTCTGAATAGCTTTGGGCTGAAGCCCCCGCCAATGCTGGGGGGGCAGCGGGACCAGCACCTACTTCCCCCCCACCAACACCAGTGCTGCTCCCACCATTCACTCCAGTACTATTCACACCATTCGCAGGACCATTACTCCCATCGTTCACTCCACTAATACTCACACCATTCGCAGGACCATTACTCCCACCATTCATTACACCACTACCCCCAACATTTGCTACACCACAACTCCCACCATTCCCACAACTCCCAGCATTCATTCCACCACTACCCCCACCATTTGCTACATCATCATTCACTGCACCACTACCCCCACCATTTGCTGCATCATCATTCACTGTACCACTAATTCCACCATTCCTACTACTCTCATCATCTGCTCCACCATTACTCTCACCATCTGCTCCACCATTACTCCCATCATTCACTACACCACTATTTCTATTCTCTTTACTTGTCACCCCATTACCTCTGCTGTTCTCTGCACCTTCCACAGTCACCTCCATTCCTTCCTCCCTTGTGTCTGGTGTCTCTGCACTCACACCTGCTGGGCCGGGGGAGGGGAGCACCTCCAGAGACTCCTTTCCCTGCACCACCACACCCGTTTCCCTTTGGTTGCTGCTGGCTTTCTGCAGGTCGTCTGCTGGAGCGCCCCGCCCCCCTACTGCAGCATTTTGGTCCTTGTTCTGGCCAGACTGTTTTCTCGGCACCTCTGCCCGCCCTGCACCCACAGACTTTGGGGTCTTAGTGTCCTTTTTGGGCGCTGGGGCACACTGCCCCCCTGTCGCAGCAGTGTGCCCAGTGTTCTTTGCTGATGTGTTTTTCACATCCTTCCCTGCCCCCCCAGCCCCGGTGATAACCGGCTTAGCCGCAGAGGGCAGGGTGGGAAACTCCACAGAACTCCCTATGTCCGGCGCTGTGAGTACCTCCACAGCCTCGCCCCCTGCACTGTTCCCCGCACAGATGGCAGCATCGCCGGACGTCCTTCTCCTCTCCCCACCTTGCCTCTGCCTCGAGCCCACTGCAGAGCCCGTGCCTTTAGGTTTGGTGGGGTTTAAACAGAAGGTGGCAGGCGCAACATCAGACATTGGTACATACTTATAACTCACCACCTCCTGTGCAGCTCCTCCGGTCTTCTTCTTCTTCCTCTTCCCTGTCTCCTCCACTGGTTTGTCCTCACCGAAGGAAAACCGCGTCAGGTCCACTGGAGACTCCAGCAGTCGGATCTCCCTCAGCAGTCCTCCTTCCTCCTCCTCCCCCGACACTCCAGCCTCTGCTGTGGGAGTCCTCTGCCCTGCAGGGAGACCACTTGAGCTCCGGCTCTGCCCCTCACTGGCTCCAGCAACTGAGACTCCAGTCACCTCTTCATCCTCCTCCTCCTCTTCACTAAGGACGCCGGCTGGCGGTTCTCCTGAGGTGTTTAACCCCTTCATTTCTGAGAACCGCCGCTGGTTCTTAAACCTCTCCAGGAAGGGACCTGCGCTTTTCTCAATCCCCTCCCGGAGGAGCACTAACCTGACCACCTCGTCTCTGAGGGCTTTAACCCTCTGGGAGGTCGCGGGTCTCTCCTTGTTGGACGCCCGGGTGTTCAGGACCCGGGCCTCCCTCAGCTCCTCTTTCAGCTGGGTTAGTGCTTTGCCGGCGTCCTCGTACTCTCGCAACGTGGCGACCACTCGGGAGGAGAAGGAACTTGTGGACTCGCTGGAGCTCATCTCCCCCCAGGATCTTGCTGGGCTCTTGTTCCTGGGGCCTGGGGTGCCCCGGTCTCCCTCTCTGGGCTGGCGGTGAACAGTCTCGGGGTTGGAGCAGGTGGATGTATTCTTCCTCACCCTTCCCGATCTCCTCACTCCCTCCTGGGCCGGTTGTTGAGGCTCCTTCTCCCCCGCCGGCATAGACCGGGGGATAGGAGGCTGGGAAGCCATGCCGGCCTCCCAGTAAGCCTGCCTCTCCCTGGGGAGAAGAGAGGCAGACGACGACCCTCCTCCTGGAAGTGCTTGAGCTCCACAGACAGCTGCTACTCTCAGCACCACTCCTCCTGTCCTGTATATACACTGCACAGTACCACTCCTCCTGTCCTGTATATATACACTGCACAGTACCACTCCTCCTGTCCTGTATATATACACTGCACAGTACCACTCCTCCTGTATATATACACTGCACAGTACCACTCCTCCTGTCCTGTATATATACACTGCACAGTACCACTCCTCCTGTCCTGTATATATACACTGCACAGTACCACTCCTCCTGTCCTGTATATATACACTGCACAGTACCACTCCTCCTGTCCTGTATATATACACTGCACAGTACCACTCCTCCTGTATATATACACTGCACAGTACCACTCCTCCTGTCCTGTATTTATACACTGCACAGTACCACTCCTCCTGTATATATACACTGCACAGTACCACTCCTCCTGTCCTGTATATATACACTGCATAGTACCACTCCTCCTGTATATATACACTGCACAGTACCACTCCTCCAGTATATATACACTGCACAGTACCACTCCTCCTGTCCTGTATATATACACTGCACAGTACCACTCCTCCTGTATATATACACTGCACAGTACCACTCCTCCAGTATATATACACTGCACAGTACCACTCCTCCAGTATATATACACTGCACAGTACCACTCCTCCTGTCCTGTATATATACACTGCACAGTACCACTCCTCCAGTATATATACACTGCACAGTACCACTCCTCCTGTCCTGTAATTATACACTGCACAGTACCACTCCTCCTGTATATATACACTGCACAGTACCACTCCTCCTGTCCTGTATATATACACTGCACAGTACCACTCCTCCTGTATATATACACTGCACGGTACCACTCCTCCTGTCCTGTATATATACACTGCATAGTACAGCTCCTCCTGTATATATACACTGCACAGTACCACTCCTCCTGTATATATACACTGCACAGTACCACTCCTCCAGTATATATACACTGCACAGTACCACTCCTCCAGTATATATACACTGCACAGTACCACTCCTCCTGTCCTGTATATATACACTGCACAGTACCACTCCTCCAGTATATATACACTGCACAGTACCACTCCTCCTGTCCTGTATTTATACACTGCACAGTACCACTCCTCCTGTATATATACACTGCACAGTACCACTCCTCCTGTCCTGTATATATACACTGCACAGTACCACTCCTCCTGTATATATACACTGCACGGTACCACTCCTCCTGTCCTGTATATATACACTGCACGGTACCACTCCTCCTGTATATATACACTGCACAGTACCACTCCTCCTGTCCTGTATATATACACTGCACAGTACCACACCTCCTGTCCTGTATATATACACTGCACAGTACCACTCCTCCTGTATATATACACTGGACGGTACCACTCCTCCTGTATATATACACTGCACGGTACCCCTCCTCCTGTCCTGTATATATACACTGCACAGTACCACACCTCCTGTCCTGTATATATACACTGCACAGTACCACTCCTCCTGTATATATACACTGCACGGTACCACTCCTCCTGTCCTGTATATATACACTGCACAGTACCACTCCTCCTGTCCTATATATATACACTGCACAGTACCACTCCTCCTGTCCTGTATATATACACTGCACGGTACCACTCCTCCTGTATATATACACTGCACAGTACCACTCCTCCTGTCCTGTATATATACACTGCACAGTACCACTCCTCCTGTATATATACACTGCACGGTACCACTCCTCCTGTCCTGTATATATACACTGCACAGTACCACACCTCCTGTCCTGTATATATACACTGCACAGTACCACTCCTCCTGTCCTGTATATATACACTGCACGGTACCACACCTCCTGTCCTGTATATATACACTGCACAGTACCACACCTCCTGTCCTGTATATATACACTGCACAGTACCGCTCCTCCTGTATATATACACTGCACAGTACAGCTCCTCCTGTATATATACACTGCACGGTACCACTCCTCCTGTCCTGTATATATACACTGCACAGTACCACACCTCCTGTCCTGTATATATACACTGCACAGTACCACTCCTCCTGTCCTGTATATATACACTGCACAGTACCACTCCTCCTGTCCTGTATATATACACTGCACAGTACCACTCCTCCTGTCCTGTATATATACACTGCACAGTACCACTTCCCCTCTCCTGTATATATACACTGCACAGCACCACTCCTCCTGCCCTGTATATATACACTGCACAGTACCACTCCTCCTGTCCTGTATATATACACTGCACGGTACCACTCCTCCTGTCCTGTATATATACACTGCACAGTACCACACCTCCTGTCCTGTATATATACACTGCACAGTACCACTCCTCCTGTATATATACACTGCACAGTACCACTCCTCCTGTATATACACACTGCACAGTACCACTGCTCCTGTCCTGTATATATACACTGCACAGTACCACTCCTCCTGTATATATACACTGCACAGTACCACTCCTCCTGTCCTGTATATATACACTGCACAGTACCACTCCTCCTGTATATATACACTGTACAGTACCACTCCTCCTGTCCTGTATATATACACTGCACAGTACCACTTCTCCTGTCCTGTATATATACACTGCACAGTACCACTCCTCCTGTATATATACACTGTACAGTACCACTCCTCCTGTCCTGTATATATACACTGCACAGTACCACTCCTCCTGTATATATACACTGCACAGTACCACTCCTCCTGTCCTGTATATATACACTGCACAGTACCACTCCTCCTGTCCTGTATATATACACTGCACAGTACCACTCCTCCTGTATATATACACTGCACAGTACCACTCCTCCTGTCCTGTATATATACACTGCACAGTACCACTCCTCCTGTATATATACACTGCACAGTACCACTCCTCCTGTATATATACACTGCACAGTACCACTGCTCCTGTATATATACACTGCACAGTACCACTCCTCCTGTATATATACACTGCACAGTACCACTCCTCCTGTATATATACACCGCACAGTACAACTGCCCCTATATACACACACCGCACAGTACAACTGCCCCTGTATACACACACCGCACAGTACAACTGCCCCTGTATACACACACTGTACAGTACCACTCCTCCTGTCCTGTATATATACACTGTACAGTACCACTCCTCCTGTATATATACACTGCACAGTACCACTCCTCCTGCATATATACACTGTACAGCACCACTCCTCCTGTATATATACACTGCACAGTACCACTCCTCCTGTCCTGTATATATACACTGCACAGTACCACTCCTCCTGTCCTGTATATATACACTGCACAGTACCACTACTCCTGTCCTGTATATATACACTGCACAGTACCACTCTTCCTGTATATATACACTGCACAGTACCACTCCTCCTGTCCTGTATATATACACTGCACAGTACCACTCCTCCTGTCCTGTATTTATACACTGCACAGTACCACTCCTCCTGTATATATACACTGCACAGTACCACTCCCCCTGTCCTGTATATATACACTGCACAGTACCACTCCTCCTGTCCTGTATTTATACACTGCACAGTACCACTCCTCCTGTATATATACACTGCACAGTACCACTCCTCCTGTCCTGTATATATACACTGCACAGTACCACTCCTCCTGTCCTGTATTTATACACTGCACAGTACCACTCCTCCTGTATATATACACTGCACAGTACCACTCCTCCTGTCCTGTATATATACACTGCACAGTACCACTCCTCCTGTCCTGTATTTATACACTGCACAGTACCACTCCTCCTGTATATATACACTGCACAGTACCACTCCTCCTGTATATATACACTGCACAGTACCACTCCTCCTGTCCTGTATATATACACTGCATAGTACCACTCCTCCTGTATATATACACTGCACAGTACCACTCCTCCAGTATATATACACTGCACAGTACCACTCCTCCTGTCCTGTATATATACACTGCACAGTACCACTCCTCCTGTATATATACACTGCACAGTACCACTCCTCCAGTATATATACACTGCACAGTACCACTCCTCCAGTATATATACACTGCACAGTACCACTCCTCCTGTCCTGTATATATACACTGCACAGTACCACTCCTCCAGTATATATACACTGCACAGTACCACTCCTCCAGTATATATACACTGCACAGTACCACTCCTCCTGTCCTGTATATATACACTGCACAGTACCACTCCTCCTGTATATATACACTGCACAGTACCACTCCTCCAGTATATATACACTGCACAGTACCACTCCTCCAGTATATATACACTGCACAGTACCACTCCTCCTGTCCTGTATATATACACTGCACAGTACCACTCCTCCTGTATATATACACTGCACAGTACCACTCCTCCTGTCCTGTATTTATACACTGCACAGTACCACTCCTCCTGTATATATACACTGCACAGTACCACTCCTCCTGTCCTGTATATATACACTGCACAGTACCACTCCTCCTGTATATATACACTGCACGGTACCACTCCTCCTGTATATATACACTGCACGGTACCACTCCTCCTGTCCTGTATATATACACTGCATAGTACAGCTCCTCCTGTATATATACACTGCACAGTACCACTCCTCCTGTATATATACACTGCACAGTACCACTCCTCCAGTATATATACACTGCACAGTACCACTCCTCCAGTATATATACACTGCACAGTACCACTCCTCCTGTCCTGTATATATACACTGCACAGTACCACTCCTCCAGTATATATACACTGCACAGTACCACTCCTCCTGTCCTGTATTTATACACTGCACAGTACCACTCCTCCTGTATATATACACTGCACAGTACCACTCCTCCTGTCCTGTATATATACACTGCACAGTACCACTCCTCCTGTATATATACACTGCACGGTACCACTCCTCCTGTCCTGTATATATACACTGAACGGTACCACTCCTCCTGTATATATACACTGCACAGTACCACTCCTCCTGTCCTGTATATATACACTGCACAGTACCACACCTCCTGTCCTGTATATATACACTGCACAGTACCACTCCTCCTGTATATATACACTGCACGGTACCACTCCTCCTGTATATATACACTGCACGGTACCCCTCCTCCTGTCCTGTATATATACACTGCACAGTACCACACCTCCTGTCCTGTATATATACACTGCACAGTACCACTCCTCCTGTATATATACACTGCACGGTACCACTCCTCCTGTCCTGTATATATACACTGCACAGTACCACTCCTCCTGTCCTATATATATACACTGCACAGTACCACTCCTCCTGTCCTGTATATATACACTGCACAGTACCCCTCCTCCTGTCCTGTATATATACACTGCACAGTACCACTCCTCCTGTCCTGTATATATACACTGCACAGTACCACACCTCCTGTCCTGTATATATACACTGCACAGTACCACTCCTCCTGTCCTGTATATATACACTACACGGTACCACTCCTCCTGTATATATACACTGCAAAGTACCACTCCTCCAGTATATACACTGCACAGTACCACTCCTCCTGTCCTGTATATATACACTGCACAGTACCACACCTCCTGTCCTGTATATATACACTGCACAGTACCACTCCTCCTGTCCTGTATATATACACTGCACAGTACCCCTCCTCCTGTCCTGTATATATACACTGCACAGTACCACTCCTCCTGTCCTGTATATATACACTGCACAGTACCACACCTCCTGTCCTGTATATATACACTGCACAGTACCACTCCTCCTGTCCTGTATATATACACTACACGGTACCACTCCTCCTGTATATATACACTGCAAAGTACCACTCCTCCTGTATATATACACTGCACGGTACCACTCCTCCTGTCCTGTATATATACACTGCACAGTACCACACCTCCTGTCCTGTATATATACACTGCACAGTACCACTCCTCCTGTCCTGTATATATACACTACACGGTACCACTCCTCCTGTATATATACACTGCACGGTACCACTCCTCCTGTCCTGTATATATACACTGCACAGTACCACACCTCCTGTCCTGTATATATACACTGCACAGTACCACACCTCCTGTCCTGTATATATACACTGCACAGTACCACTCCTCCTGTCCTGTATATATACACTGCACAGTACCACTCCTCCTGTCCTGTATATATACACTGCACAGTACCACTCCCCCTCTCCTGTATATATACACTACACAGCACCACTCCTCCTGTATATATACACTGCACAGTACCACTCCTCCTGTATATATACACTGCACAGTACCACTCCTCCTGTCCTGTATATATACACTGTACAGTACCACTCCTCCTGTCCTGTATATATACACTGCACAGCACCACTCCTCCTGCCCTGTATATATACACTGCACAGTACCACTCCTCCTGTCCTGTATATATACACTGCACGGTACCACTCCTCCTGTCCTGTATATATACACTGCACAGTACCACACCTCCTGTCCTGTATATATACACTGCACAGTACCACTCCTCCTGTATATATACACTGCACAGTACCACGCCTCCTGTATATATACACTGCACAGTACCACTCCTCCTGTCCTGTATATATATACACTGCACAGTACCACTGCTCCTGTCCTGTATATATACACTGCACAGTACCACTCCTCCTGTATATATACACTGCACAGTACCACTCCTCCTGTCCTGTATATATACACTGCACAGTACCACTCCTCCTGTATATATACACTGTACAGTACCACTCCTCCTGTCCTGTATATATACACTGCACAGTACCACTTCTCCTGTCCTGTATATATACACTGCACAGTACCACTCCTCCTGTATATATACACTGTACAGTACCACTCCTCCTGTCCTGTATATATACACTGCACAGTACCACTCCTCCTGTATATATACACTGCACAGTACCACTCCTCCTGTCCTGTATATATACACTGCACAGTACCACTCCTCCTGTATATATACACTGCACAGTACCACTCCTCCTGTCCTGTATATATACACTGCACAGTACCACTCCTCCTGTATATATACACTGCACAGTACCACTCCTCCTGTATATATACACTGCACAGTACCACTCCTCCTGTATATATACACTGCACAGTACCACTGCTCCTGTATATATACACTGCACAGTACCACTCCTCCTGTATATATACACTGCACAGTACCACTCCTCCTGTATATATACACCGCACAGTACAACTGCCCCTATATACACACACCGCACAGTACAACTGCCCCTGTATACACACACCGCACAGTACAACTGCCCCTGTATACACACACTGTACAGTACCACTCCTCCTGTCCTGTATATATACACTGTACAGTACCACTCCTCCTGTATATATACACTGCACAGTACCACTCCTCCTGTCCTGTATATATACACTGCACAGTACCACTCCTCCTGTCCTGTATATATACACTGCACAGTACCACTCTTCCTGTATATATACACTGCACAGTACCACTCCTCCTGTCCTGTATATATACACTGCACAGTACCACTCCTCCTGTCCTGTATTTATACACTGCACAGTACCACTCCTCCTGTATATATACACTGCACAGTACCACTCCCCCTGTCCTGTATATATACACTGCACAGTACCACTCCCCCTGTCCTGTATATATACACTGCACAGTACCACTCCTCCTGTATATATACACTGCACAGTACCACTCCTCCTGTCCTGTATATATACACTGCACAGTACCACTCCTCCTGTCCTGTATATATACACTGCACAGTACCACTCCTCCTGTCCTGTATTTATACACTGCACAGTACCACTCCTCCTGTATATATACACTGCACAGTACCACTCCTCCTGTCCTGTATATATACACTGCACAGTACCACTCCTCCTGTCCTGTATATATACACTGCACAGTACCACTCCTCCTGTCCTGTATTTATACACTGCACAGTACCACTCCTCCTGTCCTGTATATATACACTGCACAGTACCACTCCTCCTGTATATATACACTGCACAGTACCACTCCTCCTGTCCTGTATATATACACTGCACAGTACCACTCCTCCTGTCCTGTATATATACACTGCACAGTACCACTCCTCCTGTCCTGTATTTATACACTGCACAGTACCACTCCTCCTGTATATATACACTGCACAGTACCACTCCCCCTGTCCTGTATATATACACTGCACAGTACCACTCCTCCTGTCCTGTATATATACACTGCACAGTACCACTCCTCCTGTATATATACACTGCACAGTACCACTCCTCCTGTATATATACACTGCACAGTACCACTCCTCCTGTCCTGTATATATACACTGCACAGTACCACTCCTCCTGTCCTGTATATATACACTGCACAGTACCACTCCTCCTGTCCTGTATATATACACTGCACAGTACCACTCCTCCTGTATATATACACTGCACAGTACCCCTCCTCCTGTCCTGTATTTATACACTGCACAGTACCACTCCTCCTGTATATATACACTGCACAGTACCACTCCTCCTGTCCTGTATATATACACTGCACAGTACCACTCCTCCTGTCCTGTATATATACACTGCACAGTACCACTCCTCCTGTCCTGTATATATATACTGCACAGTACCGCTCCTCCTGTATATATACACTGCACAGTACCACTCCTCCTGTCCTGTATATATACACTGCACAGTACCACTCCTCCTGTCCTGTATATATACACTGCACAGTACCGCTCCTCCTGTCCTGTATATATACACTGCACAGTACCACTCCTCCTGTCCTGTATATATACACTGCACAGTACCGCTCCTCCTGTCCTGTATATATACACTGCACAGTACCACTCCTCCTGTCCTGTATATATACACTGCACAGTACCACTCCTCCTGTATATATACACTGCACAGTACCACTCCTCCTGTCCTGTATATATACACTGCACAGTACCACTCCTCCTGTATATACAGTACATGACAGAACAATAATACATTACAGGACACCGAACATAAGAACAAAACAAGACGACAAATCACAGAAAATAGAAACAAAATAAATCCCCCCAGGAATATATATATATATATACAGGAAATAAATATTATAAAACCTATAAGACCCCCGGCCCAGCTTCATTCATACTACTATATACAATCCCACACAACGCTCACACCGTCCTATATACACATAAAACACCGTCCTATATACAAGATTATATACAATAAAACACTAAACCTAATATAACGTATATACAACCGGACACTAACACTAACCTACTGGTCCCACTGCCTGACCTTAGTCACCCCCTTACCGCACCTCATTCACACCACAGAAAACCAAAAATAACAATATATACAATAGTGACATGGACAATTTTTTTTTTTTTTTTTTTTTATATTTTATATTTTTTTTGTAATTTTTAATATATATACATAAAACACAGCCCTACACTAACTATCCCGCCACCCCTGATCTAGCTCTGGCCACAAAGTTCAGGATTACTCCGAGCTAGGATCAGGCCCCAAAGTTTTTCCCCAGGCGGGGCCTGGACCAGGCCAGATCAGTCCTCTTATCACCGCCGATGAAGACCCCCCCCAAATCCCCCACCCAACCTAACTAAAACCCCCTATTATACATTATATACAATATATACAGAACACAACCTACACACTCACCATCCAAGGCTCAAGTTCGATGCCGGCAAACCTTCTATTCAGGAGACAGAAATACAAAACAAAAATCTAGGGTGAAAAGACATCAGCCCACCACCAGGATATAGGGGTACTACCGGACTAAGGCACCCTGAAGGAAAAGCCCCTCCAGAGACGGGCCGCCCTCCGGGCACCCAGTCTTTCATACTCCAGAGAACGTACCTTCACCAGGTCACCTAGGATGTTCCTACAGACTTCATCTACATGGAGGATTTTACTCTGCGTCGAGACTAAAACTCGTGCGTTCCACGTGAAATACCTCACCACTGCGCTGACTATGAATAAAGTGTCTCGGTCCCTTCTCCCAAGGTCTCCGAACGCTCCATAGGCCCACCCGGCGTAGGACAGAGTAGCCAGCCGCGGCCAACCAATGGAAGCCCCCACCCTGTTGTACACCTCTGTATTAAAGGGACAATGAAGCAGGAAGTGCTCCATGCTTTCCAGCACGTTAGCACAAGCCTCACGGGGGCAATTCCTGTCCTCGGAGCTCCTGTACTTCAAATTGTCCCTCACATACAGCTTACCATGGAAGCAGCGCCAAGTCAAGTCCCAGTACTTCTCGGGGATCCTGCTAGAATTTAACAAACTCAACCCAACCTCCAGATCCCGACTTGGGCAGTCTTTGAGGGCCAATGGACTCTGAAAATGAGAAAGCAAGACCCTCATATCGAGGAGTTTCCTCGGGAGGGACCTCACCTCCCACATTCCCAGACCCCACCGGCGGATCATTTTCAGAACCGGGGTAACATAAGCCGGGAGATGCCCGTGTGGTGTGCGGAGATCCTTCACTCTTCCCCCTGTCTCCCATTCCTGGAAGAAAGGCTGAAACCATCCCTTGCAGGAGAATACCCACGGAGGAGCCCTCTCTTTCCAGAGGTTTGCCACGTTCACCTTCAAGAAAGTGTTCACTAGGAACACCACGGGGTTCACCATATTCAAACCCCCTAGTCTCCTCGTGCGGTAAGTGACCTCCCGCTTGACTAGGTTCAGTCTGTTCCCCCATAACATCTGGAAGAACAGACTGTAGACCCGTGTCCAGAGAGGCTCTGGCAAGACACAGACGCTGCCCAGGTAGATTAGCAAGGGGAGCAGGAAAGCTTTGCACAGGCCAACCCTTTCCCTCAGGGTCAAAGACCAACCCCTCCATTGGTCCACTCTTTGGGCGACACCTTTGATTCTGCCTTCCCAGTTTTTCGTGGGGTAATCACCCTGGCCGAATTCGATGCCCAGGACTTTGGCATGTTCTTGGGGTTCGGGGAGGGTGTCCGGAAGATCAAACCCGGGATCTCCGCCTCCCAGCCAGAGACTCTCACACTTATCCTGGCTGACCTTGGACCCGGATGCCTCCGAGTAGCGCTCCACTTCTGACATCACCGCTGCTGCCTCCTCTTGCGAAGAAACAAAGACGGTGACATCGTCCGCGTAGGCCACCACCCTCAGGATAGTCTCCGGCGCCGCCCCGCC